>NW_009952694.1:5302356-5316556 GCF_000747805.2 Chaetura pelagica
TTATTTCTCCCCCCCCCCCCCCCCCCCGAATTACTGTATTTTCCAATATAGTGCAACTGTTTTCATAGTGACATATTTGCTTCTTGGTCTGAAAAAGTAATTTTCTAACATAATAAAGATAAGTTGAGAAACTTTAAGAACATGAACAAAGCAGTCTCTGCCTCTAGGACTAGCTTATGACTGACTTCCTTGTGGGCCACATTGGTATCTGTCATGACTGGGAGCTCAGGAAAAAGAAATGGAAATTACTTATAAGAATAGCAGGATTGACCTCTTGGGAAGTATAAACATGTGGAGTGTTTTGCTCCTGCCTGGGGACAGGAGATGAGCAAAAATCTAAGGAATGTGAGTAGTGAGGAAAAGAGAGTGTTATTTGAGGCTGGACTATTATCAAAAGTTATGGGATTATGCTAAGAAGAGGTTGGATTGATCCTTTAGGAAAACCTCTCACTGTGCAGGGCTGTGCAAAGCCATTGCTTGGGATGTTTCAGCTCAGTGAGGGCAAGGGTCTCTGGACAGGCTGTGGGAAACAGTTCTGCAAAGGCAGAAGGCAGGTATAAAATAGGATAAAACTTGCATCATCTTTCCATCTCTGTCTTCTAGATTCTAAACTCCAGTGAGAGCAGGTGGTGGGCTCTCTGAAGCCACCTCTTTCCTTCTCCATAATATCAAGGGGGTACACAGAAAGTGCTTTGCACTACCACTGGGGAGAAGGATGGAGCTGGACAATTACTCCTCACTGGAAGCGTTATTTTCTAAATTTCCCAGCTCCATTGCACTTCTGCCTCTTCTGATGAACAGAAGGGTGCAGGTATAGCTGAAAGCCCAGATGCAGAGGTGACCTGCACAGCTGCAGTCCTAATTGAGCAGTGGATATTGCTGGGCTCAGATCACTGATTTAGTTTAATCTTCAGCTTCTCACAGACCACATGCTCCAGGGAGAGCAATGGAGACAAGAGGCTTTCTTCTCATAGATAGGCATCCTCTGTGCCCTGCTCCTTGCTCTTATAAAATTATTCACAGGAGAGCTAGATGAAGACCATAACCTGCTAGAACAGAAAGCGGATGAGGGGAGGCCTGTGCCATCTCATGCAAGTGCTTTGAAAGTAGCAGTACAGGGCGATGTAGCCACTTACATCTTGGTGTAAGTGCATGTGTTAGGTGGGAGACCCGTGTGTTCTTTGTCATGGCACCCTGACTTCAAGGTAGGGGAGAATATTTATTCCTAACACAAAGAGATGAAACTTCACTCTGCAAAATGGCCAAAGCAATCAGTGAGTGATGGAGTATCTGCTAAAAAGAAACCTGGCATTTAATTAACTTTTCAAAGTGCTGGTTCAGCAACCTCCATGTTTTACATTTTGAATATTGAACAAGTGTCTCTAATCGGGACTGAATTATTCTAGGCTTGCTGGGGTGGAGAGCAAGGGAGCTGCCATTTACCCATGCCTCCCCCCCCCATTTTTATTATGAACTCCTGTTAACTCAGCCAGATCAACTCTGATTTACTGTAGTAACAGTGTGTCTGACCTGAACTTGTCCAGATCAGGTAGGGCTCTTAACTTGCAAACGCAACCAGATAATCTTTATGTGCATCTAGGAGAAGGAAGGACCTATTGATCTCTCAGGGGTAGGTGTACAAAATATAGCATCTTCTTCACTCTGTAATGTGCTGACCTCTCTACTCAGGTAAGGCAAACTTTACCTGCAGCTGATGCCAGAGAGGATGAAAAAGTATCTGAGAAACTAAAAAAAAAACCCACCCAGGAAGCATGGCTCTTGCTGTATCTGGGCATAGCTGTTGTTTTGGACCCAAATGGTTCTGCTTCAATCTGATGCACTCATGGACTTTGATACACCAGTTTGACGGTCACTCAGAACTCTTAGAAAAAGTGTGATGCGTTATATTGGAACTGGTGTAAAAACTATTTTGCACAATAACAGTGATGTAAGGAAAGGTGCAGTTTTAAATTTTTCTCTAGACTTCACTAAGCATAAGCCTTTCCTTGTCTTGCAGGTCAGGAAGAAAACATGCAGAAGAAGTAGAAGAGTAAGTTCCCATTTTTGCTAAGACTTCTTCCACAACTTTTACATCTGATCTCATGGAAAAGGGGCATGTTACTCTAAGCACCAGTACACCAAAATCTGGAACTTGGGAAGGGTTGCATGAATTTGTCATGTGTCCTGGGATATGGGGTAGGGCTGGTCTCTCTAGATTTCTCTGAATATGGAGCAGATGGTGGCTCTTTCACTTCCATATGACAGAGAGAAGGAGAAGTAGAAAGCATCTGCTTTGCCTCCCAGACCCACCCCAGGCCCTACTGTCTGTGGCCTAGGATTTTGTCTCAGGTGCAAGACAACTTGGTCAAGCAGTCTAAGCTGACATTTCTGCTGAGTCCAGCAATGAGGGGTATGGAAGAAGGTCAGTCTGCAGGCTAGGCAAACTTGGGAACTTTACCCTTGACAGGCCATGAGGCTTGTGGAGAGGAAGGGGACACAATAAGATATCTTTCTGGGCTTGCAAATGAACTTATTTTTTCCTTGTGTTTTTCTGCAGCCATCGTCTGAGACAGCAGAGCCTGGAGGCATCAGATGATGGAGGAGGTAAGGTATCATGTACTTGACTGCAAGAACTGCAGCGCACGCGGCAGCGCAGAAGAGAGAGCGGCAGCAGCACCAGCAGCGGTGAGAGCTGTTCCTTTAAATTTACTGAGGATTTGAGAGGGAGCCGGGCTTCTCAGAGACGGTGAAGCCGGGGCAGAGCCAGGAGACCCGAGTCTGAGCGGGAAGCCTGAGAGGGAGATGAAGGCTGACGTGGCAGGGGGTGTGGCTGTGAACGGCGGCAAGGTTTAAAAAGCGGCCATTTGGCAGCCTCATCTGAGCACGCGGCAGCGCAGAAGAGAGAGCGGCAGCGGCCTGCGGAGGGGAGACGCGTGGCAGGCGCGAGGGCAGGCGGAGAGGCAGAGAGCTGCGCGAGGGCAGGCAGGGAGCAGCTGGTGCCTTCTTATCCTAGGAAAAGCAGACTAGTAACTAGATTGATCATGGTCACAACGCGGCCAAAAACCATTGTGAAGAAGAATGTGGGGACTCAGACGGAGCTCCCAAGCAGGCACGCAGCAGTGCAGGTCTCTGGCTGCAGTGAATGCCTGAGTCTGGCACTGGTATCAGAGGGAACCAGTGACAGCGCATGTGTGCGGTGTGAGCAAGTAAATGATCTCCTCAGGCAGGTGGTTGAGCTGACAGAGGAGGTTGCAAGACTGAGGGCCATTAGAGAATGTGAAAGTGAAATAGATTGGTGGAGTCAAACCCTGAGGCAGGGGCAGATAGAAGACGTTGGGCAAGTGACGGATCCTCTCCCCTCCTGTCACCAGGCAGATGGAGAGGACTTAAGAGATATTAAGGAATGGAAGGAGGTTCGACCTCGAAGAGGCAAGAAAAAATCCTCCCAACCCCTTCCACCCTCTCAGTTGCCCTTGAAGAATAGATACGAGGCATTGGAAATTCAGGAACAGGAAAATGAAGTTGGAGGGGTAAACTTACCTAGTGAAGTGCCTAGGACTCGTCAGTCACCTCGAGTCCTTAGGACTTCTTCAATCAAGAAGGAAAGGAGAGTAATTGTGGTGGGTGACTCCCTTCTGAGGGGGACAGAAGGGCCCATTTGTCGGCCGGACCCATCTCACAGGGAGGTCTGTTGCCTCCCTGGGGCTCGGATTAGGGATGTTAAAAGGAAACTCCCCAATCTTGTGAATTCTTCCGATTACTACCCGCTGCTGATTTTTCAGGTTGGCAGTGATGAAATTATTACAAGAAATGTAAGGGCAATGAAGAGAGACTTCAGGGCCCTGGGACAGCTAGTTAGGGGGTCTGGAGCGCAAGTAGTGTTTGCCTCCATCCCTCCTGCAAGAATGGGTAGGGAGGTATATAGGAAGAGTTTGCAGGTCAACGAATGGTTAAGAGATTGGTGCCATAGCCAGGGTTTTGGTTTTTTTGATCATGGGATGCTATATGAGGCACCTGGACTGATGGTGGCAGGAGGGATGCACCTGTCCCAGAGGGGGAAGAGGCTTTTGGGGCAGGACTTGGCAGGGCTCATTGATAGAGCTTTAAACTAGATGTGAAGGGGGAAGGGGAGAAAACCAGGCCTGTTAGGGACAAGCACAAGAGGAACACACCATGGCCCAAAGTCAGGTCGTCCAAGGAGGATTTAGTCCCACCAGTGTGCTCTGTTCGTTTCCTGAAATGCCTGTATGCTAATGCACGCAGCATGGGGAACAAGCAAGAGGAGTTAGAGGTTTGTGTGCGGGCTAAGGGTTATGATCTAGTAGCAATAACAGAGACATGGTGGGACAGCTCACATGACTGGAATGTGGCCATGGATGGTTATGTGCTTTTTAGGAAAGATAGGGCAGGGAAGCGAGGTGGTGGGGTTGCTCTTTATGTGAGAGAGCAACTAGAATGTATTGAGTTTCATGCAGGGGCTGATGAGGGGCATGTTGAAATTCTGTGGGTAAGAATTAAGGGGCAAGCAGGTGCGGGTGACACAGTTGTGGGGGTCTACTACAGACCTCCTGATCAAGGTGAGGAGGTTGATGAGGCTTTCTACAAGCAACTGAAAGCAGCCTCACAACTACAGTCGCTGGTCCTCATGGGAGATTTCAACTACCCTGATATCTGCTGGAAGACTCACACAGCCAGCCTTTCACAGTCTAGGAGGTTCCTCCAATGCATTGATGATAACTTCTTAATGCAAATGGTGGACAAGCCGACTAGAAGAGGAGCGCTGCTGGATCTTGTACTAACCAGCAAGGAGGGCCTTGTTGAAGCAGTGGTGGTCAATGGCAGCCTTGGCTGCAGTGATCATGAGATGGTGGAGTTCAGGATCCTGTGTGGAAGGAACAAAATACCCAGCAGGACCAGAACCCTGGACTTCCACAGGGCAAACTTTGGTCTCCTCAATCATCTATTAAGGGAAATCCCATGGGACAGGGTGCTAGAAAATAAAGGAGCTCAAGATAGCTGGTCAACATTCAAGGACCACTTCTTGCAAGCACAGGATCAGAGTGTCCCAATGGTTAGGAAATCTAGTAAGGGTGCTAGGAGACCTGCATGGTTAAAGAAGGAACTACTGGGCAAACTTAAGTGGAAAAGGAAAATCTATAGATCATGGAAGGAGGGGCTGGTCACTTGGGAGGAATATAGGACTGTTGTCAGAGGATGTAGGGAGGCAATTAGGAAAGCTAAGGCCTCCTTGGAACTTAACCTTGCAAGTCAGGTTAAGGATAATAGAAAGGGCTTTTTCAAGTACATAGCTAGCAAAACTAGCAATAGAGGCAATATTGGCCCATTGAGGAATGAGGTGGGAGCCCTGGTGACAGAGGATATAAAGAAGGCAGAGGTGCTGAATGCCTTCTTTGCCTCTGTCTTCACTCCTGCAGGGTCTCCCTATGAGCCCCAGATTCATATAGCCCCAGAAGAGGTCAAGATAGAGGAAGAGTTTGACATGGTAGATGAAGATTGGGTTAGGGATCAGTTGAGTAATCTGGACATCCATAAATCAATGGGTCCAGATGGAATGCACCCAAGGGTGCTGAGGGAGCTGGCGGAGGTCATTGCTAGGCCACTCTCCATCATCTTCAGTAAATCATGGGCAACAGGTGAGGTGCCTGAGGACTGGAGGATAGCAAATGTCACTCCAGTCTACAAGAAGGGCAAGAAGGAGGACCCGGGTAACTATAGACCGGTCAGCCTCACCTCCATCCCTGGAAAGGTGATGGAACAACTTGTTCTTGTCACTATCTCCAGGCACATCAAGGACATGGGGGTCATCAAGAGCAGTCAGCATGGTTTTATCAAGGGTAAATCATGTTTGACTAACCTCATAGCCTTCTATGAGGAAATTACTAGGTGGATAGATGATGGTAGAGCGGTAGATGTGGTTTATCTTGATTTCAGTAAAGCATTTGACACCGTCTCCCACAGCATCCTTGTAGAAAAGTTGATCAGGTATGGGTTTGGTGATCAGGAAGTGAGGTGGATTAGGAACTGGTTGAAAGGAAGGAGTCAGAGAGTTGTAGTCAATGGGGCAGAATCTGGTTGGAGGTGTGTGACTAGTGGAGTCCCACAGGGGTCGGTACTGGGACCGGTGTTGTTCAACATCTTCATCAACGACCTGGATGAGGGTATAGAATGTACCCTCAGCAAGTTTGCTGATGACACTAAGCTGGGAGGAGTGGCTGACACACCAGAAGGCTGTGCTGCCATTCAGAGAGACTTAGATAGGTTGGAGAGTTGGGCGGGGAGAAACATGATGAAATTCAACAAGGGGAAGTGCAGAGTTTTACATTTGGGGAAGAACAACACCATGTCCCAGTACAGGTTGGGGGCTGAACTGCTGGAGAGTAGTGTAGGTGAAAGAGACCTGGGGGTCCTGGTAGACAGGAGGATGACCATGAGCCAGCAATGTGCCCTTGTGGCCAAGAAGGCCAATGGCATCCTGGGGTGCATTAGAAAGGGTGTGGTTAGTAGGTCAAGAGAGGTTCTCCTCCCCCTCTATTCTGCATTGGTGAGGCCACATCTGGAGTATTGTGTCCAGTTCTGGGCCCCTCAGTTCAAGAAGGACAGGGAACTGCTTGAAAGAGTCCAGCGCAGAGCTACGAAGATGATTAAGGGAGTGGAACATCTCCCTTATGAGGAAAGGCTGAGGGAGCTGGGTCTCTTTAGCTTGGAGAAAAGGAGACTGAGGGGTGACCTCATCAATGTTTACAAATATGTAAGGGGTGAGTGTCAGGGGGACGGAGTTAGGCTTTTCTCGGTGATGACCAGTGATAGGACAAGGGGTAATGGGTGTAAATTGGAGCATAGGAAGTTCAAGGTGAATATCCGAAAAAATTTTTTTTACTGTGAGAGTGACAGAGCACTGGAACAGACTGCCCAGGGAGGTTGTGGAGTCTCCCTCACTGGAGACATTCAAAACCCACCTGGATGAGTTCCTGTGTGATGTACTCTAGGTGACCCTGCTCTGGCAGGGGGGTTGGACTAGATGATCTTTCGAGGTCCCTTCCAGCCCCTAAGATTCTATGATTCTATGAACTGCCTTTATACATATCTGGGAGTTGTCCAGTAAAGGGGCCAGAGGCATGTTGTAGGAAATGGCAAGGAAATGAACCACCCTGGGGGAAACAAATGTGAGATCTACTTATGTCTCCTCAGCAGCTGAATGAATGAGAGAGAGCAAAGAATATGGAGAGAAGGATGAGGAAGGGTACCTGTAGTCTAAATCTGGTTCTTCATTTATGCAGAATGTTCAAGCACCTTTAGGAAGAAGGAAAATGTTGAGGACATGCTTTTTTTGTGGGATTACCTCCACAAGGAAAATAGAGCACTGGGGCAAAAAGATAGCTAAAAGGGCAATAAATTATTAAGAGCAGGGAAATAAGTATTTGCTGTCCCTAGTTTAGGTGAGAGTGCTTTACTTAAAGCCTCTCTTGTGTTTTATGGTAACATCCTTGCCTTGATCTTATGAGGACAAGTGCCTACACCACTGTCTTGGGATCTCTGACATGAGTAAATTCTTAATTTTTTTCTCCTTTCCCTATCCAAAGATCATAGATAATAAGCAACACATAGACACTGGTGGGTAATCCTATCCCGTCACCATACTGACTGCTGTGAAATCTACTGGACTCCTGACTTAGCACTAGCTTTCCTTGTAGTATATGTCACCTGCTGTTGTAGGACTGATGAGCCAAGAGAAATCTCAGGAAAAATCCACAGTATTAATTTTAAGATGATGACTAGAGAACTGGGGAGCATAGAAATTCATTAAAGTCTCAAGGAGCTACCTCAGTTTTCATCGAATAAGAATTTCATATCGTGTATAAAAAGTTGCATCTGTAAAATATCACCAAGCATCAGAAGAATTACCAGGAGTCACAAAGGATCAGACATCATGGTTAATGAGATTAAGTGAAGACTTATTTGGGTCTTCCAGACAGATTAAGCATTGCAACATATGACTTCCAGAAGTGGCACATTTATAGCATTGGCATCTTCAAAACAGACTTCATTTCCCCCCTGGGAAGTTTCTTGGGCTTCTTAAATTTCAGCGTATGTCACTGAGGTTCATAGTCTGTTCTGAACAGCTCTTTGACTGTGTACATGCTGTCCTTCTTGTTGAACCTTGGTCTTGTATTCAGAGTATAATAACTTTATTTGCTCACCAGGCATCAAAATGCTTGCCACATGCTTGCAGTATGTGACTTTTAGTGCTCCAATACATTGGGTAATAAATACAGAATAGAACTGATAGAGAATGTGGTACAAAGACATGGTAAGTCCTCATATGCTTCAACTTATCTGTGCCTAAGCTATGGTTACCAGGTGATTTTGGATTGGTTGCAAACCAGAGTTCAGTTCTGGATTAAATCTACCTGTTAGAAGAAAGATCCCACTAATCTGATTATGGTTCCTACCCAGGCAGTTTCTGGAACAGTCAAATACAGTTGTGGATCTAATTTGCATACAGAAAATCTCTAAATGGATCAGTGCATTGTATTCTTCTTGTCCTATTTCTACGAGGAGTTAAGCGGGCTGTTCTGGGAGGAGTTCTCCATCTGTACTCAGCAATTGCAATGAAGAAAAGTGACATAAACAAAACTCCAGAATTTGAATAAAATTACTTTTGTAAGTGAGCAGAAAGATACAAATAACTACCCAGTGCAGAAGGCAGGGAATAGCCTACTGTGGCTGTACAGTAAGGTGAGCTGTATCAGCCTCCCCTTTGCACAGAACTGCACCTAGGTTTGTGTACTTAACTGTAACAGTAAAGCTCAGATTCTAAACACAAACAAACCAAGATGTTGGTGTATGGATCCCCAAGGATGGGTCACGGTTATTTTGTGCTGCATAATGTGTTAGCTTGTACACCTTAATATGAACAGGCGCAGCTGCGTAATGATTGCTGCTGTCAACCAATAGATTTGGATCACTTTCCTTTAACCTATTAGAAAGCTTAGCTGTACCTTTCCATTAACATTGTTTGTCCCCCATCCAACCTTTTTATTTGAAGAATGAAGGACAAAATTATATGCCCTTAAAAAGGTATTTTGTATTTGAAATGTGCTCAGTTGTGATTATTTATAAGGCACTAACACTCAGAGGCTCAGAATTTGGAGTCCTTTGGAGAAAGTGTTAAATAAGCATAGGCCCTGAAGAGAGGCCCACAGTTTGGTGTGTGGAGAATGCAGGGAAGGTTGTACACCCAAGTGGAGACCTTTGGGCTTGATATTCCTTGCAGTTGTAGAAGTAAAAGTAGAATTCTTTGCCATTCAACCTCTGCATGAAATAGCACCTGATTAGTCATCTCCATGGGCATTTGGGAGAGGACAGTCACTTCTCAGGTTGTGTAGAAAGACTGAAGTAATACAGGAGACTGTAAGCAGGTAGACCAGACAGGGGGTTGCTGGAGCTGTCTGCAATTTCACCATCCTTTGCACAGGAAAACCCAGAATTCTGTGCAATACAAATGGCTGAAATACTATCAGTGAAGTACCTTGGCTCAGGTCGTGCTCAGAATTCATTTTCTCTAGTTCATATTTCTTATTTGTAGAGGCTAATCCAGGACAAGAGAGCCACTTTAAAGAGGACCCAGTTTTGAGTTATAGGAAAGCAAAGACATATGTTTGACATAAAGCACCATTTGCTCCTGTAAAACTCTAGGCTGGAAAGACTGCTTTGAAAGAATGCAGTGTCTCTCCAGAAACAGCTCTGATGTGTCTAGTTGATGGATAGTGGGGTTTCCTACGGCACGTGCTCTGTGCTTAGTGCCCATCCTCCTGAACACATGCTGGTACCTGCTAGCACACAGGCACAGTGAAGGGGTAACACACATTTGCTAGGTGGATGTGTGTCCAGCTGAACCTTGTCATGGGGGGGTCATCTCCTCTGCCTGGTGAGAAACCTGCTTTAGCAGGATTTAATGCATCACAAGTTGGGGAATAATAAACCTTCACAAACAGCAAAAAAGTGTTTAATTCCTAAAGGACAGGCCTAGTTGAGTCACTTTTGGCCAGGGGCAATTGAGGGCTTAATGCTGTGTATGTAGCAATCTGGGCAATCTAAGAGAGAGGAGTTTAAGGGTAATTGCTCAATTTTCTATCCATGTCAACAGGGGAAATGGGCAGCAGAGACTGAGATCCGTATGGCAGGGAAACGGCATGAGATGGGAGATGTGAGACTACCAGTGGAATATAAAAGTGCTATTTGCAGAGTACTGCTTCCTTTTCTGTAGCAGCCAAGAGCTTCTCCCAAGTGCAGACTGTTCTTTGTCATGAGGTGGGAGGGAGATCAGAACAATCAAGTTCACACTGAAGGGCTTTCTCCTCCCTTTACTCATTTCTCCAGCAGAGCAGTAGAATCTCTGCTTCGACTTTGCTTAGGTATTTAATTTGGCTTTTCTCTGCTTGTGTGTCTCTTTCTGGCATGCAGCTACAAAGGGCTGTTTCCTGTTGGATGGAGAAATGCTGGCATTCTCCGCCCCGGCCCCTCCCCCCCCCCAGCAATCTGCTTTGTCCTTTTGGCTGAAAGTTTCTTTGTTGTCCCTTTCTTGTCCACCAGTTCTGCACTGCTGAGTTACACTCCCCTAGATGCCTGTCTCCTCAGTACATTGCCCTTGGATTTTTCTCCTCAGCACCCTATGGGGGTTTGTTAGCTAAGGTTGTCATCTCTCTCCCAGCTATCCTTCCCCCATAGACTATTGCCCCGTCTTCAGAAGCCCCTTCCCCCTTCTCTCTTTTACCCTTGGGATGCATAGCTCCTAGAATAGGGCTTTTCTTGGAGGATTCGAGATGTTATGTGTGATTCTCTGTCTGCAAGAACAACGGCTTGTTATTTTAAAGCAGATAGTGTGTGTGAATGAGCTGATTGAAATGAAAGCCTGACTATGCTACACAGACAACCCAAACCTGACCTGCAGGTGAGGAAAGCTGCCAGGAAACAGTCACTAGATCTGTGCCCTCAAGGCAAAACCCCTTCTTGCCTGCTGGGAAGTCTTCTCAAGGAAGCAGAGATGATGATTAAATCTCTCTATACAATGTCAAACCTCTAGAAGGACTCCTTACCCTTCTGGCATGTGCCAGCAGCTCCTTTGCATTTGAACAGGATGGGAGTCCAGGCTCTGTGCACAACAGGAGCCATGGAAAATATTTTAATGCTTCATCAACAGTTAATCATGCTGGCTTGGAAAAAAAAAAAAAAAAAAAAAAAAAAAAAAAAAAAAAAAAAGAAGAAGTGGACATATGCCCTGGTCTCCACATCCTTCTTGGGAGTGATGTCTGTCAGATAGGAGATGGCTCTCACAGAATATCTGGCACCTGTAATTCACAGCCACAAAATAGCAAGGACCTCTTGAGCTGCATGTGAGATGCACCAATGATGGACTTGCTCCAAACAAACCTGAGAATAGAGTGCAGTGTGGGTTATTGTTAGCTGTATCATTCCTTATGATGTTTGCCAGTTGCTTCCATGGTAAGCTGCTGTTTTTACAGAACACACCAAGTGCTGGTAGATTTCAGGGGTTGCAGGCTGCAAGGAGTTTGTGACAGAGGAAACAGCTGCATTGGCTCAGCACTAAGCAGGAGGATAGAAGGGGTGGAATTTACGGGGTCAGAGAGATATCCAGTGGGTACTTCATAATCTCAGGAGGCAGTGATGGGGTGGTTTGGGGAGAGCTAAATGGACAAAAATTTCTGAACATCAGTGAGATGCAGATGGAGTGAAAAACATGGTGTTTTGGAAGCGATGTGAATGGGCTGAGGGTTTCTGGGCAGAGAGTGACCATGACTACTGAGTTTCTGGGCTTCTGTACTGTGATTGTATGTGGCTCTGTCAGCACCCTGCAGTCCTCCCCTTAACTGCTCCACTAATGCACTACCTGGAGTCTCTGCAAGAGGTCAGTGAAGGTTCAACCTGATGGTTTCGCCTGAGCTGTTGGTCCCGACCAGTTCAAACTCCTCCAGTGACTGCTGACATTGTGATCTAGAGCCTCTGGTGTTCAAGGAAAGCTCCCTCCTGACAGCCACCATGGTCAGCGGGAAGCAAAGAATATGTCCCAAGAGGTATGTCTGAAGTCCAGTTGGAAGCAGCAGATCACTGGCCAAGGAGCAATGGGCAGCTTAATTGCAAGGGAGCACAAACAGTTTGTTGGGGGCTGGAAATGATGGTCTGGGTAAGCATCTTCCATCACTAAATTCTGTGATATGGTAGATACACAGTCATATTGAGCCTGTGATTGCTGAATCTGTAAGTGTAGTTGACAGACTAGGTTTACCTAAAATACCCTTTAAGAAAAAACTCTTGAAAGATGATTACAGAATTGAGACACCATCATTTAAAACTGCCTGGGGCAAACTCCTTTGAAAATTGCAGCAGTGGAGGGACAGAGAGAGAACTGCATAGCCCTTGATTGTAGTGTCATTCCCTCAGGACTGTCCCCCCTCCCCCTCAGTTTCTCATCTGATAAGAGAGAGAGCAGCAGTAAGATTCCTCATCTGTCCTTATGAAAATCCGATTCTGAGTGGCTCTGATCAAACCCGGCTGGCTGTCAGCAGCGGTGGCCTTGTGTGGAGGGAGGGTGGCTTCTGAGGAGCTGCTGGATGTGTAAGTGTCATGGGTGCTGCCGATCAAAGAGGCATTTTTTAATAAAGACATATAAGGAAAAAAAACCACGCCACAACACCTAAGGATTTAGCATAAAAGAAATGTAGTTTGTCTTGTTTTTCCAGCATAACATGAAGAAGATGAAATAGAATCAGACACACTTGCACCCAAACGTACTTCCACGGGAGCATCCTGAGAAGCTGCTTTCCCTGCCACAGTAATGTTCTAATCAAAATCACTCGTCTCCAGCATTATTGAGGACTGTTTTGTGTTTCTGAGTTCACCGGACCCTCCCTGGGCATGTCCTGCCTTGTCTTCTGCTGCCCCACCACCTTCTGATTATGTTTCATCAGGGGAGTACTGCAAAGGATTGGGGAACAGCCTTTGAAAAGAGGAAAACAGATGTTACTGAGAAGGAGGGCAGGCATAGTGCTCTGTCAGGGGGCTGTTGGTAAGGGCAAAAGGTGTGTTACCACTATAAATGCTGATAACCTCAGGAATATGGTGGACTGCAGATCCTAAGCCTGCTCAGTCTCCAGTCTCTCCTGTCTTCTGCTGCTGGTGCACCTGTGCTTTAGGAAGTTCCTCATCTTTAAAGCTACTAGTTTCTGGTCTTCTTGCACAAGACAAGACATGAATTACTGCCAGTTGAAGTCCTGCATGGAGCCCAGCAACTCATCTGACATGGCTGCCCTGTGCCCTGGCTGCATTGCAGCAGTGTCTCTCTTCACACGCCTCAGGGGTTGAAATTGGTCAGTCTGTGTCAGTAGCAGCTTTGGGAAGGCTGCAGTGGCCTGTTCCCAGCGAGCTCTCAGGTGAGGAAGAAGCCATGCCACTCCAAGCAGTCTGTGAAAGCACAACACTATCACAGCAAGTAGAGTGGACCACCTGACCTCCCAGCCAGTCCTCCAACTAGGTGACAATATCATCAGAGCTTGGTGGGTGAAGAAAAAATTATTTTGTCCAATGTGCCTGTAAGGCAAGGCTGGAGGGTCAGCACTAAATCTGCTGCATGACCTCCCCTAGATCCCATGAAAGCTCTGGCACCTAGCCTCTGGGTGGCTTCCCATCACCTTCCCAGGTTGTGCTGTTATTGTTTGCTGCTCAAAAGGGTGCTTTGGGTTGTGGGACACTCGGGTCATCTTCTCCTTGTGTCAGCTACAGTGCCCTAGTAGCTGTGGTGCTGCCTGGTTTTCACTCCACTGTTTTCATCTCCCAGCTGGCTGATCAGGCAGGTACACTGTTCTGTATTGGCCTACTAGGAGGGCATTTTCAGTCAGGGAAAGACATCCCTATGAAATTAATGTTCAAGCAGCCAAAAAAGTGTTCTTTATCCTCTCCATTTGCCTGCTGCTCTCCTGAGAAAGCTTCCAAGAGGCTTCAAGCTTGTTTGTGTGTTCAACAGAAGCTGTCTGTGTCCCTTGTTCCTTATGTTTTTTTGAAGATTTTTTTTGCCTGTTGCTTTCCACTTTTTTTTTTTTTTTTTTTTCCCCCCATTTTTCCCCTTAGAAAAAAAAAAATTTTTTTTTTCATGGAGATGTGCTAA
>NW_009952694.1:5316672-5320452 GCF_000747805.2 Chaetura pelagica
TTTTTTTTTTTTTTTTTTTCCCTCCATTTTTCCACTTAGAAAGAAAAAAATTATTTGTTGCATGGAGATGTGCTAATTAAAGCCATTTTCTGGTATTTGGTTACTGAAGTGTTTGATGTCTCTCTGACAAGACCATGAAATGCATGGAGTGTCCACAGGGACAGAATTTGCTGAACACGGTGCTTTGTAAATGAGGGGACACAGTGTCGCAGCAGCTCATGAATATGAAACGCCCATGATGCTACCTCAGTGGACTTGGGAACACAGATGAATCCTGTCATGTGCTAAATGAGACCAATTTCTTTCACTTAACTTCATCTTCAATCAGACCTTCTTCCATTTGCCTGTTTAAAATTCCCCAAACGTGATGCAGAAGGTAACTGCATTCGGTAAAACAAAGTTTGGCAGCAGCAGATTTATTGTAATTATTTCAGTTTTACATTTTATGGGCAAGCAGCTTAAACTAAAGTTAGTTTCATTCTTTTGCGTGCTTAGTGTCAGGGGACTGCTGGCTCCAGAAGCCACTACCCTCTTTGTGTTCTCTGGATATGGTGGTATGTGGATGGGGAGGGCAGCAGGGTCCCCACTGCTGGAGTGTCTATTCTGAACTGGCCTGTATAATGCTCACCTAGTTGGGGGACGTCAATCAGACTATGAAATGGAGTAATTCTTTTGCATGTCAGGGTGTTGGCTCTCTTAAAGCAGCTCAGGGAGAAAGGGACAACCACAATGCTGACTAACTGCAGGCCTAACCTGGGACATGGTTTCTAGATCCAGCTCTGCCACTGATTTGTTGCCTGACTTTGAACAGATTCTGTCTGTCCCCATTTATATGCTGTCTTGTCTCTAACAGAGAACTTGGTTCTTTGGGCCTAGGACTAGACCTTGCTGTGACCTTGCAGGATTTTAAGGGATCCAGCTTGCAGGTGTTGCTACTAAACCAAAGATCAGCTCTGCCTGTGAAAGAATGACAACTCACCAACTTGCAGGAGCAATTGGGTATTAGGGTGGTGCAGGTTCTTTTACCTCCTACTTGTTGCTTTCTGTGGTTGTCTTCCCCAGCTGTCAGTAAGTTATTTGCTAAGAGGTAAAACATGTGATGGTTACTGCATGTACTCTGACAGGAGTACATAAAGCCCTCCTTTGTGACTTTAAAAGCTGCTGTTCCTTGCTTATTGTTTGGCTATCTGCATGTAGCTTGAGTCACCCTCAGTCTTTCCCCTCCATCTTTTCCTCCTTCCATGCACATGTTTCTGCCTTATGCAAGTCTTGCCATGACTTAGCCATGAAGCATTTTTTGTGTAAGACCTAGTTCAGTCCAGCTATTGTAAGAAAAAGACCATTTTTACTTACATGCTGGGACTTAGATGTTCTGAGGCAGTCTGGTGCTGTATCTTTAACTCCTCTGTTATCCAACATTGGGTACTAGTGTCTCCTATTCTACCATAACTTCTGCATGAATGCACTCATTTGTAGTTTCTTTTTATTTTTCTTTTTTCTTTTTTTTTTTTTTAAATCTTGTTCACCATTACCTGGGAGATGGGAGTTTGCATTTGTCATCTAGTATTTGGTGCTCATTCAGCATTTCATAACTCTACTATGAGCAGTTTCTAAAGCTAGTATCTTGCTTCTTTATGGCCTGAGAAATCGATGGGGAAAGTCTTTGTGTTACTCTGTCCCCAGACATTTTGAGCCATAAAGAGAAGTCTCATCCATTTGTCTTTATGGTCACTGCATGCATTGAGTGTTTGTGTTCCTTCCTCCATCTTGTTGCAAACACTAATTTCTTCTGCTTATAAAACACTACCTGATATGTCTACTTATTCTCCCCTCTCTTCAGCTCAAATGAAAGCAGGATACTCACTCTTGAGGAGGAGAATTTAATTTTTAGGAGCACTCACTCTGGGTGTATTATCTGCCAGATGAAATGGAGATTCAGAGGAGTTCTGTCTAGGGGAGACTGGTTGAGGGAGGTGGCATAGTTAACAGTAACTTGCAGTACAGCATTCAGAGGCCAGCTGGGAGACAAAAGTTGGTAAAATGGTTTGTATTAATTTGTTTCTCTTTTAAATTTTGTTACCAGTAACTCAACTTTTATTTTAATGTTGCTTGTTACTAGTATCATATCAGTTTGTTCGGATTTCAAAGTCTGCAGGAAAGGATGTGAAAGTGGGAGAACAGCTGAAGGGGTAAGATTTTCATGTTGCTTTTGCGATTTGCCAGCCATCTTAATTAAAATTGGTTGATATTAAAGACAATGTGTAGCTGCTCTCTTTTCCAAAATGCAGCTGAGTTATGCAGCCTTCCCCCAAACCCAAACCTAGAATTAGACTGCAGAAAATAATTTTTTGTTTCCAGGTTTTGAAGCCACCCCTTCTTCTCAGCTGCAAAACATTTCCTTTTGTAACGCATAGGCCATTTGTTCACTTTGTTGTGGTGACCTGGAATCTGTGAAGGTGTTTACTTTTGTACACAGGCTGCTTCTTAGCATGAAGATGCATTGTGCAGTCATATCAAAGGTTTACTTGCATGAACGCTGAACAAAGACAGGAGAGCCTGGACAGTTAAGTATTTGTCAAGATTCTGCACCAAAAACACAGGCTTATGGAAAATGATCTGAAGCCTCCACACTTAAAAGGAGGGTAGAAAGGTGGGTCATAGATCAAAGCACATGGAGAGCGTTTGTTACAGGAAGACATGGTTCTGTGAACATTTCTGCATGTGCTAACGTTATATGTAAGTAGTCTCACTGCAGCTAATGGGAATATTAAAAGCAGAACTCATGCCTAGGCTCTTGCAAGCACAACAGCACACATGCCTCTTGCCCGGGCAGCTGACATAGTGCCATGACTTGTCCATGTTGCCAGAACTTACTGGAAAAGAAAAAAAAAAAGAGTCCTAAGAAGAGCAATGAAAACAATTAGGAGGCTGGAGACTAAGTGAGGGGAAAGGTTGGCTCCTTAGTGATAAAGTGAGAACTGAGATACTTCTGGGATTGTGGAGAGATGGCACCATGGGAATTGGCAGAGAGAGAGGAAATTATGAGTAACAAGTGAAATAAAGACCCAAATACTTCAGGGCTGATTTGCCACCTATAGCAGTTAGCCTGGGGAGCTGATACTTCCTTATAACTTGTGACATTTTTGTTCTGTTTCCTGTCAGTTGCTGATCGTCCTAAAGGGCATTGAAGCTGCCTAGAAATCATGTGCACTTTGCAGGAAGAACAAGCATGCACTGACCTTAGTTGGAGGGGCTGGCAGGAGTCCCCAGAGCATTTGCAGCTCTTTCGTTTGAAATATTTGCAAAATGTCTATAAGATATTGCAGCTTTGGATTTCTTTTGGAAGGAGTTTCTACATGATTGTCTAGTTTTTGCTAATACAGTATAGAGGTAGTGGTCTGCAAGGGGTTTGGAAGCCAATGGAAGTCAATGGCAATGAGATCTAATCAGCACTGGAGAATCCAGGAGTCTTCAGGAACCTGCAAAATGGAAGGGACATCACTGAACCAAGCTCTAAGTTTACAGTTTTTTCTAATGCAAGAGAAGATCAACAAAACGAAAAGGGAACTGGAATGAGGAGACCATAGAAATAGTTGCCAAAATGAGCACCAAATGAAGAAATTAATTTCCTGCAGACGCCTTCCACATTTCTGCTGTGGAAAGCGTAAGGATCTGACCTTCTCCTGCTAGAGGGAGTACTGCTTCATGAATGAGGCCTGATCAGTTCCCAAGTAGATCTTCATTTGTTGTGTTTGCTGAGCAACACTCAGTCTCCTGCTG
>NW_009952694.1:5320622-5322558 GCF_000747805.2 Chaetura pelagica
AAAAGGGTAAATTAGCTCAGGAGAGATTAGACTGTTTCTCATTCCCATGCTCTTCTGCCTGGGCTTAATAGGGCACCTCTGCACAGTGCTTCATTCTTCCCCTTGGACCAGTCTCACCAGCCTGTTCCCTTCTTGGTCTTTTTTGCTTATATACAGGGACTTTCTCTCATGATATCACTGAGCATCTTTTACCAGCTGCCTCTACATGTCAGTCTGTCTGTCCACGGGGATGCTTTTTGTCTCATAAATGCATTTTGTTAACAGCTTTTGCCAAGAGCCGGGAGCTCGTGCAGGGAAGAGCCAGCAGGATAACACCTTCTGTGTATGGTCCCTACAAGCAGAGGGGGAAGAGATCTGTCCCAAATAACCAGCGACACACTGGTGGGGCATTTCTTGCACATGCCTCCTCCCTCTGAGGAAAGCTTGGGAGCCTGAGGCCTGTTGCTGCAGTTTCCCTGTACATGTCTTTGGGAAGTTTGCTGTAGTTGGAGTGCCACTCTGCAGGCACCTGCTCCTTGGGAGGCTGGGGAGCTGGGAAGCACAGCCCTGCTGCAGCTGGCCAAGCTGTCACTGCCTTTGCTGTGGCCAGGCTCTTGCTGCAGCCCCTGTCCCACTCAGCCTTCTGCCAGGCAGCCAATTAGTGAGGAATCCCACTGTGTGGCTGGCTTGGAACAGCCACCTCACCCGGGCCCTGCCTGCCCCAAGCCCTGTGCTGCTGGCCAGGCTGCCTGCTGCCCCGGCCGGGGGTGGCTGGGTGGGCAGAGCTCTGACAGGCCACCAGACACGGGGCTCTTCAGCAAGACCCTGCTGGGAGCCCTGAGCACCGTAGGTATCTCCAGCTCCTGAATATTCATCTCAGTCTGGGCTGCATAACGGGGCAAATCCAGGCCCAGCCGCTTGCTGCCGTGCAGCAGCAGCTTCACATTGTGCCTCCAGTTACTTGCCCTTCTCTTGCTCCCTCCTTTTTTTGCTCTCTCCATCTCTGTTTACAGCACTTCATCAAATCAAAAAGCATGCAGTGCTATCAGAGCCTTGCTCCTTTAGGATTCAGTGTACACCCAGTTCTTCCTCCTCCATTCTTGTGTCTCTAGCATCTTTTTTAGGTGGAGTAGCTGTAGTCCTTGTGCTGGGAATACCCAGTGACCCAGACAACAGCTATTCCGGGTCACACTGTAAATAATGGAAAAGTTTATGATGCCACAACTAGATGCATCTTCCCTTCTCTTGTATCTGCTAGACCACCAGCACTTCCTTCCTCAGCTATTAGGAAAGTCACACATCTCTGCACAGCCTGAGACTCTGCCCGCAGCTCCTTCAACATGTAGTTTTATATGGCGTCCCAGTTTCAGCTCCACATTTCATTTCTAACAGTCTAGATGACTAGCAGCTGAGCTGAGCAAATGATAGCACATCTCATAAGAAGCAAATTCTTGCCAGTCTTAGGATAGGCAGCAGATTTTAGTGCAGCTGGCTTCTTTCAGCTTCAAGGTTCTGTTCAATTGCATGGTCCATGGCCTATGGAGCCCTACCCAGTCCAAAACTGCTCCTCTTGCAATATTTCTTTTGACCCCAAGGTTCAAAGCTTTATTGCCTTGTTTTAATATAAAACAATGTATTTTTAATTGTTGCTAAATAACTTTCTTGTGTTTTCCTCTGAAAAGAAACAGGTTGTTTTATATCTGTGAAGCAGGGGAACTTTTGTCTCTAGTGAGAGGCGAACACAACACTCCCCACTTACTGCTGCTGCTTTCTCTTGTTGCAGACATTCCCGTGATCCCTGAATTGGAGGAAGTCCAGGAGGAAGATCTGGCCATGCAAGTGGCAGCTCCCCCCAGGTAAGAGCACTGCCAGGTGCTCTTGAGGCTCTCAGCAGCAGTGCAAAATGGCTGGTGAAATTCAATTCTGTCTTATCTCTTGCTCTCTGGATCTTGCCATT
>NW_009952694.1:5322634-5329293 GCF_000747805.2 Chaetura pelagica
CAGCAGGATTTGGTGCTGTGTATTGTGGCAGCAGGGCTCCATGCTGAACATTGCTAACTTTTTATTTCCTGTTACACAGAGAAAGCAATTACTGCACATTCTTTCTCTCAAAAACTTAGAGTAACATATTTGATGTTGCAAAATCAAACTCTCCAAAGTGAGACACTGATTGCAGGTTGCCTGTGTAACCTTAAATGCCTCCAGTACACATGCATTATCACACACAGTTAGATTGTGCATGGTCACAGGCTGCTTTGACCTCCACAGGGTATCCTTCTGACTCAAATGCCTAGTCAATTTGCAAAGTACAATCCTGTTGTTTGATTGTATTAACAGAGTAGTTTTGGAGTTGGCTCAAGTGAAACCAGCAAGTTTTTAAAAGTCAAAGTTTTGGGGGTTTGATCTCACACCTATCAGGAAAGTCTTCTTTCCTCTGTTGGGCTTATTCCCTATCCCAATCCCAGACTGGGATTTCTTTTGACTCTTATTTGAAGAGGTGGGATATCTTACTCCTGACCACAGATGCCTTTCTCACAAGTATGGAGTAGTTATTGTAGTCAAATAGCTGCTAATAAAAATAAAGTACACTTAATAGTAGTAAAATAAAAAAAATTCTTTGTCACTCACCAGAGTTAATTTCCTTATTTTCTCTCTTTTTTATATTCTCATCTGCTCCTCCTGTATCCATGCAATAGAGAATTAATTTTCATGGACAAACACAAACATAAATTACTATCAGTCTTTTCTGTAGTATTTCATCACCTGTGAAGGGAAGCATGGCACAACAGTGTGTTACCTCCCTACACCGTGTTTCTCTTTGAAGGCTACACTTTCAGAAATTGTATTTGATAGCTGCAACTCAGCTCAGACATGGAAATCACAAAGTCCCTAGTGTTCTGTAGCTTGCATGGGAGGACGCTCAGACCCTCCTTTGCTACAGCACTGGGGCTGTTTGAATGTTCACTACATATCTGTTTTCTTTCTGGCCCTTGCAGCTAGTCTGTGGATCTGTAATGTGGGCTTCTCTGAGAGAGTCAGTGGTTCCTCTACATCGTATTTTTATGCACAGGCACAGCCTGACACACAGATTTGTTCATTTCTTGAATGAGAGGTGCTTCTGTCTGGGGACATACATCTCAAGAGTCCACATGGGCAATGTGGACACTTGAGATAGAGGTCACCAGACTACTGTTCATGCTATTCTTCTCATCAGATGTGCTTCCACACTTACCCAGGCTTGTATTTTGACTCTTTCTGGTTGCAGTGTGCAGGTCAACCGGGTACTGACCTACCATGATCTGGACAAAGATCTAATGAAGTATGCTGCCTTTCAGACTCTGGTAAGTACGTGTTGCTGTGAGGTGACTGATGTGACTCCCTTGCCTTCTAGGCTGCCACCATCCTCCACAGTGATACTCAGCTGCATAAAATACACAGCCCTATTACCCAAACAACTTTCAATCTGCCTGCAAGACTGTTCTTATGTGGCTTTTTTGTTGTTTGTGTCAGTAAATAGTGTTGGTATCTGCTATTCAGATGAGGCTTCTGCTGTTGTCCTGGACAAAGTATTTGAGGCAATTATCCCTATCTCTAGCAAGACCTACCTGGTGAAATTATGGTGTCTGCTTTCTCACTGTCTGTAAAACTGTTACTCTGTGTGTATGTTCATAGGATGGAGAGGTTGATCTGAAGCTTCTCACCAAAGTTTTGGCTCCAGAGCATGAACTACGAGAGGTGAGACTTCCTTTCATGGGAACAGCAACAGAGCAAAATCTTCTTATGTGTCTTGGACTGTACTTGACAAGTAAGCCTTTGTTGGTAGGCTGGAGGAGAGAGGTGAGGAGCTCATCCAAGCTGATGGAGGTTTCATTTCCCCAGCAGATTATTTTAAAGTTATATAGGGCTTTCTCTGTGTGAGACTATGGCATCGCTATGACGGGCTTCCTTCACTATGAAAGAACTAGTAGGGAAAATGTGAAGGGCCTTGCACTGTCACAACTCCCTGCAGAAACTGTTCTGGTGTGTATTGTCTTTTGGTAGCCACCCTGAGCTCCAGGTCATTCTATAGGGTGGTACAGAGACAAAGGCAGAAAACATTTGGAGTTTGGGGTGGAGGGATGTTTTGAAGCAGGACAGAACAACCTCAACACACCTGGGCAGGCAGGAGCTCAGGACTTGCAATGAAGGATTTCTGCAGCTAAGAATTGCAGATGCTTCAGCAGAAATGCAGAAGGGTGCGAGATTTTTATGGCTTCTCTTTCTTCCCTGCCTGGGAATATCTAAGATTAACATGTATCAAAAAATCTGCCCTTTACAGAATTTTGGAATGTGAATAATTCTGTCAACGTCTTTAAATTGTAGCAGGGATTCACATTTCATTTTCACTAGGATTCCTGTTCTAACCAAGTGAATCCGAGACTTCCCTGGCTGGGAAGCAGTTGCCATTTAGTTTCTCTCTTTGCTGTTCATCTTGAATCTGTAGTGTCGTTCAGAGTCTTTTGTGTGTCATCACTAACATTTCAGCATATTTGTCTTTTTCCTCTCGGTAGGTTGATGTCAGCTGGGATTGGGACCATGTCTTCACAGAGGTGTCCTCAGAACTAGTGACTGAGTGGGATCTGGGGCAGTCTGAGAGAGAGGACCTCCTCAGTCTGCTCTAGAGCACTGGCACACAAGACATCTCCTACATGTATTTCATGTAAATAGTTTCACACTTCAACTTTCTATTCACTTATTTGTATTTGAGAATTTACTTTAGACATGAAAATAAATAGGTCTGTGCTTAATAGGAAAACTGCCTCTGGAGAAGTTTTGAGTGTTTTGTAATAAGAATCTTTATTCTCAAAAAAGATGAAGAATTCTAAACACAATACAATGTTTATTTATGAACAGTCACTTCCACCTTTACAGATACCTGCAACAGTTTGAACTTTCCCCTATGGAAATGCAGCCTCTCTGGAATGGACCATCTTACAATGGAGTGTGGTTTTCAGTGATGGCTATCAGAGAAGCTTAGGCTGGTATGATTTGTTTGCCTAGGACATCAAGATTACCATCTTCCTCACAATAGATGCCACAAGTTGTCAGGATATCTGTTATGCATTCCATCCTGTAGCCTCCAGCCATCCCTTGCTAGTTTAACCTCTCTCCTGGAACATTACCTTTGTGTTGACTCAGAGGAAGCAGTGTCACCTATTAAACCACCAACACCACTTCTTACAGTACCTCTTTTCCCTTTAGGTTTCCCGGCTAAATTCTGACCAAGCCTAACCCCACTTAGCTTTTGCAATCAGATGAGATCACAGCCTGAATGGAAATAGCTTCAGGCAATAGGTAGTTTGCAAAGAAAATACTGTTTATTCCATGCATGTGAAAGGCAGGAGCCTGCTGCTCTGAAACAAGGTAACTCCCTGGTGAGTGTCTCCTTGGAACCAAGTAAACCACTCTTTTAAAAAAGTCATCTAAAGAAAAATCCACTTAGCTGTTAATGCTTTGTCCCCATGGAACTGTGGTCATTATTTGCAGGAAACAGTAACATTACTCCTAAGCCAGTGTCCTTCAAAGGCTTGTCCTGTTGGATAATCTTGCTATAATACTTCTGGGGGCAGTGCTGGTGCTGGGAGGAAGGCCGTGCTGCGTTTCTTTACTGGTTTGTTTGGTCTAATAGGGCACTGGATTCCCACTCCTGTACTGACAGCAAGACAGGTCAAATAATTCACTGTGAATTCAGTACTCTGCAGAATGTCAGATCAGAGTTGATATGCCAAACAATTCTACCAACAGGAAAGAAGCAATTGGGTCCCAGCTGGGGACCATGAAAGTTAAGGGGAAGCTCATCTGTCTCAATGAGGCATGAAGGTTTTTACAACCGAGATATCTCCCTTATAACTAGAAAGACTAGGTGAGACATAAGCTTGAGAGCTTTGTGGAGGATAATCCTGAAATCTTTGAGCAGAGAAACCTGTTTTGTATTCCCTTAGACATTAGGAGAAAATTCTTCACTAGGAGGGTGGTGAGACACTGGAACACATTGCCCAGGGAAGTTTTGGATGCCCCATCCCTGGAAGTGTTCAAGGCCAGGTTGGATGGGCGCCGAGCAACCTGATTTAGTGGAAGGTGTCCCTACGTATGCAGGGAGGTTGGATGTAGATGATCTTTAATGTCACTTCTGACCCAAACCATTCTATGATTGTGTGAAACCAACCAATTTACAATGACCATAAAAGCTGAAGATGCCCAGGCTTGAAGCAGACGAGTGGATGGATGACGAATCCAGCATCTCTGGCTGCCCAGACTGAGGTATGGTCTGTGGCATGTGCCATATGGGGTGTTGTGTTTTCCACAGGGCCTTGGGCAGATGACATTGCTGGCCACATGGAGCATCAAGGGTGGAAAACTAAGCAGCAGTTAGGATTATAGGCAATGAGTGCTCCATTCAGGAGTCATGCCAAGCCTATTGCTCCTTCAGGGTGTGGGAGGAGAGGGGCAAGAGTAAGATCAATGTTTGTGAGAGGTGCAGGGTAGGGGCAAGAGGAGCAAGGAGGTGGAAAGATTTGAGAACAGAGTATGAAAACAATTTGGAGGGGAGTGAGCCCAAAGCAGGTGCTGGTGGAGAGCGGGGAGAGAACAGAGCACAAGAAGACCATGGTGGGAATTGAATGAGCTGCGGTCACGTTATGCTGGAGGAGCTGTTCTAAAGTTTCATAAAATCTCCCCAGAGGAGTGTGCTTGATGATAGGTGCTGTTGGCTACCCTGCTCTGGCTTGGGGCCCTGGGCAGGGATCCTCTGGGGTGGGAGACAAGTAAGTGTGTGTGCGCCAGGCCTGTGCCCACTGTTGGACCTTGGAAGCCCAGCAAATACCTGGGCAGAGTTTGAGAGCAGGGCTTGAAAAAATTCTCAGCCTCATCTATTTTAAGGTGGAAAGAGGTAGCTTTGATGATGTAGTCTGACCTGCTATGATACAGCTCACAGCAGAGTCCAATGAGATGTGGCTGAGTTTTGCCTGTCTTTTAGAAAAGGCAGACAGTGTATCTGCCAGTCTTCTCGAGTTAGTTTTTGTAATAGATAATTGCCCTTAAGGTTCAAAATCTGCTTTATTTCTAGGCTCAGTTTTTGAGTTTCATCTTCTGTTCCCTGAGCCTGCTTATGCTTTCACCTTCCCAGTTAAGCCATGCTGTCAGGTATTTTCTCCTTGCTTCAATATTTATGCTTGCTGTGATCAAGTTGTCTCTTTAATTTCCTTCAATAAACTTAATAGACTGAGACTTGTTTCCATGTCTTTTCAATTCCTTCCCCAGCTGGAGGAGGGGAGGTGAGTGTCTGGCTCCTGGCCTTCCTCTAGCAAGCTGTTCCTACCAACCTTCCTTCCACAGTCACGTTTTGGTTGCAGTGCTGGGAAGGTGACTGAGACCTGTTGCTTCTTCTTGCTCAAGTCCTTGTGCTGGCAGAGGAGAACTTCTGTTAATCTTCTTCCTAAAAAAAACAACAATGAGGTGCTTCTGCATGCTCAGGCCGTCTCTTGGCTCACGGCGATGCACCAGTGGGTATTGGGGGTGACAAAGCTCCTTCAGGAACCTGCATTTCTGAAAAGTCCCATGGAAAAGCATGCAAAGGAAGAAAGGGCACATGTACATTTTTTCTTATATTCTGCAAAGCTGTAGCTCTGGCTGATCCTCGGGTGAGGTGAGAAGTGAGAGCCATTTTCAGATCAGTGCAACCAGTTCCTAGGAACTCAGATCAGCCCTCTAGGTTGTGCCTAGCAGAGGAATAGAGCAGTAGTCCCTTGATGTCCCCACAGACCTATGGGTCTCAGAGGTGTAAAGCAAAGTGCAGTGGTGTGCCTGTGGCCACACCACAAATCTGGCAGAATCAAGGTTAGAAATGAGGCACTTCAAGTTCCCCATGCAAACATGGCTTTCATATACCTTGGGTGTGTTTCCTATCTTTGATTTGAAGATGACAATTCAATGTAGAGACTCTGATGTCCTGCTTACTCTTTGTTCTGCTCTGTTCATACGTTGCTGAGGGAGAGCTGCAAAGCTGTCAAAGTGTGTGTTGTCAACAGCGTGTTTAGCTCAGTGAGCTGATCTCGCGTGTTTGCCCAGGGACTTGCTGGGATTGCTGGACACTTGATGAGTGAGCTCAGAGCCCAGTACACAACCTGGGTACATGGTGAACCTCAACACAGGTGAAGTGCACAAAGGAAAAATTAACTCTTGGTCCTGTCATTTTTAGGAATCTCTGGTTTTGCTTATAGGAATAGATACAGTATTTATATAGTACAGACTTCCTTGGTGGAGATGCTTTACTAGAGCGCAGTTTGTCAGTGGTGGTGGGATGTTGGGGCTGACACGGCACATGCAGCACTAGAAAAAAAAAAAGGTAGAAAAAGCTGAAAAAAAAGCCAGACCCAGCAACTTTCCCTTAAAGAGCCTCTTAAAAGGGCTCTGCCTGGCTGTTTTATTAAGTGCGACCAAGTGATGGGAGGTGGGGAGGAGCTCGCATGTTAATAAGTTGGAAAAGCACCGCCGTACCTCTCGCCGGAGCGTCTCAGGGAAAGTGGAATTAATTCACGGCATATGCTCGCAGCATCTGCCGCGTTGCCCAGCGTGGCGGGAGCGCAGGGCCGGGCGGGCGGGCAGAGCCTGCGCTGCCTCCC
>NW_009952694.1:5330531-5338353 GCF_000747805.2 Chaetura pelagica
CGCACCGCACCGCACCGCTCCGGCCCTGCCCGCCCCGCCCGGGCACCGGGACACCGGCCCTTCTCCTGGTGGAGAAGGGGACGTTTGGATAGAAAAGAGATTAATTTGAATGGAAATTAATGCACTTCGTCCCAAACAGCCTTAATTCCTCTGTTCTCCAGCCATCTGACCTGTGCTCTGGCTTGCTGTGAGGCTCTGACTCCTCAGCCTCCCTCTTACTTCTTTCCCACTGTGTCTCTACAGATGATTTGATCCTCTCCTTCGACAGAGAGGACAGAGGTTGTGTTTGCTGTGACGTGGGATTTCATTCTCTATTTAATGGCTCCCAGGAAATAACTTTCCACACCTTATTTCCCCTTGACCAGCCTGCACCACAGTCAGGAGCTGTATCCAGCTAGTTGCGGTCGGTGCACTGTGCAGTTTCTAGGCTGCAGCAGTCTTTGCCTGTGCTCTGGGCTCTGTGTCCCAGCTTTACCTTAGGAAAGGGCACCCAGACTGACCCTGCCCTTCACTGGCTGCTCTTTCTTTAGCCACATCCTTCCTCCACTGCCTGGGATATGGGGGACTCTCCTGGCCTGAAGAGCTGACAGAGCCAGGAGAAATCAGAGCAATGGGTGATCACTGGACAGGGCAGAGATGCCTCAGGCTGCTTCTGTGCTCTCCCCACAACTGCCTTTAGACCTCAGCAGCTTCTGCTTGTACTCTTTTTCCAAATGTCCCATCCCAGTCCTGGTCTATGCTGGGACTGTGCAGTGCTGCGTCAAGGTCAAGGCAGGGTTCCATCTGTGGGGGACCATGAGGAACCCATGATCAGCTGCCCTGGCAAGACCAGTCTTCCCAGAGCCGTGCTTTATCTTGGAGGACAATCTGCACTCCTTGTGGTCACAGCCCAGGAAGCAATCTCATTGATTCAGTCCTGAATCCTGCAGTGACATCCAGAGCTCTCTGCCACAGTCCCTGGGGAGATGAAACCTTTCCTCTCAGTACCCTGCTCTCTGGGTCTCCCCCAGCAGGCTGCTGTGTGCAGACCTCATTGGGGCCAGAGCAGCTCCAGGCCACAGGCCCTCTTATCGGGCTCCATCTCCTGTCACTTTCAGGACCACTTCATTATCCTTTTATTAGCCCTCTTCTCCTGCTTATCATTATTAATAATCACGCTGGATCGGCTGGAGTGCTGACAGCTGCCCCTTGTCTATTCTTTCTGTCTATTTTAATCCTGCCTGCTTATCTGGAATAAACCTGATCCTTTTTCTTTATTAATTAAACAAATTTGGTCAGGCAGTCCCTGCTCCATCCAGAGTTAGGACTGATCACACCACTGATATGCAGAGAGCAGGAAAAGGGGCAGATTATTGTGTTTTCCACAGCCAAAGATAAGGCACACGTGTATGGAGAAGCAAAGCACTGAGGCACAGCAAGGTACTTGTCTTGGGGTCCTTCTCTCTGACTCAGTGTATTGGTGCAGGTCTGTTTGAATATGTCTGTACTGCAGATGAGAGGCACTACTGCACCAGTGCACAGCGTGCAAGGGAGCTCTGCTTGTCCTTTATTTAGCATGGGTGGAAATAGCAATGCCAGGCTCAGAGCCTGTATGGGTGGCACTACCAAGGCTGCTGGGATTGCTGCAGTTCCTAGAGGAGCTAAAGGACTTTGCATCTCAGTGCTTTATAATATTGCCAAGGGATGCAAGTGCTGGGCTTCATAGTGATGCCTCCTGCATTGTGCTCCCACAGGCATTGCTTTCTAGGACCACAGATCTCATGCTGGTCCCTTAAAAATGCCTCGCTGGGCAGTTCACTTGAGCTGAAATATTTGTGTTGTCTGAAGAGACAGGTCACTCGAGGAAGGGCTGTGCAAATAGGCTGAAGGAAAATTGTTGTGTTAATTCACACTTTTATGAACCCATAAACTCAAATCTGCATTCATTGCAATCTGTAAAGTGACTGGAGTGTGGGCTAAAATGCTTAGAAAGTGTTAATCAGGGGTCCGTAACAAAGCAAAACGCTCTGAAGTACAGCAGCAGGAGCTTGGCCATAAGCAGCAGGAGTATTCAACCTTAGCACTGAAAATGCATATTCTTTGTTTCCCAAATGGTTCATTTCAGATGCACAAGTTGCAGCGTTGACTGAATACGTATGTACCCTCTGCTACAGAATATGGCAACTGGCTCAGATTTGTAGGGCTGTCTCACCCCTGAGAGGCTGCGGGCCCAGGAAGGGTATAGGGCAGAGCTTCCTGATGCTCAAGCGAGACTGTAGCTCTGAAATCCTGTCAAGCAGAACCACGTTGGCTTCTGTCCCTGTGCTTCTGTTGCTTTTGAGCATTTCAGCTGACTGAGATGAACATTAACCTGCAGTTCCCATGTTGGCAAGGGGGCTGCCACAGTACAAACCCATGCACAAGGCTTAGCAGATCCTTGAAAAACGTGATTCTGTATAAAAGACAGGCAAGAGTTGTGCATGGTAAGGTTCAAGCTGTCACTTCCCTGTGAAATGTCCTGCTGCTCACAGAAAATCTTTTAATCGTTACTTAATGTTGAACAAAATGTTTGAAAGATGAGGAAATGCAGCATTCACTTGCTTAAACTGATGCACCAATAACTGGTCAGAGCTTTTATTATCTGACCCTGCTCCAGCAAAAATCATCTGCCCATTGGATCCAAGTAAGGAAAATTCTCAGGATAATTTTGGGCACTGAAATAGTGAGGGACACCTTTTTTGGTGTTGTAGGACATTTTGAATCTAAAAAAAAAAAAGATGGAATTGATGGAATTGCAGTTTATGTGATAGGCTGAAGTCTTGCTTTGATCATTACCCTGACCAGCAGAACTACCCACTAAGCCAGAAAAGTGCCTTGGGAAATTGCCAAAGAATTTGGTCCAAGTCAAGCAACTTTCTAAGTGCTTTGAGCTCCAAAGCCAAACTGGAGTTAAGCTTGTGGCTCCCTGTGGCCTGTAAGGTTGTCTGTACAGATGGCTGTATGGTTTGGTGAATCAACCCGCTAAAAAAATGGGTGATAATAGTTCAGGCTATTGTAGCTATTGTACCTGAGCTCACTCAAAGCTAGTCCAGATAGCAAACGCTATCCCCAGAGGGATGAGTAGGAGCCTGGATTTGCCCACCTGAATGCTGTGGCTTCTCTTCTTCAAGGATCTGAGCTAGCTCTTTTAGAGATGTCTCTGGTACTGCCCCTCTATTGCTCGATGCACCACAGATACTCACTTCTGTGGCTTTCAAACCCATGGTGCCCAAGACTTAAGACTGTATCTGTCCCTGTGTGAGGGGGATTTCATACACAGAGGCCAGAGTCATGGGCTGACAGCCCAGGCTCTCTGGGATGCCACAGTGAGATTGTGGCAGAGCTAGGAACTGTCCCCAGCCCCACCAAGCATCCATCCAGTGCTGCAGCCATATTACTTCACTATCTAACTGAAATTATGCACAAGGCCAGTGTATTTGGGTTTTTTTGACTTTCAACCAAAAGCTGGTTTCAGGCTATTGAGCTCCTTCCAGGTTTTCAAAAACACAAAGCAAAACTTCATAGCTTCTGTACAAAACACCTTCCCCAGGAACAGCACAGCACAGTGCACACCTGATAGTGCCCCCGCTGAGGTAGGAAGCTGTAATTATCTCCTGCAAAAACAGCTTCTAACTGTGAGCCTTCTCCCCTCGTCCCAGAAATACCCAGGGGAAGGGATGAGTTGTGAATGTGCTAAACTATTTTTCAGTGCCAATTCTGTAAGTCTGAAGCCTATAGGGCCCTTCAGCCTGCTGATGTGTCTCTCTACAGAACTCCCAAAATCAAGCTCAGCAGAAGAGGACCACAAAGTATGGATGGGAAATCACCATACTGAGAGATGCACAGGGTATTCAGAAAGGCTTTGGTAAGTCAAATGGTACCACATACCTTAAGATTAACCAAGCAAATGTGGGTTCTTTTTCAAGTCACGTGATGGTCAAGAGCCTTTAATCAAATTGTGGGCCTTGCCTGACCTGGGGGCTGTAGGCTTTTGTAACAGGGTAGCCCAGCTCCAGCAAACTGAGTTCTTAATTGATTGGGACTGGTGGTGCAAAGTCTGTGATGGCTTCGTGTGACATAGGTTAGGCACAGAAGGGGCTTTGTAAGATGCCAGTGACTTACGGTTGAGGATGGTCAGTTTAGAGAATCGTGCTCAGTATGGGCAACATCACATTAAACAAACTGAGTTGGAATATGTGCGTAGGTCTCAAATGTCCACCCTTAGCTTTTCAGATAATGGGGTTTTTGCTTACAAAAAGTGGACACGCACCTTACCCTTGCTCGAGGTGTCTCTGTGCTGCATATAAAGTACAAGTATCTCACCAGATGAGTGGGTTGTGTCCTGTTGAGCCCAGGGATCTGTTTGTCTGTCTGTACAACATGCACATGCACCAGTGATGGCTGAGGTTGGAAGTATCTATGGCAATTAAAATGTTTTGCCTGGAAGCTGTTTTGGGGCTTTTTTGAAGTGAGGATTTTCAGACTTCAAGGTGTTAACAGCCCCTCTAAACGGTTTTGTTTTTTAATTGCAGCAAATGACTGTGGACCCATTAAACATTCGCCTCTCTGCAGTTGTTTCTAGCCTGCTCAGTCCTTCTTCTATTTATTCTGTTTAATTCAGTCAGGTAGCTTCAGGGCAGTGAAGATCAATACTTTACTTTGATAGAAAAGAGTCAGGTTTGAAACATAGAGATAAAACTGACACATTTTGTATAAATTTAATTAAAAATGCACCTTTAGTGGCTTGTTGCAAGCACAAAGCCAGCCCTCCATCTAGCTATCTCTCTGTCTCACTCTTTCTCTCTCTTTCCTTTCTTGTTCCTAACAGGAAGATCTCTGAATGTGCCTCACCAACAAAGCACCTCGTTTTATAATTTTTGTCTTGAAAGTTTAGCACTGAGGGAGCAGGATGGAAGGCATGTGAAATTCTAAACAGACCTTTTGCTCACTCTCTGGTCCCACTTCTCTTGGTGTGGTGGCTGGGGGGACAGGAAAGGAGCCAGTTCCATGGTGGGGGAAGGAGGGAGATGAGGCAATATTTATTTTTTTTTTAAACCCAGCAGATTGGACACCCCGGGGTACTTTCCAGTTGGATCTGTAGCTTTCCTCCACTCCTGCCCTCCCCCTTCTTGCTTTGTTAAACTGAGAATTATTTTTCTGACTGCATGTGCATCCCCAATCCCACTAGGATAGTGCTGGCCACAAGGCAGTGTCTTTATTCTCTCTTTCCTCCTCTGCCCCTCCTCATTTCTTCTTTCTCCCTCTCTCCCTAACCCTGCTGCCAGTGGGAACATTTGTCTTGTGTTTTATAATCTGGCCCCTTCACCCCCTTCCCCTGCATGTCTCTCTCTCTCTCTTTCTCAATCCTGTTTGGCTAGGTTCATTTTTCACTTGAGTGCCTTTCCTCCCAGACTCCCCTCTGCTCCAGCCTCCCTCTGCTCAACACCAATAAAACATGCACAACACAGGTAGAACAAGGTGCCAGGGCTCAGTGTGACAAACGGCTCACACACCACTCAATAACCATGGCTGTAAATTGCCCCCTCCTCACCTTCCACTGGCTCCCAGGCATGGAGGCTTGGCCAGGCCCCTGCAAAACCTGCTGCTCTGCCAGGGCAGGATGGGGAAAACCAGTGGGAGTTTGGGCACCAGCCACCACTGGGGCAGAGACCTTTCCAGAGCTGTCATTTAGGGTTGTGAGATTTGATGTCCCTGTTTCACTACCCAGTGGGGCTGTGCAACCCGAGGGGCCACAGGGACTTGTTGGAAAATGGGGCTTATGCAGCAAGGGGATGTGAACCACCTTTCTGATCTACAAACAACCTATTTAAGTTGTATTTTGTGGCCAAGAATCTCTATGTTTTTTCCATCCATGCAAGCTGTGGGAGAGTTTTGAAGGGGAAAGATGACAGAGGGTTCCTCTGTTCCCAGGGGACAGAGCTGGGTTGGCAGCTCTGTCCAGGCACTGTGACACCTCTGAGAGCCGGGGTCTCCATGGCTGATGTTCCCTGTGCCTGCACCAACCCAGCTGAGGCACGTCAGCCACCGTCCCCTTGCTGCTGGGCCTCAGCACAGCCTTAACCTGGGACACAGCATCTCTGCCTGCCGTGTGGCCTTGGGCTTGCCAGGGCTGCTCCAACTGCACACCCACCCTGTTCGTGTCCCTGCAGTGCTTGTGTGGGCTTGGTGCTGTGCACTCCTGTTCAAACACACATACAGGAGAAATAAACCACTGCCTGAGAAGAATAAACCACACATCAAGGAACAGGCATGAACACAACTGGGTAACGAAATAAATGTGAGTACCTCTCACCAGCCAGCAGCACCTGCAGTCAGCTTCTTCCAGGGTCTGTGGGAACTCTGCTGGGAGCAGTGGCATTTAAGAGTGCATGGAAATAGTTGGTATGTTATAAATGGTGAGAGAAAAGGGAGCGAGGGGGGACAAAACAGGTGTCATTGGTGGAGGCTGGGCATAGAGGAAGGAAAGGGTATGGAAGCTCGTGGCTCATGCACAAGTAAGATGAGCTTGTGGAGGTGGCTGAAGGACAAAGAGGCACAGCCACATACTCTGAAGAAGCAGCAGCACAAACTAACTGGATGGGGTAAAAGAGAGGCAGTGTCTGCCACCCTGGCTGTGGGTCTGGGTGACCCTGAGGGCATGTGTGTGGCTGTTGGTGGGTCAGCACACAGGCAGTGCCCCAACTTGAGGCAGAGCAGAGCCCCTTAGATACAGCTGCAGGCAGCAACATGCACCTGCTGCACAGAAATGTACTCTTTGAATTGCATTCTCTTTGACTTTAGCTGTCAAATCTGCAGTCACTGTCAATTTTGCTTGAGAACCAGAGGATGCTGTAAGGGTGGAGCTGCTGGTTTTGCAACAAGATGCAAAGCTGGGTCCAGGCCCACGGATTTCAGGTGACAGCCCCTCTTGTCTTAGGCAATTGCCAACTCCAGCAGATCTGTTTGTCTCCTGTTTCCAGTATTATTTGATTCTGGGATTCCTCATCACTTCTCCCTGTGTACATTTGTGCCAGTAATATTTTTCAGCCTTGTCCTTACAGGAGCCTGCATTTCAACTGCAAGAGAGTATGTTTTGTAAATGGTCAACCAGTGCTTTAGCTTGCCAGTGTAAAAGGCAAACACTCCTCTGCATCGCCCGGCGCCCCAGCCTGTACCGCTGTCCCTGCCCCGCAGCTCAGGCTGCTTGGCTTTACCAGCACTAAAAGCAGAGAGTTACCTTGCTAAGCTAAGGCGCGATGGGGTTAACTCAGTCAGTCTGTCTGCATAATATCGCTGGAACATCAGTGACAGTCCTGAGCGACTGGCGGAGGTGAGTTCTGAGGGCTGGTTTCTCGGGGACGGTGCGGAAGGAGCGCGGGGCGCGATGCGCGGGCGGACGAGCTGCCGCGTCCCCTGCCTTTAATCACGGCAAATGAAAGTTTCTAAACAGGCGGAGGATGCCAGGCTTTTGTGTTCTGCCACCGGAGCTGTCTCTGTGCAGCCGTCAGTGCCGGTAATTGCAGACAGAAGCCGCTTTGTGTTAAAATGGTATCGGTAATTGAAACGGAATTCAGAATCAGGACCCTGCAGGCACCGCTCGGTGAAAGAAGAAATAAAGATCGTTTGGGTCACATCTTTTGTAATTTGTGTTTAATAATCGTACCAGGAGGTAGATACAAAGGGAGAGGAGACAGGAGATGCCGCCCGCTCCCCCTCCTCGCCCGCCTCGCATCTCCCGGCGGGGACCCCGCGCCCGCTCGGCGGGGCTGGGGGGGGGGGGGTGGGGGGGCCTCCCGCGGGGGGC
>NW_009952694.1:5339017-5346427 GCF_000747805.2 Chaetura pelagica
ATCTCCCGGCGGGGCCCCCGCGCCCGCTCGGCGGGGCTGGGGGGGGAGGGCTGCGGGGGCCTCCCGCGGGGCTCGGGGCTGCTCCTGAGGCCAGAAGGAGAGAAGGGCTCCCTGGGTCTGTGTTCAACTGGATGCTCAAGTTCTGGTTTTATGGTCAAGCCGACGATTTATGGACCCAGGTGCTGGCGCTCGCTTGGTGGGTCTGGCTGAGCACCAAGCAGCAAAGGGCACTCCACTGATGTGCAGTTTCTGAGCTTCTCTTTGAGAGAGGCTCCCTCAGGTGTCCTTCAATGGGCTTCTGTGGTTGTCCCTATACATTCAAGAAAACCCAGGCTGTATGGCATGGCTCATGTTGAGATGACCCAAACATCTTCCATCACAGCACAATGAGGCCTTCTCTGATCTGCTTATGGGGAACAGTGTGTTTCCTGTGATTGCCCCCCAAATCACACCTGGGCAGTCCCTGGGAGTGCACTGTCTGGTGGGGACTAGCACTGCACCAGAAGCCTGCCCGTGTTCCAAGAATGCCTGTTCTAGAGGCCATGCCCTAATACATTCACTTGTGTAGTTGCAGCTGTGTGGTTTCCTTCTGCCCCACTTGGTGGGTGACTTCTGATTTCAGGATATTGGAGTTACCAGGAAAAAAAATCGTAGCAATAAAAATGTTGCTGAGAGATTGGCAGGAAAGGGCTGCAGCAGAAGGCACAAAGATCATACCAAAGACTGTGAGGAAAGGGGGTGTACACGTGATTGCAGGTAACTTGTAACTTCTGCTCTCTTTGGCTTCATCCTGTGCTTATCTGGTGCTTTTCTGGCCCTGGAAGAACTGGGACAAAGTCTCTCTTTCTTTCACATGAACGCCCCACAGTGGTGCTTGCCCTGCTCCTGGTGTGCCTGTTGGAGGCAGGATAGCGGGTTGGATGGCCCTTGGGACTGGACCCAGTACCCAGTTTATCTTGTGGTCTTGATGTGCTTGCTTTGGAGGTTGGGTCGAAGGCCCCAGAGAAGGTTACAGCAGGTAGGTGATGAAGACTGTCTCTCTCAGCCTTAAATTGTCCAGGGACATTCAGCTGGTCTTAGAGTGCCCAAACTCACTCCAAAGACTGCATCGGTCAGTATAGGGCTGACTTGTTTCCCTTAGCCCAAGCCTCTGATCCTGAAGAACCTAAACTTGTCATCTCTGGAGTGACCCATAATCTCGAGGATAACCAAGAACTAAGACACAGCACCTAACATACATGAAAAAAGATCTGGTTCCGTGCTCATATAATCTTGCTAACCTGCCCTGTGATTTCCCCTAGATTTACCTCTGTTGAGCCTTGCCATAGTGCAAGAATAACCCAAATTTCTTCTCCAGCAAAAAGAAGAAACATCACTGCTTTTACTTCAAATGCCAAACTCAACTGCATCAAAAACACACCTAAGGCATGGCAGTATCTGTTCAAATATTCCACTTTGATCTTTGTAAAACCCAGTGATATTGTGGGAGCCATTTTAAATACAGACGTACACAAATATGAGCAGGACCAGTCCCTTTCATCTTCAGACAGTGTCTCTCTCTACCTCAGAGTTTAAGTAATTTTGGGGGAACAAACCCAGCTCTGGTTACCTGTGTTGGTGTCCTGTTAATCTCGGTGGAAAGGAGCATGTGACACTGCCTGGGCTTCTTTCATACAATGGTTATACCCTGACACAGGGACAGGCTTAATTTTCATCTCTGGTCAAGATACAAAGGAGACATCTCCAATGTCCAGCAGCTCCCTTATGCTCTGTATTGATGCTATTACCTCTCAGTTTCCCTTGTACACATGGTCTGCATTTCTTCCTTAAGCTGCTCCTGGCAGCTGATCACTTCACAGTTCTTGCCTATGGCCAGGAAGAGCATCATCTGTCAGCTACATCTGGAGCTGCCATCCTGCCTTCTTCCAGGCAGCCTAAGGGGTCCTTATCAGAAGGCCAGAGCTGCAGTTGTGACAGGAGGAATTTGGGATGGTGAAGAGAGGTACCTTGGCTTCTTCAACTGTTAATTGCTACTAAAGAAAGAATCTTGTTAAATTTTAAGATCCAATATCTTGATTTTTCCCAAGCCTGAAGAAGGCAGTCCCCCTGCTCAAACGTTATCAGTAAATACCCAGAAATAAAGAACCAGACACCTGAAGTGAGATGAGGAAGATAATCTGAAGAGGTAAAGAAAAGGAGTTTCTCAGTTTTGTAGAGAGAGAGGCCAAGCCCCATATAATTACACGCTGACATCCAACCTTTCTCTCTGCCCAAGAAACTGGGGATGCGTTAACCTTTGGGTGGAGCAGCAGAGCTACCAGATTGGCTAAGGAGGCCCATAAGAAGCACTGTGTCCAAGTTTTTCTCTCATGCTATGCTTGGCAAAGACCTAGCAGGCACCATCACAACAATCCTGTTCCTTGCCAGCACTTCAGGAAATGACTGTATCACGGCCTTTATCCTGCAGAGATATCCAAGTGAGCTGGACTGTTACATATTAAGTAAGTGGGTTTCTGTCTGGGCATGTATGACCTACAGTAGTTATCAGTGCTGCAGCAATGCTCCTCTGCTCTTCTCTCTCCTTGGTTCTGCCCCAAATCCCTCCCTAAGTCTTCAGCTTTGGTTTCAGCATCTCCACCCTCTCCCTCCATGTGAATGGAGAACTAGAGAAGTTGGTAGACAGTTGCATGTTAGGTGATGGAGAAGAAAAAGGTATTGAAGAAGAATTTAAAGGAGACCTCTTGGCCTTTTGTTCCTTTAGTAGTTCGCAGGGGAGGCTGTTCCTGTGTGGCTGCTGTTTGACCCTCTGTCAGGTGTATCTCCTTTATGCTGTGCTGTTTGAGCCCCTTTTGGATGCTGCAGAAAATGTCATTAGGAGGAGGAGGCCATAAAACTATCATCAACATTCTCCCCTGATCTGCATGTCTCACTCACACCCCCCTTCCACCACCACCCATTCGCACACAGTGATTTCACTTGAATTTTTCACACACTCACCTGGGACCCCCATACACCCACACCTACACACTCACACAGATGTACTGCTCTCTGATTTTCCCCGTTCCCAGCGTTCTTTCTTTCCTCCCATCTGTTTGTTGAATAATTCCTGGCTAAGTAACTTTCTCTGTGCGGCCCCCAGGCTGGGGCATGGAGACTTGCCCCCTCCTCCCCACTGGCCGTCCAGGGGGCTTTTGAACATGTGTTTCTGGGAAGCAGACACCAGCTGGCTGGGCGACATTTGCATAGTCAGCTAAAAGCCCCTGAGCTGAGCTGGGGACGTCTGGAGGAGCCCATGGCAGGACAGAGGGAAGAGAGAAGCGCTGGTCAGCTCGAGGTCAGTTGGAACAGATTTCCAAATGAATGGACAGATGGCAAAAGGAGATGAGGGGTGGGGGGGAGCATGCTATGGCTTCTACATCAAATAAATAAATCACAAAATGCCATAAGGGAATAAGTGACCAATTTGCCCATGGGCATGGCAGTCACTGTGCTGCTTCCACCAGGGCCCCAGGGGTGGATGGGGCAAGCATGGGCTCCCAGTGCTGTTGGCACCAGGGAGAAGACCTGAGCGGACCACAGACTGGGGAAGAGGCAGGGAGAGTTGTGGGGCTCTGTGGGCTCCCAGGGCTGTGAAGCAGCAGCAGGGTGTGAGGGGCTCCCCGCAGTCTCCTGCAGAAGCCAGAGGGGCTGTGCTGCCACACCTCCACCCTGGCACCAGCAGGGCCTGGCATGGCTGTGAGGACAGACCCTCAGGTCCTGTGGCTACACTGTGCTTCCAAGGCAGCACCCAGCTCAGCAGGTTTTGGAATGGGCTTTGAGCAGCCCTCAGCACAGGGTGCCCTCACTCTACCAACCCTCCTTCTCTGCTGTTGCTCCCTGTTATTTCCCCCATTTCTCCTTCCACTCCAGCTAATTTCATTGGACTGAAAATAATAAAACAATCTGTACACTTTTACTCCTACAAGGACGTGTCTTTGGCATTCTGTAGTAACAGCAAAACATTATATTTATGAGCCCCTGTGCTGCCTTTGCTCTCTCTGCTGATCACCATTCCCAGCTGCCTGCCTAGTTTCATGCTTTCTCCTGTCTGTACAGCTCGCTCCTCAGGACAGAAAATCCACTTTATTGTGTGATCCTGCAACACTTTTTGGAGCACTAGGGAAAAAAACCACTCCTTTAGCATGTGAAATGCCCAGGCAGAAAGAACTGCCTTGCCTCCCCAGTGCTCAGAGTGACCATAATTTAGGGAGACTAGAAAAAAAGACTGAGAAATGCAATAATGGACAATTAGGGGTGAAGACACCCAGCGAGTACCTTTTTCCTCCTTCCAAGCTGTTTAGCAGCCACCACATGCCCTACACCAGGAATGTTCACAAATTACATGCTGTCTTTAAAATCCTGCCTGCCTAACTGTGCATGTTCCCTTATATTGCACAAGCGTCTGAGCCTCTTCTGGGCTTATGTCCCCCACACACCAGTGGCAGCTCCTACAGGCTAGTTATGTACTACAGTAAGAGGTATTCCTATTACATGCCCCCCCCTTTTAATTTTTTTTTTTAAAAATTTGTATTCTTTAGGAAAAGCAGAAGAGCATTTGCATTATTTTTGCTGCAGTTTGAGGGAACTGGTGTTTTTACTTTTTTTCTTGTATTTCGTTTTGTGTTTTTTTTTTTTACCCCTAATGCTATTGCCTGGTTGGTGCTAAATAATTTCCTGAGGGATGCAAACACGTTCCCCATCGTGAATGCAAAGAGATGTTACAGGAGCATATAAGGAAGGCTGTCACTAAGAGCCAGCTATTGCAGAAGGGCAATTCCACATAAACTCCCTATATGGAGGATCCTACATCATGTGAAGGGCATCTGTAGATTTTGCAGAACTGTCAGGGTCCTGATGGCAACAGTAGGCCTTAATTGCTCTGAGTGGTCTCACCTGGTGTCCCCACCCACAGCCTCTCCCCAGGGGCTCTATTAAGCTCAGCCTGGGCCACTCCTTCCCCTCTTGAGCTGTGTTGTAGGTCTGCCTATCCCACGTCCTGTCTCTGGCCTCATCTCCTGGACAGACCTCAGACTTTTGCTGCAGTAGGGTCTTCAGCCTCATCTCTCACTGCTCTTAATCAGACTCTCTGGATGAACCCTGGACCTGCTAATGACTTTGCTCTAGGCTAGTTATGTACTACAGTAAGAGGTATTCCTATTACATGCCCCCCCCTTTTAATTTTTTTTTTTTAAAATTTGTATTCTTTAGGAAAAGCAGAAGAGCATTTGCATTATTTTTGCTGCAGTTTGAGGGAACTGGTGTTTTTACTTTTTTTCTTGTATTTCGTTTTGTGTTTTTTTTTTTACCCCTAATGCTATTGCCTGGTTGGTGCTAAATAATTTCCTGAGGGATGCAAACACGTTCCCCATCGTGAATGCAAAGAGATGTTACAGGAGCATATAAGGAAGGCTGTCACTAAGAGCCAGCTATTGCAGAAGGGCAATTCCACATAAACTCCCTATATGGAGGATCCTACATCATGTGAAGGGCATCTGTAGATTTTGCAGAACTGTCAGGGTCCTGATGGCAACAGTAGGCCTTAATTGCTCTGAGTGGTCTCACCTGGTGTCCCCACCCACAGCCTCTCCCCAGGGGCTCTATTAAGCTCAGCCTGGGCCACTCCTTCCCCTCTTGAGCTGTGTTGTAGGTCTGCCTATCCCACGTCCTGTCTCTGGCCTCATCTCCTGGACAGACCTCAGACTTTTGCTGCAGTAGGGTCTTCAGCCTCATCTCTCACTGCTCTTAATCAGACTCTCTGGATGAACCCTGGACCTGCTAATGACTTTGCTCTGTTCAGGGTTGTGGATGGACCCTGTTACCAGCACCCATCTCTGCCTGCTGTGCTCAGGTGCTGCAGGGTCCTGCCTTGGTCAGTCAGGGCCCTGTTTTGGTTGGGATCACCTTGGCTCTCAGCTTATCCTCCTTTAGGAGCAGCCTGTGCTCGCTGCTCCATGACACAAATTGTCAACTCCTGTTGGCCTGCTGAAAACAAGCAACTGAACATGTTCTGCCTTGCATCCACCAGCACGTGTGCCTGCTGTCATCCATCTCTGAAGGTCCCTGCTTCTCTGCCCTGGATTTGCTAGTACAGGTAGGTTTTACCCACAGATCTTGCTACTGCTCTGCTCACACCTCATCACTGACAGCTGTGTCAAACAGCATTTCTAAGTGCTCACATCCTGGTATCCCAAAGCTGCTCCTCAGCTAAGCCAGTATTAGCAATCTAGTCCTTCCTCTTTTACTCCTCAGAACTTCATTGTCCCCTCTACCTCATTCTGGCTTTGTTTCATCACCAGCCTCTTCAAGATGATGAATTCTTTTTTCCTGGAAGTCCAGGTAATGGTATCTTCTTTTCTCACAATTTTGCTCAGAGGTTTCTAGAAGACTAAGGCTTGCTGGTCGTTTTGTTGGTTTTTTTTGTTGTTGTTTTTGGGTTTTTTTAGAAATGCAATTCTGATTTGTCCTCAGTTTTCATTCTTTTATTGTTCTTCCAGTTTTCTACATCTAGCCTGGAGATTCTGAGTTTGGAGAGTTGATGGGTAAAAGCTACTTGCAGTCTAGGCTGATGTGGATATTGGTCAGTGGGCTAGTCCTTTGCATTCTGAACAGCAAACTGAGAAATCTCCCCTGACTGCTTCAGCTTCCCTGGTTAACCATGGGGCTTTTTAATGTAAGAACACCTATCAGGAAGAAACAGATCTTATTCAACAACATTGGCTAAATTTATAACCTATGCAGTACTTTTTTTTGATAACCCACAATATATTAAACAATTGACTCCTTCAAAGCACCAGGTAGTCTTAACTCATCCCAGCTCCCTTTGCATTTGATATAAATGTCTGTGTCTGGAAGCACTAGAAATTAGAAGGTGAGATGTCCTCTGTAGTGAGGAAGTTGTTATGGATATCTGTTACAAGAAAGAAATAGTAGTTGTTATTAGATCTCACTATATACAAATCAAAATGAAGTACAATTTTTTTTTTTTTTCTTTTTTGGTCAGGAAGTCTTGAATTTGGTCCTCAGGGCCTTATTTATCACTAAGAAATATTCACATGCTTGTTGGGATTTCACCAAAACACTTGCAAATCCCTTAAGTTTCCTGAATTCTCACAGGGGAGGCTCTTCTGTCTCAGGCTGTTTTGTTGTTCTGTGCTTCATAGTATTTGTCCTCTAAACAGGGAAAAAAAACCACTCAGTACAAGTGTCCCATGCAGGTGTTAAAAAGCTGCATTTCTGCTGTGCTGGGATGCAGCAGGGCAGAGGGGAGATCACCATTCATACTGTTCTTTTCTGCCACCTGCTCCTATTTGGGTCAGATATGCCTATCTGACTTCTGCCACGCTGAGTATCTGCAATAACATCAGAAAAGGA
>NW_009952694.1:5346728-5361441 GCF_000747805.2 Chaetura pelagica
AAAGCAGGCTTGTGGCAGCTGCACAGACATGTGTATACATGCATGCACATACTACCACAAGCACTGCCAGCACTCTGAAATCTCTGAGCTGCTGGCAGGATGAAGAGTTTGTCTACCTCCAGACTTGAATGTGTGCTTCCCACTCCATGGGCAGCTGCTGCCAAACGTCCAGCTCGTGTTTTGTTTTATGAATCCCTTGCTTCTATGAGGCTTTTTTATTATTATTATTTGAGCTAAAATGGATCCATAACCTTGTGGGACAAGGACATTGGTCTGGCTGGCAGCACACATGCTTGCTCATGCTCTCCCTCCCCTCCACAATTACTCTTCATGCAGCATGGAAAATAAAACATTCCTGCAAAATATGACTGCCCCGTCTCCCAGCAGGAGGTCACCAAGTCTTGGACTAGCACAAGAAAAAGAAAGCACAGGGTATAGAGCTGCTCATTTTTGATTTATGTACCGGCTGGGCAACAGGAGAGACAGCTGAGTGGAAGGAAGGTACTGCAGAAGCTGCTAATTGAGTAATCACAGCTCAGAGCTGTGGAGAAGGTGGCAAGAGCAAGCAAGAGAGTCCTCCTCTTCTAGCTGGCAGGAGCCCTTACCTTCTTTTCTTGCCCTGGGTTTGAAAGCATCAGGACAGGTATATTTGTATGCTTTTTGACATTGCATAGCACAATCTGCACATGTGCCATAGCCAAGTCTGTCCCAAACATTTACCCCTTCTCCTCATGTTTCTCCTCCAATCCTTTTCATAGCTGGAAAGTTTAACATAGTACTTGTGTGTCTGAGTAGACTTTAACCCTTTTCTTGGCTCTATGTCCAGCCCTTCTTGGTGCAGAGGGTTGGGAAGGTGAATGGTGGTGTTTGCTTACCTTCTCTCTGTTTGTGCTGGGCATGAGATGCTCAGCATGAACATGCCTTTCCTCATCCTACCATCCTCTCTGTCTGTACCTGCACACTGCGACTTTGAGGCTGAATTCAGCAAGAGCCAAGAATACTCCTCTGCCCCACAGCTGAGTGTGAGATGCTGCAATTGTCAGGGTTGTGCAAGGGGGATATGGCTTCTCCTGGCATGGCTGGGCTCAGCTGGGATCTGCCTTGCTCCTGCCACGCTGAGCCGGCAGCTGCTGAACTCGCTCTGCCTGAATGTGAACTTCAGGCACATGTTCCAAATTGCAGCCAAACTGCACATAATCTCCCAGCACTGGCAATTTCCCACCCTCCACATGTCTGCTGAATCATATGCCTGATCCCAGGACCGTGCTGGAGCTGGGACTGCTAGGACTGAGGAGGCAGGTTGTGGGCAAGACCTGAGCCCATTTCTCTCACCTTCGTTAGTTTTTCTGAAGCCCCTCAGTCTGGTTTAGCTGTTCCTCTCTTTTAAATAAAGACTCTCCACCTCTCTGTGGATGAGTGGATATTCTTGTGATCAGCCCTTGTTTTTCTCCCGGTCAGGAGGAAGACCCTTAGTGTACTAGTCAGCAACGGAGACATTTGTTCCTGGCTGCCAGCGATGCTCGGAGGCGGAGGACAGGCAGAGTCCCTCCAGCATCACTAGAGGGCCCTCTTTATCTGTATGTGCTTGTCTGCAGTGCAATGGCAGGAATAACTTGCTCAGAATAATTTCTTCATCTGCTTCTTGACATGTCACAGCCTCGTAGACCACACGAACCCAGCGAAGTCGTAGGGCTAGATTCTCCTGGCTCAGTTTCTCTGAACAAGTATCTCTCTGTTTGGGATCTGCTTGGCTCTCCCAAGCTCCCATGTCCTCCCAGAACCCTGCTCAGCACCGGAATGCTCTGCAGCTGGGTAGCATCGACAGCCCTTTGGTCAGCCCACCTGGGCTCAGAAAGCGATTTGCCAAAACCATGGTTTGAGCTTTCTAGGATCTGGTTTAGAGCTGATCCTCTCTTGACTCCTTCACCTCTGGCCAGGCTGTGAGCCATGAATCTCAGCTTGCCCCCTACGCCCATGCCTTTGCAACACCTGTGCTTGATGGCTGCTGTCAAGTCTTCCAGCATCCCAAAACCTTTATGTGACTTTGGAGTTGATACCAGTAGAAGGAGTGGACTGGTGTAACTGGTGGTAAGATTTTTGGAGGATTGGTTGTCTGCTCTCCCACGTGTCTCACTTCACTGTAGCAATGATGAAACACATCTTCAAGTAAAATCTTTTTCTGCAGGCTACCTGGAACATGAGACCTGCTCAGGAGTTGGAGTATCCACATTGATGAGAAACACTTTTCTCAGAACACTGCAGCTTCTCTTTCTCTTGTGTTTTCTGTGTGCTGTTTGGTGATGGATAATGAGCCACAGCCCAGGGCCTCCAGACACCAGCACTTCCCTTCGATGTGAGTGTTTGGGTGCAGTGCTGTGGTGAATGAAGCTTTGCCTGCTTTCTCAACAGAAGGAGAGTTTGTTTCTATGCTGTCTTTTCTGTATGTAGTGGTACACAGCAGCCATCACTGCTGTGCGGATGATGCATCAGCACCAGGACCTCTCCAGTAACCTCTTGCCTCAGGACTGGTCCTGCAGAATGGTTTTGTCCAGGATGGGAGTCAGCTCCTGTAGCTGGCCTGGCCTTCCAGGCACTGAATGTGCACTGAGACTGGCCAGGTGGACTTCATGCCACTTCCATCTCAGCCCTGCTGCCGTGTTGAGCTTGCACATCCCCTGTGTAAAATTACTAGTAGCTGGGGCAAAGGGTGTGCTGCAAATTTCCCAGCTCTTATGTTTATTCTTCCTTATTTTCTTCTATTCTGATGCCTCTGTTTGTGTTTGGTTGTTTTAAGGTGAGAAGTGCATGAAATGTTTGTGCTTATTAAGTAAGACACTGATAGGATGAGATAGACTGCAAAGCCAGGCTGCTCCTCAGAGCTCTGTCAGTGCTCCCTCACTCTCCTCAGAGTTATTTTCTGCTGGTTTAGTCCTCTCCACTAGCACAAGCTTGCAGCTCTGAAAGCTCAGGCTAGCAGCCTCACCAGCAGCACCAACCTGACCTGCAGCCCTTGATGGCAGTGATTTAGCAAGGTTAGCCATATTGGTCTGGAAATCTAATCTATGTGGTGAGAAGTGGTTTTTGGAGCATCCCTGCTATAGCCTGGAAAGGTGGAAGTACTGTTGACAGAGGTGGTGTAGTCATTTGGCATGTAGTGAGAGATACTGATTTTGGGACACTACTGACCTTTTGGATTAGATCCGTGTTTGGTTTTGTATTCATCATCTGCTCCCTCCCCTAATATATCCTTGCCAACCTTCCACTGAGCACAAAGACATTTCAAGACATGGCATATGAGTGACTTGGGTAATGTGAATAAACAGCATGTCTGCAGCTTTCTTGTGATGCATTTGAATTCTGAGCCCAGGAAGTCACTGGCTGAAAAAAGACTGGTTAATTCACCTGTAATTTCATTTTTTTTTGCCTGCTCCATTGCTCTAGAATCTTTTGCTGTACTAAACATCAGTAAAAGGAGTGAGGTTGTAACATTCTGTGCCAGGAGTATTTTCAAAGAAGAGCTTACAGATGCCAGCCTCTCGCAGATAATAAAGGCAGATGTATTTCAGTCTGGTTCTTCATGGTGAGGTCCTGCCAACTGCTTCTCCTGGCTGCATGTGAAACATGTTTGTTTTTTTTTAAGTTTTTCCTCACTGCTAAATTTGGTAAAACACCTACCAGTAGCTTTGCTGCCTGCTGCAGGCTTTTCTGTGAGGAGCACTGTAAGGTCAGATGCAGTTAGGAGTTACTGAGTGCTGGAGTCCTGTGAGGGTGTGAGCTGTTGGGGCCTGATCATGACAGTGAGACAGAAATCTGCCTTAATGCAGGAGCAGAGAAAGGATGCACTAGCTGAGAACTGCTCCTTTGTGCTCCCTCCTGGAGGGGCAAGATGCAGTGGACCAGATTTGTTCTTGCTGGGTCTCTGCAGCCTGGGGAACTGCTCCAATGTGGCAGCAGCACGGATGTTGGGACTTGATACTGTTATTTGTCTTTCTGATGGATTTTTTTTTTTTTTTTTTCCTTGGATAATCTCTGTTTAAGGGAGCTCCAAAGGGGGAAAGTACTTCCCAGTGCAGCTTTTTTTCTGCATACATGTAGCCTCAGGTCAGCACTGGACACAAGTGCAGAACCAGCAAGCTTAGTAAGTGCTGAGAAAATAAACTAGATCAGTAGAGGAGTGGGATGCTTTGGTTTCCCAGGCCAGGAAGTGTGCATAGAGGCTGTGTAATAGCCAGTCCAAACATGCCTCCAAAAGAACCACTGGCAAGCATAATGTCAGATGGTTTCCTTCCTCATCCTGTGAATCCCAAACTTGATGTTTGGCTATGGCATTCAGGATGAAAGACAGTCAGAACTTGGGATACAGAGATTCTCTGAAATTGGTGTTGGAAAATGGATAGCTTCCCCAATGGGGAAGTAACCAATACATTAACTGAGATCCCAACTTGGAAAGGGTGGACATGAGGGAAGCCACATCAACACTTTTCAACATGTTGCACTAGTGTATAAAACACTAAATATATTTACCCTGTGACCTCTCATTGACCAGGGAACAGGAAAAAATGAGCAGATACATTGTGAGCTGGTGGAGGAAGGAATTCTTATCTACAGACCAAGCATATGCCTTCCTCTACCTGCTTTCAGTACAGTGTGGCTTATCCAGATGTGTTATTATACCTGTTATGCACCAGAGAAGCAGAAAGAGTGACACCAGCTGCTGCTGCTGGTTTCAGTGCAGTTTAGGATTCCGAAAACACAACCTAGCTGTGGATACATTTAACCCTACTCTGCAGTGTCTGTGCATCTCGGAGATTACTGTACAGATTTGTGAGCACACAGGCAATTATACACCTGCATTTCTGTCTACTCAAATGTTGGCAGGAAACTTGGTCTGTCCATGTAACTGTGTCTCTGCCAGGGGGTATTGTAGAGTGCTGTAACCAGGAATGTCCTGGAGCTGAAGCTCCTGTAGTAATTACAGCAGATAAACTGCTCTGCTTGAGGGTTGCTGTCCACAGCAGGCTGCAAGGCAGCCAGCCTGGCTTCACCACCGAAGTCTATTCATTTTAATAAGAGGGACACCCTGTGTTATTAAGAAGAGTGTTTATTACTGTCGCTGCACGCTGACAGCAGCTTCCATCATCGTTAAAAGGCAGATGGGGGGGAGGAGGGTAGGGAGCTGTGTGCTCCTGTCTCAGAGGCTAGGACCCAGCTGGCAAGGAGGCAGGGGGCTGTGGGGCTTCCCCCTTGGACCAGGGAGGGGCTGCCAGGGGAGAGGAGGCCTTTGGGGAGGATGAAGAGAAAAGCTTGGGGTCAGATTTAGTCTCATTTCCAGGGCTGAACAGTTTTGCATCTAGGTCCTAGCCTAACTGAAGTCTCTTCTGTCCAGGGGGGAGTTCTCCCTGCCGTGTGCTGTGCAGGGGCTCAGGGGCTGCAGGTAGAGATGAGAAAAACTGAGGGGTGCAGGTGCAGTGGGCACTTGCTAGAGGAGAGAGGTCACTGTCAGGATGGGGACAGGGCACCAGCAGAACAGTGCACAGTGCCTTTCCTCTCTGTCCCCAGTGCTTTCACATTTCTGAGCACCTGAGGCATGGCAGTTCCCAGATAAAGATGTTTATGGAGCCAAATCTCTCCTGGTTACTGGGCTTCACCTTTCTTGTGTTCAGTCAGCAACAACTGCACTCAAAGCTCAAAATGGGCTTCATTACTTCACTCCTTGAAGCATTGGGGAAAGTGATTGTTCTTCAGCTGAAGAGCTATAATTGCAGATATGACTTTCAATTTCAAACAAATGTAAGAAGGTGTTCTTAAAATTTCTGTCTTCCTCCCAGGTGTTTTCCTCTCCTTAATTCCTCCTCCAGTATATTCAAAACTGCTGCCAAGCCCTCATCTCTGGACTTCCTTCTCCTTTCTGTGTCTTTTGGGTTAAAGCTCTCGGACTTCTCTTACCTGAAGGTGCAGTATTAGGAGAGATACAGCACTACTGGGGACATCAACCAGTTCTCCCTTGCCACTTTCCTCCCCGAGAAATATACGGGTGAGGAGGACAAGATAAGTGGAAGGACCCTGGGTGGTGACTGTCACAGGGTGGAGTTGGTGATGGTCCTTCTGGTGCTCTTTGCCCACTGCAGCACCCATCATAGAGAATGTTGGTGGACCACACTCTCTCTTGTGCCCTGTACAGAAGTGAAAGGTTTCTGCTATCGCAAGAGGAGCAATCCTGTCCCAGCAAAGGAACAATATGGAACTGCTCCTTGGTGGAAGCCCCAGATGCCCTGTGTATTTATAATGGCAGCAGCTGACTGCGCCAGTGATTTCATCATACCAAGCAACAAGTGAGTGCAAGGGACCAGATGGAAAGGGAGATATATGGCAGGGGAGCCTGTGGGCAAGCAGAGGACTGGTGGAGAGCTTGGAGGAATGTGCCATATGGGGAGAAACATGTCCTGAGCCAGTGGTGAGCCTCTGATGTACAAATCCTGCTGTAGCTGTGCTCAGTCAAGATGGAGAAGTCCATCACTGCAGACCACTGTCCTTGTTCTGTGTGACTTAGTGCCTTGCTCTGACAGCTGAAGCTTTTGCTGGTCAGATGCCTCTGGCAGCTGGGGGCTGCTCTGGCTGTTGCCCTGGCAAGCCTTGTTGGGTGTCTCCAGCCATGCATGACATTAAGGCTTCTCTAGGTCTCTGCAGGTTTCGCAAGGTTGATTGGGACCAGCGCGTGTCACTCTTGGCCACTTCCTCATCACCATAACTCTGGGCTGAATAACAAGAGGCCGAGAATCTGCTAACACAGGCCCCAGCAGAGTGCCCCATCACTCTCTTTTATTCGCCCTGGAGATTTATGCTGCCTATCTCCCTTCCCTTTGTCCACCAGCCGGGCCCTATAAGTCATGTCCCTGGGCTGACAGGTCACGTGGCCCCTACTGCTGCCCTGTCAGGGTGACTGATGCCAGGAGGTGATTAAAAGAGAGAAGAGGTGAGAGGTCAGCAGCAGGCAGCACGGTGCGAGCGGGGGATGTAATTATCACTCCCATGACATACTGCTGGGGCCTTTCATGGATCGTCACCCGGGCTGGAGGTGGGGAGGGAGGCACTGGAGCAGGGAGGGGGAGCGCATGGACAAGAGGCAGGAGCGGGCGGTGGGGTTATGGGAGACAGGGGCTTTCTGGTTTTGAGAGAAACTAGGAAGTGTAAAGCCCAGTCTGTTCTCCAAAAGAAACTTATAGTCTCCAGAAAGGAAGAGCATTTGGAAAGCTACAGGGATCCCTGCTGGGATCGGGAAACAGCACTCTATTTGAAGAGGCTTTTGGCCAATTTAAAACACTACAAGTTCCCTCCTCTGCTGTGTCCCAACATTGACTACACAACACTGGCAAGAGTGCCTCCAGAGATTCAAAAATAGGCGTGTGCACTGCTGGTGGTGATTTGACAGAGAAGTTGTCAGGCTCAGTCATCCAGTGCTCTGTGCTGACACTGCACATTTCCCTCTGTAATTTCCATCTGGAGTCTTCTGTGGACAAGACGAGGCTGCCAGGGTAGAGTCTCCCAGACACAACGTGTAGGTGCAGGCTTTATCTCTGAATGTCCCCTTTCTGGCTGAAGGTAGAGAGGAGATCTTCAGTAGAGCAAAGAATGAGGAAAAAGTAGATGAAGACAGATTGAGAAGTACATATCTCTACCCTGGAGAAGAGAATTTTGGATGGAACAGGAGGACAGCTGTCATATAGCTATATAAATGAGAGAAATAATTTAGATTCTGACAATGGGAAGATTAAGAATGCTGGCTGGCAGACGGGCTAGAGAGGCTAAGATGATGTTGAGAAATGTCTTAGCAGTGAATGTAGTCATGAGCATGGTCAGGCACCAAGGCTGCTGAGCTTTGGGGCAAAAACTGAGAAGGGAGAGTATTTCAGAGAGTTCACTGTTTCTATCTCTGATCTGATTTAGGTAATACAAAAGTATCTGAGTTTTTATATGGATTCTGTTTGTTCCTGCCTCAGGCTTCATCACTTCAGCTTAAATTTCTAGTTTGCTCTTCTTGTAGCTGGGAACCACTTCACCAAGGTGTTCTCTAGGCTAGGACTGAGAGCTCCCAACTTCCAGTTTCCATGAGTTTAGTATTATAACCTTGGACTATGTGTGGGAAGATGGAGAAGAACAAACAGCACCGTGCTGTTGTGCCCTCAGAACTAAGAGATACAGGAATATCACTGCAGAGTAGGCAAGCGGTCCATCTAGTTCAATCTCCAGCCTCTATATCCAGCCTCTAACAGTGTCTGTCCTGAGTGTGTCACAGGGAACTTCACAAAGCAGGCAGATGTGCCTCACCACTGAAGTCTTCCCCTAAACTTTTGTAGCTGGAGGGCAGTGATGGGGACAGCTGTACCTAATGCCATTTTGGGCTTTTAGCATGTGTTTGACAGTACAGAGAATGACAACCCTTCTGACTTAGTGGGCAAGTATGTGAGTCAGAACTGCTCTATTCCTCTTGCAGAGGAGGAGATGGGAGTTTTTGGTGATCCATAGGTCAGGGATATACCTTGTTCGTGGTACCTCATGGTTACTGAGAATGAGTGTTAAATATAGACGTCAGAGTGCAAAAGCTACCTGAAATAAACAAAGTTAAACCAATCCAAAACAGACCACATGAGAAGGATCCAATGAACCTTAGTAGCTTCTCATACAATTAGCATTTCCATACTGGTATGGCTCTAAGGCAGTTAGAGGAATATCTTACGCTTAGAGGAAAAATATCACTGAATAACCTAAATATTACTCATGCAGGGGGAATGAAGGAATAAGTGTATTCTAAACATTGTCTTTTTCACCAGCCCTGGGCACAGCTACTGTCGCACCTTGTTGAAGCTCAAGGGGTCAGAACTTAATTTATCATTAAAATACCTAAACTTAGAAAGAATCACAAAACTCAGCAGTATCTGCAATCTTCTGTCTCCAAGTTATGCATCTTGGCCTTTTATGCAGAGGAAAGGACACACTCCTTCAGATTTTCAGCAGTGCCATGGTACATGTGTAGTGGCTCATCTTTCTGCTTCATTTTGCTGTAACCATGCTGGGAAACATAACTAGAACTTAGCTAATGCCTCATATTATTATCATTACCAGCTAGTATGGCTCCAATGCAGATTTCAGCCAGGTGTTTCCTTCTGGGAGGGACAATGTGTTATGGGTAGTCCCTGTCAGAGGTCTGACGTGTATAATCAGTATATTTTTGTGGATTCAGAGAAAATACAGCAGCAAGGAAAGTTAAAAATTCATCTAATCCAGCCCAAAGATACTTATGTGATTCCTTCCAAAAGCTACCTAACTTAGTCTTCAAGAAAAATCATGGTGCTACCACAACTGCTCTGATAATATTTCTACACCTTACCACACATACAACTAAAAAGTTCTGTGACCTTTCTAAATATCTGTTGATGCAGTTTAAGGCTACAAATTCTCTGACTCTCCAAAGACCCTGCCTCTTCAAAGCAACCTGCTAGGTATCTGTATATTGTCACACTGCTTCCTCCAGTCTTTTTTTTTTTTTTTCTTCTCTAGACTAAATCTCAGTTGTGGGTTTCTTGTTATTGTCACCCTGCTTCCCCCAGTCTTTTTTTTTTTTTTTTTCTTCTCTAGACTAAATCTCAGTTGCAGCCTTTTCCCTGCTGGTCAGGTTTTCTAGATCTCTGATCATGCTTGCTTAACTTCCTTGGATTCTTCTGGCTCATCCACTTTCTTTTTCTTGAGCTTCAGTGTCCAGAGAGGAGCAAGGAAGGGCCAAGAATTCCAGCTCTCATTAACACTACGAAGACCACAAGGATTAATTCTTATGCTTTACAGGCTGTTCTCTTGTTTTTATGGCCCAGCCCATTTTTGCATTTTCACAACAGCTTGGCATGGGGGTTTATCTTGAGCTTGTGACCCACTGTTTCTGCCTACATCCATTTCTATAGTGCTGCTACCTACTTGTTTTTTCTCCAGACCCATGATTGTGCAATTGATTACTCAGGCTCAGATATACTGGAGAGAGAGCATGCTAAGGGAGGTCTGGCCCATCTCCTTTGTCACTTCCAAGTGCAACATGCATGTGATTTGTCCTGTGTTGAGGCAATGTGGCTTTGCAAGTCTCTCACCTTCCGTTTAGCTGAATAGTTGTATCTGATCATTTCACTCCTACCTGATGACCAACTGTGGTGCTGTGGCCAACTTACCTCTTTTCTTTCAGATCTTTTCTTCAATTTGTCAAGTTATTTTTTATTTTTGTCCCATCCTACAATGTCTGTTTAGGAAAACAAAGGGATGATTGGTGACAACCAGCACGTCTTCATCAAAGGCAAATCCTCCATGACTAATCTGGTGGCCTTCTACAGTGGGGTCACGGCATCAGTGAACAAAAGAAGAGCAAACGATGTCATCTGCCTGGACTTGTGCAAAGCTTTTGACACTGTCCCACATGACATGCTGGTATCAAAACTGGAAGGGTGCAGATTTGATGGATGGACCACTCCTTGGGTAAGAAACTGGCTGAATAGTCACACTCAAAGAGTGGTGATCAGTGGCTCAGTGTCCAGATGGAGACCTGGTATAATTAAGACATGTTCTCTCTGCTGAGTACTGGGTAAAAGTGAATAGCCTAAGACAGTCTTAGCTGGTAGGCTGGGGCTCTGAGCAACCTGACCTAGTGGGGGGTGTCCCATGCAGGGGTGTTGGAAGTACATGGTCTTTAAGGTCCCTTCCGACTCAAACCGTTCTATGATTCTATGAAGTAATATGTAAACTCTCTGGTACTGTCAAGCCTTTGAGAATGGGTGACAACCCCTTGGAAAAGAGGAAGAGATTGTACCTTACTGGGAATTAGCTACAAAAGTTATTGAAAATTAGAAAGGTGGGAACTGGAAACTGAAAAGGATGAACCTAACCAATGCATTGTCCACTGAGTTACCTCCTATTTGGTGATGCTGGAGCAGTTGCCTTGTTTAGTGTGGCTTAAATAAATCTTGTCACTTAAAATACTAAGGACTAAAACTGAATTTGATTGACAAATGGGAGATGAAGAGTCATACAGAGTATAAAGCTACTTGTGTTAAAAAGAGTGTGAATATATCCAAGATTTTTTGCAACCATTAGCTCTAAAAAAAGTGGGATTCCTTGTGCTCCTTTTCTGTAAGGTTTATAGGTAGCGGGTATTGGCAGGAAATGTTTGGTGAACTGGAATTTTTAAATGAAAGAGGAGTTCCAGATAGGAAATCTGAGTATTTGCTTTCAAAACCTTGGTTGTAGGGCTGTTCTAGGATATTATGGCGTACAGACTACAAACAGCCGTTCCACACTAAACAATTCAGTGGTAATAGTGCATACCAAGTGCAAAAATCCATAGTTTCTTCTGTCTTCATGCCCACATTCATTCCTCAGAACTGTTTGGTGAATGCCAAGCAGCAAATACACTCAAGGGAGTTCAATTCAAACACTGGAGAAATAGGTCAAATTTGGCAAATAGAGTATTTGCTAGACATTGCTTGCTGAGCTTTACAGGGAACTGGGAAGGACAAGCCAGAACAGCTGTTCCTAGTCTTTGCGCAAGAGAAGTTTTCTTGAAGAAGGCATTAGGAGTCTGTTAATCTGGGACAGAAAAAAGAAGCAAAAGGGAAGAATTTACTGATGATGAGTTCTGACAATGGTGATGGGAGGGGAAAGGATATAGTGGTAAGCCAAGTGGTAAGAGTGGATGAGGATAGGCAGGCAGAGTAAGAACAACATATAGAAGTGGAGGTGCCAGGGGAGTGGGGAGCAGGGGGGAGGAGGTGAGGGAGTGAGCCAGGAGATGACAGCGTGACTGTGTCTGATCTACACTGACGAGTACCAATGTTAACTGTCACCTCTCATCTCCAAGCTAAATCACACCTGGAATTGGAGGCAGCGAGGAGCTGATAGAGTCAGCCTCAGAGAGCCGACAAGTCAATCAGAGCAGAGATGCGTGGAGAGACACTGGCTTTATAGGGCTCGGTGCCTTCATTCGTCGCGGGATTTACACCTGTCAGCCTCCTGGCGGGGGGAGCGAGTTGGGACTCACTTCAGCACCACTTAAAATGGGACAACAGACACATTACTGCAATCACCTTCGGCTTTTCGTTCCTCCGGAGGGTGCGTTTTGTATTACAGGGAGCCCGGCTGCCTTTGCTAGTCTGAATGCACCTCCTGCCATGAGGGAAATTACTGCCTGCATTTCAGAACCTGGAGGGCTATTCCCCACGCGACTCCAATGCCCCAGACCAAAAGGGGAGGGAAGGCTGTGCAGGGCAGGGGGAAATGACAAGGTAGATGCTCACTAACCAAAAGTCTTCAGGAGTTATGTAGGCTGTGCAAACTCACATCATTATCTGAGTCTGTCATGATATTTATTCGAAGAGGTCAGGGGAGGCAAGACCAAGAGATCAGCCTCCCTGACTTCTACTCAGCTCTTCTCAAATACCTGCAGTGCTCCATAAAGACCCTTCTCTCCTTTCAAAAGGGCCCCCAGATCAGAACTCTTCCCTGCTGGCTAAATCCTGGGTACCAAAGCTTGTGATACAGGCTTTGAGCTTCCTGATCTCTTAATCCAGCTGTGTGTATTCATTTGAAACTGAAAGCAGCTCCTTTTTGTCGTCTGCTTCTCAGCATTAACTTCTCTTTGATGTAATACTTGCTTCCGATGCTCTCTCCCTTCATGGGGAAGATTAGTGTGAAATTGGTCTGCTTCTCCAGAGACTGCAGTGTTAAGCCTCCAACACTTGGTCCTTATTGGAAATCCTTAACCCACATCGAGAGGAGGGGGAGGGATGGAAAGTGTAAAAGTCCCAGACTTGACTCTACCACAGCTCTGTTGCCTCCACTCCTTTCACTGTTTTGGGAATAGGGAGAATGGATGTTGAAGGAGGTAGGGATGTTCTGAGTGATGCAGGTATTTTAAGCAGGGACAAAAATGGCATCCTAGCCACTAGGCTAGCCACATATATCCTCTCAGGTTGAGAAGAGAAGATAGAAGCGCAGGGGTAGTCAGAGGGGACTGTGAGTATGCAAATGGTATGCCCAGGCTGGACAGAATAACACCCATGGTTTGGGAGTTAAGCCACAAAACTGGCTGTTGTTAATCTGCTTTGAGGAAGTAGGCTTGGAGATGGATTGTCTATGCCCATATGGTGGGGGTGGAGTGCAGAAGACAGAAGTTCCCTCTTCCAAGAGGGATATGGCTGCAAGGTTGCTTTGTGCTTCATCTGGATTTTTTCCTTGTGAGAAGAGTGATGAGATCAGTGGGGGTGAACTCCCTTCCCCCAAGTGCCAGGACAACATCCCTCACTTGTCGTCTCTTTCACCCTGCTTCTTGTACCTGCCTTCCTCCACATGCCTGCTCTATGCTTGTTTTCCATCAGCCACAATTATATGTTCTTCTACTTCAGTTTTACTCCACTAACCACTTCCAACAGCCCTTGGACCTGCTCCTGCTGCTTCCTCCTCCATTAGCCTGTCCTGCCCATACTGTTTTTCCTGGTGGCTCTTCCCTATTCCCCACACCCTCAGATCCTGACATGTGCTGCACTCTAGCCCCACCATTCCCTCCTGCTTCTTCCTGCTCTGTTGCCCTCCCCACAAGCACACTGTGCCATTATCTCAGAGAAGGGCCTTGAGCACCCCCCTTGGTTTAGCCTTGTGCTTCCTTTCGCTTGGTCGCCCCCCTCCCTTACCCAGGTCTGCAAATCACTCCTTCCCATGTCAGCCAGCAAATTGGTTTATCCTCCCCCCATCCCAGCTTTCATTACCTTGCCGAAATGAAGCGATATCTCCTCGGCGGAGGTTTTCCGTCGCTGCAGCCAGTACCCAAATCATGAGAGCTGGCATAATAAATGAAGACAAAGTGCCGGCGGCCCGGGCCATCTCTCCCACTGCGCCACTAGCCGCTGCCAGCTTCATTATTCGCTTAAGTTGCCGGAGAAAATTACTTAACCCTGACCCGTGTATTAGGGCCCTGTATTAATGCTGCGACAGGCGTCTCTTACAGCAAAGAACAATTTATTAGAGCCGAAACAGGCTGCTTTTCTCTGTCATTTTTCCAATCTGAGCTTTGAACACACATCATTAAACTTGTCTGACTCTCTCCCCTTCTCCATCATTCCTTTTTTATTTTTTTAACCAGAAAGCGCTGTGGAGAATGGAGATTGTTCTGAACTTGCTAAGTGCCTCGGACTTTGCCCCCTCCTTTTTCCCACTATGCTCTTTCCTCCAAACACAGCTTATGTCTCCATCTCTCTGTTTAATTCACCCTTACTTTCCTCTCTTTACAGTCATATTTCTGTTTTACAAACCCTTCCTCCTGAAATTCTCTCACATTCTCTGCTTGCAGCTCTGTTTGTTTCCTTGTCCCTCTTTGCACAGGTGTCATGTTCTCTTTTTACTCCTTGAGTTTGGCTAATCTCCTTACTTCTTTCCCTGTGGCAAATTGGAGGACAGATGCTGGGAAGTGCATGCTCCCTCTGCCAGCATAGGTTCTGTCCCACCTTGCTCTGCCTTGGAAATCCTTGGGACACCAGAGGTCATGAGAGAATCTCAGAGTTGACCTAAAAACTGATTTTTCAGCACTTTTACCCTCATCCCATTTTCTCTAAGATCTCCACCTAACTACTGTTTGGTCCTCTCTATCACTCAGCAGTGCCCAAGCAGTGTGAGCACCAGGAAGAGATTCAGC
>NW_009952694.1:5361476-5364862 GCF_000747805.2 Chaetura pelagica
CAGCAGGACTGGCTCCTGTGTGTGTGAGGGACTTTCTTCTTACTTGTCACAGAATCATTAAGGTTGGAAGGGGCCTTAAAGATCATCAAGTTCCAACCCCCCTGCATGAGCAGGGAACCCTACCACTAGACCAGGTTGCACAAAACTTCATCCAACCTGGTCTTAAAAACCTCCAGGGATGGGGCATCAACAACCTCCCTGAGCAACCCATTCCAGTTCCTCACCACCCTTATAGTGAAGAATTTCTTCCTAATATCTAACCTAAATCTCTCCTCTCTGTTTAAAACCATTACCCCTTGTCCTGTCACTATCTTCCCTGGTGAAAAGCCCCTCCCCAGCTTTCTTATAGGCCCCTTTCAAGTACTGGAAGGCCGCTATAAGGTCTCCACAGAGCCTTCTCTTCTCTAGGCTGAACAGCCCTAACTCTCTTAGCCTGTCTTCAGAGACAGGGACTTGCCAAAATACTTCCACAGGCCTTGGTGGGTTTCAGTTATGCTCTCTTTTTTATAGCTGACTCATTATAAGAGCTAGAGTAATGCATGATAATACAGAAACATGTGGTCGAATCCTATGCTGACAGACCAAACACATACAGGCAAAGAAGAGTTAGATAGAGGGTGATGGCCAAGAATGTAATAAATAAGAACATCGGTCACTTCAGATCAGTAGCATTGAAACTGCATGTACTGTCTTGTTTGGTTCTCTACCTTGCCCCTGTTTATTTGCTTTTTTTTCCTGTTTCTTTGTATGCCATCTGAGAACTTCCATGTTGTTTCCTGACAGACCCACTTAATTAAATGATTGTGTAGATCTTATACCGCTGTAATATTTCAGTTCTGTCTTTTTTTCCCTTTTTCAGCACTTTGCCCTGTTTGAGAAGTTGTAATCTTCTCTCTCATCCATTTTCTTGTGTTATCTCATGCTCCTTGGTTCACTTTCAGTACTTGCCTCTTTTTTTCCCCAAACACCTCCCCTTTCAATTCCTTTTATATATTTCAGTTATTCCCTTTCCCAGTCTCATTCTGATCTAGTCATTATAATTGACACTTCAGAGCCATCAATTGGGATGGGTTTAGCAGGAGGCTGAGCATGCAGTGTCTCCCCTGTTCTACTTCCTGATCAGCTGCAGAGACAGAGAATGAGAGAGGATGAGACCCCATTGCCCTCTACAACTACCTGAAAGGAGGTTGTAGTGAGGTGGGTGTTGGCCCCTTCTCCCTAGTGACTAGAGATAGGATGAGAGGAAATGGGATCAAGTTGCACCAGGGGAGGTTCAGGCTGGATATTAGAAAAAATTTCTTTACAGAAAGAGTGGTGAGGTATTGAAACAGGCTGCCCAGGGAGGTGGTAGAGGCACCATTTCCGGAGATGTTAAAAAAAGGGGTAGACATGGGTTTTCATATGATAGTTTAGTGGTTAGGGGTTGTAGGGTGGATGGTTGGGCTTGATGATCTTGAAGGTCTTTTCTGACCTTGATGATTCTATGATTCAATGATGAGAAGCATACAAACTCTTCCTCAGACCTCGTTGCTGCATCCTTGCAGAACTGATGGCAGAATACAGTCTGAGGAAGAAAACAGTTAGTAGTGGAGGCTTTTGCAAATGTCTGATAATATTTTGTTTAAGATGCAAGGTCTAAACTTCCCCACTTGAAGGCACCGTGGGCTATGTGCATGCACAACAATAGCTCAGACTGAGTATCCAAAGCTGGAGGCTACCAGCTTACAGTAGCCTCTGTGGAGTCTTAGCTGTTTAAGGCTTGGTCAGAGGGCATTTGTGTCCAACTGCCCAGGACTGAGGGCTTAGTCCTTTGGTCAGGCTGTCTATCAAGGTATTCTATTTTGTCTCCAGAACTCCTCTGGCCAGAGGTCAGACTGGCTGAGGGGCTGGCATGAGGCTATGTGGGACTTATTATCAGTTGTATTACACCAGAACTAGCTATTAATGCAGGACCTTCCTTTTCATTCATTAGTTGACCTCTGATACTAGAAAATCAAGTCTAAACTCTCAACAACTAAGAATTTCAACACAAAACCCACTTATGATGAGCATTCTCCTCCACTTCCACTTTACCAGTGATTTGCACAATAAATGGACTTCTCATTAAAGAGGCTAAACATATAGACTCTCACAAATCTCTCTGGCTTCAAAGATTTCTAAATCTGGCACTGGGCCTACTCTTAACTATCTGTTAACAGTTTGCTCTTTGCCAGTAATTGTTCCATGGGAATAAGTGAATGAAGGAAAATTGCTAAGGATTGAATGGATCTTGGTGACCACTCTGCCCTCCAGCTAGCTTTCCAAGAGATCATGTATTCCTGGATATATCCTTTACTTGTCAGCAATGAATGAAATTTGGTGGCAAAATAGGAGGCCTTGTCTTGTGTGGAGAATCTGCTTCTGTCTCACTCTCCCACAGGAGCTGGAGATTACTAGAGTTGAAGACATGCTCATGGGTAGATGGGATTAAGCTAAGAGGCAGGAGATCTGCCTGGCATGGGAGTCAGGAGACATTGTTAATGCTACTTAATGAAGAACTCCATATACTCTTGACTGTGAGAACTTCTGTCTTCATGTTCTCCTGTACAATCTGTACAAGAAGTGCCCCATGTATATTCTAAAAGTATTTCTGTTTCCACATCAATTTATTGTTAGTGCCATGCTGGACTGAGTTTCCTGCAGTCTACAGGGTGAGATAATCTGTTCCTCATCCCAAGCCTAGAGGAATGGCTTTTGTCACAGGAAGAGAAGAATTCAGTCCCCATAATTGTTTTCAATCTGCAGCTGCTCAGCTGACACTTAAACTTCTGTTGCAGCTTTTCCCTCCATATGGACCTTGCCAAAGACCCCTTTGTCATCTGAGGATAGGGTTTTTGGCAGTCAGCATTGACAATAGACTAACAAAAACATTTAAATCCTAATAACAAAACCATTAAGCAATATTAATTTTGTGAGTAATGGGTTAGATAGATTAATTTTGTAGAATCTTTATTATCTTCCTGTCCACTGCAAATTTGTTCGGGATGCCAAAGGTTTGTGGTGAAAAAAGAAGGAACATTAAAGTGATGTTTTTTTTTTCATTGCATCATTCACATGCAAGGTAGGAGAAGTTCAGCTTTTTATCCTCGTCCCATCCTCTGGTGTTTATGCAGACTGGATGAATTTTCAAGGCTGCTTACCTTCCCGAAGGGGGAGAAAGTTATTTCTAGCAATGTCAGGAATCAAGGGGATTCTGTAGCTATTTGTCAGGGGAGTGACTGTGAGCTGAAGGACAGCAAATTCATGAAGACATACACATGGGGCATGAGATGGCTTGGGGGCTGGTGGGCTGTATCACAGCAGTGATACCTCTAAAATAGGGGAAAGATCTCGAGAGTCATACATGG
>NW_009952694.1:5365096-5371827 GCF_000747805.2 Chaetura pelagica
TGGTGCAAAAGCTTGATCAGAGTACTCTATGGGATAGTTTTCTTCCACTTGTACATCATTTATGTGAGTGAGACAGTCAGCAGTCCTAGTTTTTAGCCACCTGTTGAAGAATCAACTAGTGAGACACACTGAATAGCCATGCACAACTTTCCCATATTGCTGGGAAGGGAGGCCAGCATTTTTGTGCAGTTTCTTTTCTGGCCATGGAGGAAAGGCATTTAAGGTGAGTTGTTAGCTGGACCTTTAGGAGCTAAACATTATGAGTGTGCAGACTCTGCCACCATGTAAAGTATCTCTTCAGCCACTAAACCCACTGATCTTTGGCACTTCTTCATTGCTGTTTCCTCAGATGATGTAAGGTGTCACTGGGGGTGAGAGGGAGAAGGATGGGTGGAGGAGATGGCAGTGAGGGTGAGAGGGGATGGTTGGTTGGTGCAGCTGCCCTTCTGCTGCAAGTCCCTCCCGAATTCCCTGCCACTCTCCTGCTTAGCCTGATAGCTCCTCCAAGTTCTCTAATCACCTTCTTGCTATAATGAGCCTCTCGTCTCACTGATGGAAATCAGAGTATTTGGTTATGAAAGGGACACTGTTAATAACACGATCTCTGTCTTCCCCACTCCATCCCCCACTCCTGCTGCCAGCCCCCCTCCCAGCTCTCCACACAATTCTCTCAATTAACGATAGGCAGAAATTAATTTTTCCCTTGGACTGAAACAATTGCTTGGTGGAGGATTGCCAGCTTGGCTCCAGATAGGGACTTTTCCCAGCAGGGCCCAGAGAAAGGAGGAGAGACCGAGGTGATAAGCAGGGCCCTATCAGCAGCCACAGGACGCAGTAATACAAATGTTATCCTTAGAAATGTATTTAAAGAGGATATGTTTATAATTCGAAGGGAATTGTCAGGCTGCTCCCTTCCCCCTCCCTGCAGATCCATGCTGCTGCCTTCTTCCTTACCATGAAGTGCTCTCAACCCTCGGCAAAGCTTGGCAACATCACTGCAGGCTCTCCTTGCCATAGCATGGGGTGGGAGGAGAGGGCGCCTGGGGGCAGTGGTGCAAACAGCCATGGAACCCAGCATGCAAAAGCCAGGTAAGACAGCAAGGAGAATCTGCTCAAGGGGCAGGGGATCATAGCAGATCTACTTGGGTAGTGAGCAACAAGGAGCAAGGACCAGGCAAATAGTTTGTGCAGAAAGAAAGCAGTAGGAGGAGGAATGAACAAGTAGCTGGAGATAGGGAGCAGATCCCTACCTGCAGGCTGGTCTGGAGGGGAGGCAGAAGTTAAGTACAAGGGATTGGGCTGCTGTTGCACCCAACTGCATTCCAGAAACACTCGTGACTCAGAAAACGTGGTCCTCGAGGCCTACATAAGACCTGCTGCTCTCCTGCATACCAGTTGATCTCACTGCCACAGGCAGATAATCACAAGATGCAGGGGCAACAGGAGAGGAGAAAGAAACTCCATAGAGGACTCTCAAGAAGCAAAACTTGCAATCATTATAATTGCAAAAGGCATCATTCCAGCCTCCTGGAGGCTTCACCTGTCCTTGTGGGTGATCCCTACGTTTGGCTGTGCTGGCATGCTGTGAGGGCTACAGCTTTTGAAACACTGTGTGTTCTTGCTGAGGGCAAACTAGCACTCAGTTCCTGCCACTCCACGTTAACATCCATGATGCTCCAGCCCTCATCAGCATCACTGGTGGCACTACCAGCTCTCTGCTGCCATGGTGAGTGTGTTTCTTTTCTGAACATGCAAGCATCCTCAGGGGATTTAGCTGGGTCCCTGAGGCTGCCTAGGAGACTGCTGAGTGCCACTCTGGGTGGCTCAGAGACCATTGTTATTACACCAGCAATGGCATGTGGACAGGCACTGTAGTAACAACCTAGACCATTCCAGTCCTATAGAAGTCCCTGATCTATTGCCCAAACCAGCAAATTCTCAAAATGTGCTAGACATGAGATTAATAGCTTCATGACCAAGCTTTCAGTTGCAAGACTACGGGGATTCCTATAATTTGTTTAGTGGTTCTTCAGTTTCTGTGTTGCTTGTGCTCAGTTTCTCAGTTAATTTAATTCTTTCTTCCAAGTTACAGCACTATTAACATTCTACTTAATATATTTAGATGTTCTTTCCATGGAAGAATCAAAGCAAAAGTTATTTATCTTAATTCCAAATATTTTTTTCCCAAGGAATTCTGTACCTGTGATTCCTTGTCTCTCACCTGTCACAGTAATAATCGTGCTTGTTCTATATTGCCTCACAACTATATATTTACAGTGTCCTCTCCACGGCAATTAGGAGTTTGACTTGGCCATATCAGCAGGAGTGCAGGTGTGGAACCTTGTCACAAGGCCTGACCATGTACCCTGACTGCTAGCAGCCACAAAGACCCTGTGAATCCAGACTGAGATAGGATCTGCGTTTCCATGTGTGCTCAGCACACAACACTGGAAGGAGGGTGGCCCTCACATACACCGGGTTCCACAGACCTCCTGGCTCTCCACTTTAGCTCATTCTATGTCCACCATGCAGGCTCTGCCAGACATGTGAAGGCTGGCAGCAGTCCCAAATGGTACAGAGCATCTCTGATGAGTGGGACAGGATGATTTGACCTTGCTGGCCTGTCAGCTCAGAGGAGCAGTGCTAGAGCAGAAAAGATCTGATTCAGCAAATCTAAAGAAAAGATGCCTGTTTAAAAAATCATTTATTGCTGTTAAGTGTGAAAACGTCTTCCATTTGTTGTGTGCAAGTGAAGATTCTTGGCCTCATAGAAAAATGCTGTGGGCAAACAATAAGCCCTAGAATAGGTGGAGCCACCTATTCTGGTGACAGTAACCACTAGAAGGCAAGATCAGTTGCACAGCCTTTACTAGCACAGATTCCAATGAAGCCAGTGGCACAAAATTCTAGGAAGAGAAGCTAAGTTCTGTAAATGTCTTGTGTGTTGCAGCACTGTCCTCCCTAGCCATGTTCTTGGGGCTGGTATTCACTGATATGGCCACAGCCTGTGTGACAGCCTCCTCCCCCTGCCATCTTCATCCATCTGTTGTCACTGGGCTGCTCATGCTGAGCCAGCCTGGTGGCAATCACCTCACACAGTTGTCCACGTTGGTGGACTGGTACCTCTAGATGGGAGCAATCCAAGGCAGAGACTGTGTCAGCTGCCAGGGGGAGGCACCAAGGAGGATCTTGTAATTTGTAGAGCCTCCCAAATACCAGTTATTTCCACATTTAGGTGCTGTTTAAGCTTGGGCAGTGTTAGCAGTTGGGAAATGGCACTTTGAAGGTGTCTGAAGGAGTGTTCTTACAAGATGAATAGCCACAATCTGTTAGTCATACCAAGACATGGTGATTTTTTTGTGAAGACACGCAGAGAAAATCTCCCTCTGGCCCGAGGATACCTGCTTCTGGTAAAGGCTGTATCTCTGAGCCAGGGTACATCCCTCCAAACCCACACAGCTTGACCAAACGGTAAGCCCAGAGACTTTCCAATGGGCAACTCACAGCTCGACAGCCACAGTCTTCAGAAACTCCTTCCGGGTGGTGGGGAGGGAGGGAGATGCAGTAGTACAGCCTTGTCCACCATGCACTTCTTCATTCCCTCCCTTTCAGCCCTGTCCTTTCTCAATACCCAGGAAAGATTAACTCCTCTCCGCGCACTAGAGAAAGTTATTATCATTAATGAAGAATTAAAAGGGAGTGATTAATAAAGGGCCCTTATCTGGAAGTGAGGAGGAGGCTGGACAATGGGAGGAAGATGGAGAAAATGAAAAACAATAAATATGAAGTGTAAAAGGAGGCGAGCACTGCTCCCACTTGTTAGATCGCAGCTGCATCTCCTGAGGGGGGAAGGCTCCAAATTGCTAATTACTGCCTCTGAAAAGACCTCGCTCTGATATGTTTTCTGCTGAAAGGTTCCTGTTAATGAAGCAGCGGTGATGCCGTTTCCCTTTGACTTGCCTTCAATTCCCTCCCTGAGCTTCCTCCCAAGCCGGGAACAATGAGGCCCTGGGAGCTGGCGGCTCCCACAGGCCTCTCGGAGACCAGGCTGGGGGCAGCTGAGTGAGGGGAGCCGAGCCGGCTGTGAAATATGGAGGGGGGAGATAAGGCAAAGACAGAGGAAAGAGGCTCACTCCCAGGAGCCCAGGGAAAATTTGCAGTTATTATGAAGGAGATGAGACAGATTAAAAGCCCTTGTGTTCTGCGCTGCCCTTTTATTTAGTGGCTTCATCTCTGAGATGAAAGAAGTTGGAAATGACTTTCTCCGCATTTTGCTGCAAGAAGCTTCACGGCACATTTTTTGACTTTATTCCTCTCTTTGTCTCTTGTCCCCTTTCTGTCTCTCTTTTTCCTTTTAACCCCTGGAAGGTTTTGCTGAGAAGCACTATGGGACCAGGCAGTGCATTTGCTAGGGTAGAGCAATGACCCCTCTCCTCTCCCCGTCCTCCCAGGCCGTACCTCTCCCACAGCCTGCCTGACAAGGAGCTGAGCAAAGGCACTGCAACCGTGCACTGCTTGCATCCAGCCCAGACTCCTCTCCTGCTTTCCTCAAAAACCTCCCTTACCACTAACACCTCCCCTCCCGCATGCCGGACCAGCTACAGTTCAGCGCTGGTGACTGCAGCCTCTGGGCAGCCAAAAGAAACCGTATGTACAAAGCCCTGTGAAAGATAACAATCCAGTTGGCGTAAGAGTGCTGAACATTTTGTATCCCTAGGGCATTTCACAAGCAAAACTAGAGCTGAGGAGATGGGTCAGTTCCTCTTCTCCACACAGGGAACCTGCAAATGCACAAAGAGTAAATAATTTGTCAGGAATGCGGGATGAAGTTGAATGTAGACAAGGACTCAAAATTTTATGATCAGTGTCCCCTGTCAGAGTGAACCTTGGACAGGGAAGAAATACCATAACCTGCTCAAAACCAAATTACCCCAATTGCCCCATTATATTCCTCCATCTCCCTTCCCAATTTTCTGATTTTTCCTGTACACATAAATGCTCCTTTGCTGCGCCCTTTTAGTTCCTGTGACTCTTGCAATTGCAAAAGTAGCTTTACCTTGTCTTTTGCTTTTGCCCTATCCCTCTCTCAGAAAATCAACCCTATGCACCAGTCTATAGTCTTTACTCAGGCCAAACACTGCCAACATCTGCTGGAATTTGGTTTGAAGTGTTGCAAACAACAAAAAAATGGATGAGTGAAGTACAATTTCTACCAGCTGCAAAACAGTTTTTTGACCAAAAGAAAGAGCAGGGAACTAGTTGGGAAAAATAATGGAAAATAAAAGAAATTAGAGTGGGTGTCTGTTGCCATCTCCCCAGGACATCTGAACACAGGGTTTCTTGTACACAATTGTTTTCTAGTTTGTTATCCTGCCTGGAAAGGCAGCCAGTACTGAGTGCTTGAAATGAAGGGGTAAGAAGCTCTGAAGTGGATGTTTACAGAATAACCTTCCCATCAGGGGAGTTTCTCTTTAACCGAGACATTTTTTAGCTGTTTTATATCCTGAAGCATGAAAAAGGATTGCAGTGGTGAAACAGGATTAGATTTTAGGAGGGATTGGCTCTCAGATCTGAGGGTAAAAAGAAAACCCCTGTATTGGAAATAGGAAACTGGCACTGAAAACAAGATACTGCAGGAAAGTAGGGTGATTTACTTCCACAGAATGGGTTAAAAAGACACAGGAACAGGATTTTACAGGAGGGTTGGTGTGCAGAAAGTGACTTAAATGAAGTAAGCCATTGGAAATAGGAAAAAATTTTATCTACTTAATGACTGCTTTTTCTTCATTTAGTATTGCTTTTCTGAGAAAATTTCTTGGAGAACTAAGAGGTAATGAAAATGTTAACATGACAGCTCAGACCAACATAAAGGACTAGTTAGAGAAACAGCATGTTTCTCAGTGAAGCGCAATGATGACTGTCCTAGTGGGGTGCAGGAATCAACAGCAAACTCAAGGATTTGGTTATTTTTGAAGTATCTTGACAAACTAGGGAGGGTGCCAGAGGACTGAGGAAAAGCGAGCACCATACCTGTCTTCTGAGGGGGAGCAGGGAGGAGGCAGTGATCTTGGCAATTATCACCCTTTCAGAGTAACTTCTGTTCTTGGTGACATGATGGAATAAAGAGGTGGAAAAAAAATACCACAGAAGAGATCTATGAGCAGTAAGCAGCAGCCTAGAATTACAGAGAACAAATCACATCAGACAAACCTGCATACTTTCTCTGACTGAATTTACAAAATTAGTGAGGAGAATGCCATGAACATAAGCTGTCTGGACTTCAGCAAAGCCTTTGATAACACTGCCTCGGTAAAATGTTCCTTGAAGCAGTATTGGCTTGAATATGAATGCAGCCAGCTGGGTTAAAAACAAAACATAAGAAGCAACACAACAAAAAAACACCATGAAAGGTGAGAAAAGAAGGGAACACTAAGCAAAACTGGAGGGTGGCAGGGTCACGCCTGGCTTTACTTTGATGGCTACTGGTAATGTCTAAAATGATGACAGGAAAAGAGGTGCAAGGCTTAGTGAGAGGGGAATAGTGCAGAGACGTTTAATTCAGGAGGTAACCAATTTCCATCCCGATGCACACGTGGCACTAGCATGCCAGCGGCGAAATGGCAGGGTTTGGGTACTAAGTTTATTGGCCGCTTGTTAAATATACAGAATACCCACGCAAAGGGGAGGCAGGGGCAATGTCTGTGAGGGCTCCAACAGCGGCACCGGTCACA
>NW_009952694.1:5372160-5380068 GCF_000747805.2 Chaetura pelagica
GCAGGTGCTGCTCCGGCGTCAGGGTGCGGGTGCTTCAGAGCCCGGCAGGAGGTGGGCACAGGCAGCCCAGGTCTGCAAGGCAGGGGTGGGGAGAGGGAGGTTGTGAGGTGAGGGATTTGGCCAAGACTTCGATATTGGCTCCCTGACAGCCCTGAGGTGGAAGGGGTGGGATTTTGTGGCAGTGGGAGTTGTGGCTCGGTCTCCTGGACCCTGTTCTAAGGAGCACAGGGTCCCGCATGTCTTGTTTTGCTGTTGAAGGGATGCGGGCATGCAATCTACCTGTTTTACTGTGTGTTTTACTCTCAGCTTTGCTGCTTGCCTGCTTTTTGGAAGGCTTGATCTGTTTGCTGAGCAGGCTAACCCTTCTCTGGGGCTTACTGACACTGGGTAGGGAACTCATTGCAGGCTCTCATACCCTTAAGATATGTAATGTGCCATGTTGCTGCAACACAAAAAATGCAATATTAGGGCCTTTTCAGACACAGTGCACTTGATCCAGCTGCTGCAATAGCCAGATCTCTGCTGCCATGCTTAGAAGAGGGATTTAACCCTTGCAAAAGCAAGGAGCGAATGTTAGTCCAGGAAGCGCTGGCTGTTCTGCTTTGGGTTTTCCCCAAGCAATTCCAAAGCAAGTGTGTAACCTGGTTAATGATACAAAGGCAGTAGCGTACTGTATAGTAGTGATGTGTTGGTAGTGGTGTTTGTGTCCAGTGCTAATTGTTGTTATTTTTAGTAGGTGTTGCCAATGGATGAACTGGTGCATGACTTGGCCTCAGCCTTAGAGCAGACTTCGGAACAAAACAAGCTGGATGAGCTATGGGAAGAGATGGCTCTAAGCCCACGGCAGCAGCGGCGTCAGCTTCGCAAGAGACGGGGCCGCAAGCGACGCTCAGAGTTCGCGCATCAGGCAGAGCATGCCTGCTGCTACAGCGAGGCCTCGGAGTCAAGCTTGGACGAGGCTGTCAAGGATTGCCGTGAGGTGCTGACAGCCAATTTCAGTGACTCTGATGACATGGCAGTGGTCAAACGACACCCAGCTCTCAGTGCCACCCTGAGGAGCAAGCAGCACTTATGGCATGAGTCAGACTCCTTTACAGAGAATGCACCCTGTCGACCTCTCAGGCGCCGACGGAAAGTCAAACGTGTGACATCAGAGGTGGCTGCCAGCCTGCAGCAAAAGCTCAGGGTGTCAGAGTGGAACTATGAGAGGGGCTGCAGGTTCAAGTCAGCCAAAAAACAGCGGCTTTCACGCTGGAAAGAAAATGCCCCTTGGACATCATCCAGTCATGGCCTTCGTGAATCAGGAGAGAACAGGCCCTTCCTGAGCAAAGGGGGAAGGAAAGAGCGGATGGAGTGTGAAGCCGATGAGCAGAAACAGGGCTCAGATGAAAACATGTCGGAATGGTGAGATTTTGGTTTCTTCCCTGTGCTAGTCAGATGGCTGCCTTGCTTGCAGCTGCTTGTAAATCCTGTGCCTTGCTTTTAGAAGTCCTAACAGAAATATTCAGTGCTGTTCTTTTTGAAGAGGAGAAATCTCAGCTACTTCTAACTAGTTTTTTTCTAAGTCTTTCCTGTCAGTGCTGTACTGATGACCCAAAACACTTCTTGAAAAGTTGGAAAGCTGGTATGTTTCTGTCGTGTGTTACAGAAGGAGCCATGCGAAATGTCTGTGGGCCTGCAGGTTTGAAATGGTATGCTTGTGGTCTGAGGTCTGGAGAGTAAATTCACCTTTGGCACTTGTGCTGAGTGATTGATACGAACTGATCTCAGTTTCTTGTTTTCAGAATTTAATGTAAGTAGTAGTAGAGAACAGATCAGATCTCCTATCATGGCCACTAGCCCTCTGTTCAGGTACTATGTGAACCTCAGTCAAAATGTCTTGTTTGCAGTTCTCTATCTCTGCTCTGGATTTGCAATATGGTCCTGAAAGGCTAGCTATGAAGGAGATGTAGTGATGATAAAGAAGTTGGGCAAAACTGAATTAATACTTATGGCGTAAGCCTGTGCAAACAGTGGAGTCTGGCATGTCTTTCTGTCCAGTTTTGGAAGACTCTCACATAAGAGATGAAAATGAGAAATGTAAATGCCATGGTCTGAATTTGTTTGTATGTAGCTCTTGTAAAGTTTTCCCCTTGAGTGTGACTTTTATTCTCTTTGTTGAAAGTTTGGTGTTATGAGGGTGTGTCTGTATGAAGAGACTTTTCAGGTTGGAAAGGAAACTACAGCTGAGAATCAAATGGAGGAGATTTCATAATGAATGGCATACAGAAAGTGAATAGGGTTGTGTATTTGCTAATTCTAATTGTGTAAGAAGCAGGAGACATTGAAGAAACATTTAAAACAAACAAAAAGTATTATTTGTCATGAAACACAAGATTTGAAAATCTGCTGTGGGATGTTTTGGAGGCCAGAATTTTAAATGTGTCCAAAAGGGGGTTGTGGAGCATGGATTTGTCAGAGGCTGGTAAGCACTGCAGCCCAGATGGAAGGTCCAGCTCAGGAAGTCCTTAAATTGCTAACTGCTAGAAGCTGGAGGAATATACAGAGGAAACAGTCAGTCTGTATTTGTCATATTTTCGTATTCCTCGAGCATCTACTGTAATAGACACTATCAGAGGGAGAGCAGTGGATTTGGAAAGTATAATTGTTTGATCAGTATAGTTGTGCTTTTGTTAAGGTTCATTGAAGTGTCCTGGCAGTCTAGCTCCTGTAGTTTGTCAGGAGCCGACAGGTGACACTTTCTTATTGAGGGCTTTATGGATAATAGCTGGAAGTTCTCAATAATATTTTCTGGGAGACTCTAAAAAGCATAGGTTTTAATATGTGCTCTTTCCTGATCTGGGGGGCCGCTACTGCATTTTTACTCAATCAGTGTGGTTTTGTATGTAACCCTTACAGGGTGGAAGTGGAAAGTAAGTGGTCTTTTTTTCCTAACAAGTGACTATTGTTTGCTTACTGAGTGGATGCAAAGTGGGTCTTTTCAAGAGACTAGTGGAAGCCTTTTTGTCACAAGTTGTTAAAAGCACTTTTATCTCTTCACAGCTATTTACTGGTAGTCCAGGAAAGGGAGTGTGCTGAGTAGCCCCTGAATGTTGCATGTCAGTGGTGATGGACTGCAAGATGCCCTTACTTGATGTGGTGGACAGTCATGGACAGTGCTCCTTGAGGTTTTTTTTCCACCAGTCGGTCTGTTCCATCATGTCAGTCTTGAACTTAAACCAGCAGGCTTTCATCCAGCCTTTAGTTGTGCCAGCCTTTGAAAGAGTAAATAAACAGCTTTGTCTGGACTGTTACTTGAGTACCATGCTGGAGGATCACTTTGTTCTGTTTCAGATGTCTCTTGCTGTCAAACTAATTATTGTGCAGGTGTCAGCATCAAATGACATTTACCATCTGCTGCCAAATCCTTGGGATTCTCTTTGGAAATCCAGGGATTGGAATATTTGACCTCCCCAACACCACATATGTAATCTGTGCTATGACTCACAAGGGAGGGTCAAAGTTGGAGAGAGAAATACACACAACCCACTTCATAGCAGTGGCCCTCACAGCAGTGAGAAGGATTATGCTTTGGTCTCTGTCTCTCTAAATATAGCACTTTGCTGCCAGCAGCAGAGTGAGACTGGCTGTGCTTACCTCACTCATTTTGCTCTAGCTGTTTTTTCTAGTACTGTAAGAGCAGTACTTTGCACAGATGTGTAACAAGGGCATATCCCGAGGAAGGGACAAGAATATTGAATACCTAGGAGAGGGAATGGTATGGTTGTTACCACAAACGGATGGGAGTGAAAGAGACTTATACAGCTTGTGGGGTGTAGAAGCAGTCTGTGGTGATCTGGTCATGTACAAAACACTTTGATATTGGGTTGGTTCTTTAACTGTTAAGTCCTCTAGCAGTGGGGAGTGTCACAAAACTGATGTGTTTTTAAGCAAGCTAAGTTATATACTCCAAACTTCATTTATTTTTTCACTTTCTTTTTCTTCCCATCCACCAACACTTCATTTTCTTTCTTATGTTAAGAATGAACCCCTGTAAATGCCAACATATCCAGCATATTTCTCTAGTTTAAAAAAGGCTCCTTATCCTAAGCCAGATTGAAAACCTAGTGTGTTCAGTAGATAAACTCCCATTCACTGAGGAAGCTTTGGTTATGGATCCTTAATAAGGAGGTAGTTTTTATAGTTTGCCTGTGGAACTGTGCTTGGTCTTTTCCTGGGGGGAAGATGTGATGCAGTATTGTGATTCAAAGTGAGAAATCTTTGAAATTGTTTGCCAAACAGGGCAAGAAATGAACACAAGTTGGGAAAAGAAAGGATGTGCAGGAACATGACGGGGAAACGATGGCTGTAAACTGGGTAATGACATGACTCAAAGCCTGATACATAAATGATTGTGGGAACAACAGAGGAAGCAAGTGGTCTTAGTTTACTATGTAGCCATTTGTATATTTGTACAAAGATGACAATTAACTGCTAAAGCTGTTAGAAATAATGTGCTTCTGTCCCTTAATGCTTTGAGATTCCCTGCAGCCATAATAAAGCAAAAGCAAATTATATATTGAGTGCTGAAGTTCTTTCTCTCTTTGCTCTAAGTGAGTACTCAAAGAGTGGTCTGAATTTGGCTCTGGGGCAGAACAAACCAGAGCACAAGAGCTGTCTGAAAATCACTTTGAATTATGTGTTTACTAGTAAGAGATGTGCAGGTTGTCTAATTTACTGTCAAGTGCCATAACTCTTAATGTGACTTTTTCAAACTGGGGATTGTACTGACCCACCAATGCTGTGTGACGTCATTGGCTGTATACTGATGTATTTGCTGTGGTTTAACCCAGATAGGCAGCTCAATCCCTCACAGTGGGATGGTGGAGAGAATTGGAAAAGTGAGCAAACTTGTGGATTAAATCACAGTTGATTTAGCGGGTAAAGCAAAAGCTGTGTATGCAAGCAAAGCAAAACAAGGAATTAATTCACTGCTTCCCATTGGCAGACAGATGTTTAGCCATTTCCAGGAAAGCTGGGCTCCATCGTGCATAACAGTTACTTGAGAAATGAATGTCTAATTCCAGATGTCCCCCCCTCCCCTCCTTCTTTTCCTGGCTTTTAATGCTAAGCACTATGTTCTATGGTGTGGGATATCCCTCTGGTCAGCTAGGGTCAGATGATCTGGCAGTGTCCCCTCTCAGCTTCTTGTGCACCCCCAGCCTACTCACTGGCAGGGCAATGTGAGCAGAGATGGCCTTGATGCTGTTTAAAATGCTGTTCAACAATAACTAAAACATCAGTGTGTTACCAATGCTGTTTGGTTGCAGATCCAAAACATAACACTATAGAGCTAATATGGAGGAAAGATTAACTCTATCCCAGCCGAAACCAGTACAATATTCTATCCTGGGAGTGTAACCAGTGCTTACTCTGTGTGTGCAGTAGAGTCGCTTTACCCTTTGGAAGAGAGCTGTTTCAATGACAGCCTGCAGTGGCAGTCAAGAGCCTGGCTAAACTGATGAATTGGAGGCCAGTCTCTCTGTAAAGAAAAAATTTCTCTCTCTTGGAAGGCAAGTGACAAAGACAGAGTGTTCAGCTTCCCCTCCTTCTCCAGCCCAGCCTGACCTTCTGCAGCCCCTCGGTGCCTCTTGTTTTCTTATTTTTATAGAAAATCAATATCCTTCCTGACACAAACAATAGCTCAGCCGAAAGAATAAATGGGGGAAACCTGAGATCTCTGTCCATCACCTCTCACTTTAACTCCCCCAAACTATTTAATTATAAGCATGCTTTGCTCCAGGTGTTTGTGACAGTGAAATTGCTAAATGAGGACCATTTTAACCAAAGATTGGGTGATCAATAACACTCTATAGCACTAGCTTGTCGGATCAATAGCATTCATTATTTCATGGTTAAGGTAAGTAGCCCTCTTTGCAAGTGGAGGTCATTAATCAGTGCTTACTGGACCTGCAGAAAGCCTTGTGTAGGAGTCTAGTTTGTGTTCAGTCCTGAAGTGTAAAAGGGGTGGTGAAGAGGGTGAGATCCATGAAAGTTTGTTCCAGCAAAGCACTGGCAGTAATGCCTGTCTATAAAGAAACAAAAGAGCTCACAGTACAGCAGGATGCTTAAAGTGCTGTTCATTTGATCTGAAGTCTTGACTTAATGCTTTTCCCTTTCTCAGATACCTTTCCTCTGAGGATGTTAAAACCCTTATGAAGTAGTCACTCAATCCTTGCATCTGCTGCTTGTGAGGGCTATCAGTTCAGACTTTTAAAAGGGAAAACAGACACACTGAGGGATTTGCCCATGGTCATACAGTGAGTTGGTAGGAGAGCTAGGAATGAAACAAATGGTTCCGTTTTTTCAGTCCTTGGCCTTTATTACTATGGTGTATATGTGGGAGGGTGAATGACTAGCCAAACTTTGTAATGGATTGGTTTGGAATTTGATACTAACTTACATACTGAAATGTGGGAATGATGTGTAGACTGTTCATCATTTAAGTTTAAATGGACTTTATACAATGATGAGGAGGCAGAGTTTGTAGATATCCAGTACGATGACTTGATTTGGCTACACTTCAGAGTGTGTTTTCTAAGAACAATAATATTCTCATAAAATGGGCGTGCAGTTCTTTGGGCTCATGCATCTTGCGATTGCTCATTGTTCAGCCTTTTGAATTGAGTGGTGTCCAATTGATACTGGTGTCTAGTATGATCGAGTTTCCCTGGAAAAGATGGACCCAGATATGCTTTCTAAGAGCATACCCTGATCAGAGATTGATTTTAGTGCTGAGTTAAACCTGATGTTTGCATCTAAGGTCTTAGTGCTAAAGGGGAGGGCAGAAAGTAGTTTCTGCTTCTTCTGATATCTCTCAGCTAAATCAAAGAAATTATTGCCCAAGGTGTCCAAGGATTGATTTAGTATCAACATTAAAGCCATCAGATGCTTTGGACAGACCTAGGCTTGTATTCTGCTACAAATATTCATCCAGTTTTACAGTCAATTAACAACTTTCTACACATTAATTTCTAGTTTAATTCTTTAGTTGAAGAATTAAATGTCCTGTAACTGCTTCAGCAAATGCAAAACACGCTGTAATGTGGTTGCATTCAGCAGCAGCAAGTCAAGCTGTGCTAAGGTATGTAGCTGAAGAATTGTGATTGTATCAGCTGCTCTTCCCTCCAAATAGAATAAAAGTTGTCATACATTGAAGGGGTGTTTATGTACCTGTATAATGTTTTTGAGAAAAAGGAATCTGAAGTAGAAAATTTCAGAGGGTTTTCAGTACCTGTTAAGTGACCCAAGGACAGAATTTTTAACTGCATTTCATTTCCTGGTGAGGATTGCAGACAATGTCGTAGATAGCTTATTAACTCTAGTACCTGCGGCCAATGCCATTTTATTAATTACTTTTTGATAACTTAGAACTAGACTAGATACAGGATTCTACTTTTTTTTTCTTTTTTTCTTTTCTTTTTTTTTATTATTTTTTTTTTTTTTTTCCAAGTGATGCAGCATTGCTAGGTTTTAACAGAAAGCAATTATGTCCAATGCAAGAGCCAGCCATGTGCCTGAAATGCAATTTTTGTGAGATGTGTAAAATATTTTGGGCTCAGAGAAGCTAGTAAAATATAATGAAGTGGGTTTTGTTTTCCATCTGCTGCAATTTTAACAATGGGGTTTTGTTTGTTTTTGTTCCAGTGAAACCAGCAGTGTATGCAGCAGCAGTGATACTGGCCTCTTTACCAATGATGAGGGCCGCCAAGGTAATAACTGTCCTCTGATTTTCTTCATGTATTGCTGGGGAATTTATCTTACTTCCTTTAAAAATCAAAGATCTATATTTGAAGTGGGACAGAGAGGAAACCATGGGAGAAAGGCCAGTGTCTGGGCGGGGCCAGAAGTTAAGAAATGAGCTGAGGG
>NW_009952694.1:5380137-5382176 GCF_000747805.2 Chaetura pelagica
ATAAGAAGCTATTATTATGGAAAGGCACAGAAATACAAGAGGAGTTTCACAGCTCTCCATAATAGAAGAGCAGAGCTTATGATTTGTTTCTATAGGTGTTTTAATTGTTGTCTACATACAAATTTGTTTTAGTTTTCTCTATGGGCAGGAAAAGATGATGTGGAAAAAACGTGACAGGTCACCTAACATAGTGTTCCAAGAAGGCAACACATACTGTGTTTTATTTCTTTAAATATACATTCCTTCCTTGCTTTTTTGTGCATTGGTTGAGTAATATTTTCAATGTCTGTTGTAGAAATAATTTCTTAGGAGTTTTGAGTGTATGGAGTGTAATCTGGTGATACCTGTGGCAGCACTGTGTTCAGTTTTTGGGGGATATGGCAGAAGCAAGTGTGAAAGCGGCACATAAGCACTCAGGACTATTATATTTGAAGTGGGTGGAATGTAGCTGTAGAGATGTGTAATTCCACACAGCTTCTGCTAGTGTACACTCTGATTCTGTCACATATCATAAGCTAAGATTCGGATGAGATCTCTCCTGGGAATATATGAGTACTAAAGGAAGTAGTATCAGTAACTTGGTAGGAAATGTGGCTTACCCTGGCTGGTAACTGACCCAGGTATCTGTATGTGAGGTGACACAATGATAGCAAAAAAATGATAGCTTACGTGTTTTCTGAGAATATGTAAGGCTGTAGGGATGATCTGTTGCGATCTCAGGTGGCTATAATCCCTAAGAATAAAGATTTCAAACATCAACTTTGACCTTTGATGAAAAATACATGTTTCCAGCTTCCCATTCTTCAAAAGTAATAGAAAAGTAAGATCTTTTGTCCTCCCTTTTTACTGATGACTGTTCTGGAGAAGCTGAAATTAGCGAGCATTTGCATATCATATGACAAAGCAAGGTGGTGACGGAAGTGTTGAATTTTTACTTCATCACTCAAAGAAAGATTGTTGTAGACTGGGTAAGTACATGTATACACTTCTCTGTATACTTCCCTTATATGCTTGTCCTGGTTTTATACGCTGTTTTAGGCATTAACTTTTGCCTGCTACCAGGATATCGGGTATACAAGGGAATTTGACATCCTAGTCATCAGGCCTCTGTTTGAATAGATTATGTTATAGTAGCTTTCTGGCCAAGATGTTTTAATTTACAGTTACATTAAAAAGGGTTAAAAATGGTTGTTGCACTTTCAGGTTAAATGAGAAACATGTCTCTTTGCTTTTTTAGACAATTTCAAGTTATAAAGTAATAAAAACAGCTCTTCAGTGAGATGGAGAGACCATGCATAACTTTTTTGGGTCACAGTTCATAATCTTAGAAATAGTTGCCTAGCACAATTCTAAACTGAATAATGAGAAGTTTAAGATAGCAGTGTACTTAAATTGAATGTAGGTTTTTTCTCTTTCTTTTGAGATTATGTCTAGTAATATTTGTGCTGTTACTAATTAAATAGGCTGTCTTTGCAATTCCAGCTACCAGTGCACTTCTGTGAGCACTTTCAACTTTGGAAATTGATTGTAACTCTTTTGTTAAATGCATTGGGATTTCTCAGGGTGAAAGCTACTGCTGTATTAGCATGTGATCCTGATTGTTAAATTTTTCCTTGTGAAAGTAGTGTTATGAGCTAAGTCAATGCACTATACTCATAGACCCAAAACTGTATGGATATTTTTGCACAAATTATGATCACTTAGAAGAACTAGCCAACATTACTTGATTTTAATTTACTATGGGGTGGGTAGGGATATTTATATTTTTAAATATATTTGCCACAAACATGTTTGGTCAACTGGCGTATCACAGAAATAAAAAGCAGCATCAGAGCTTTGACATGAAGTGTTCTGGCTGTCCTGCCTGTTGGTGATTGGAGTTGGTTGCGTCTTTTGTTATGTGCAAGGTTGCAGCATTCTTACTAAGACAGGTAACTCCTTGTATCTTTTTTTTTTTTTTTTTTTTTTTTCATGTTGCTTTTTGGTATCAGCCTGACTATTTTTGCCCCGTGTATAATAGTTTTGCTGAAGTTCTTTTG
>NW_009952694.1:5382357-5438668 GCF_000747805.2 Chaetura pelagica
AGCATTTTTTATAAAACAAGTAACTCTTTGTTTTTTTTTTTTTTTTTTTTTTTTTTTTTTTTGTCTGACAAGATGTGTTGGTAGGCATAGTGGACTTAAGTCTGGAATAATGTAACTTGATGAGGAAAGAAGAGTAAGTAGGGATGCTTGAATTGAGTCTTAATGGTAGGCAAATGAGAGTTTTCTCTAAGTCAGGTGTGTTATTCTTTTAAGGCAATGCAAAGTATCTTGCAGTTACATGGGACTGTTAGTTGGGCTAATGAAAAGCTAAGCGTGTCAGGTTCTTTGCCCTCTTCCTGCTTTTTCCTTATGCTGCTCACATGATATTGCTCTTGGGGAATTTCTAGCCAAGCAGGTTTACCATGAATAGTGTCTGATGCTGTTCAGTTTTAGACTGTAACTGCATTAATAACAGTGACCCTGCTTTGTGGAGACTTCGGTCATGACTTCTGTTGGTGCTGCTCTAGTTATGCAGAGAGTGTTTAGTTCTCACAGATTCTAAGAAATTTTGATTGAGACAGATTTGCAGCATGGTGAGTACTTACACTCAGAGTGACCATTTCTAATAGTTGTGTGTTTTCCTCTTAGCTGCTGTCTTAGGAGACTAGGGTTCTTTCTCATCAGTGAGTATGCTCCTTTTTGCTTACTCTATGAGCCTGGTCTTCTCCTGTTGTGAAGTCTCTCTGGTGACAGCCTGTTATGTGTGCCAAATGATTGCCTCTATCTCTGTCACAGTAATTACTTCAGAGCAAGAGTTGTGCGTAAGACATCACACAACATTGAACTAAGGTTGATGAGATGCAGTCACAACAGAGTGTGAAATCTGCCCTAGGCAGGTCTATAAAGAAGGCTTTGTTCTATAGGGAAATTGTGTAGACTGATGAGTTGGATAGTTTAAAGCATTTAGTGAGTCCCCATAGTTACTGCAGATCATTGAAACAGAATACAAATATAAGGCCCTTCAGGAAGGAATTCCTAATGAGTATTCAACTGTTTCACGTCCAGAAATGCCTACCTGTAGTATTCTGTGGGACTGTCACAGGGCACATTGATATTACCTGTGGCTAATTCCATCCTTTTTCTTTAGGAGATGATGAGCAAAGCGATTGGTTTTACGAAGGAGAATGTGTTCCAGGATTCACCGTCCCCAACCTTCTTCCCAAGTGGGGAGCTGACCACCGATCTGAAGTGGAGCGGATTGACTCAGGTCTGGACAAGCTCTCAGATTCCACCTTCCTTTTGCCCTCACGGCCAGCTCAGAGAGGTGAGGTCCATAAGGAATGCCATGTGTTTGAGAACTTCTGGTGTGATAGCAAAAGTAGATTCTGTTCATAGGTGCTGCAATTTAAACTGATACTGGTGATCTGTTAGGGTTTTTTTAGCAGTCCAATAAAAAATGGCTGTACCTACTAGAAAGGGTGCTAAAATACTCATAACAGTTACCCACGTTCTTGAGTCTTCTTTTTTTGAAATTGGGTTTTTATTTGGTTTGTGAATGAATTGGCATATATACCTCTTGCAGATTGAGAAACAAAAGACACAGGATCTCATTTGACCCCTAGACTACCTTTTTTTGCCTAGTGGTTTTGCCAGGAAGAAAGAATTTTCTGTATTCATCGCTCAGTTTTTCTGGGTTTGTTTTTCAGGATTTCATGCTCGCCTGAATCGCCTTCCAGGAGCTGCTGCCCGTTGTCTCCGTAAAGGTCGGAGGAGGCTTGTTGGCAAGGTATTCCCTTTTGGAGGATAATAATCGTGTATTTCCAGTGCTGATCAGTTCTGAAGTACTAAGTATTCTAAGATACCATATAAATAGTTTTGTCCAGAAAGGGGCTCCGTACATTTTTTGTTTTCGTGTATTGTTTGATTGTTTAACTGCTTTGACTGTCAGAAGTTGATTGAGTGACTAAGTGGATTTTGAGGCAGGTTTGGAGTGGCAAATACAGTTGATCAGTGCTAAAAACAGTATGAAAGGAGGTCTGAAGTTGAATGGCAGCATAAAAATCAAGATTTAGGCAGAAAGTAGGGGAAAATTATGATGGCATGAGACTTAACGCATGCTTATAATCTGAGGCTTCAAGGGCGAAGAGGTGACTCAAAGGTGAAGGAAGACCAGGTTTTAGATGGGGAATCAAACTGATATGAATGGCAGCAAAAGAAGGTGGTTTAAGCAGTCGCATTTTTAGCAGGGAAACAGAAGAATACGCGGGTATATGCATTAATGCAGACAACATTACCCAAAGGCATTGACTAAGTTTATTATATGTAAAGCAAACAACAGACAAAATATTAGTCCTGTTTCTAAAGGAATAAGCAAAACTTTGCAGATACCAGTCTAAAATAGGGAGGGATACACCTAGGCAGGTCTGGATCTTGGAGTGTTGATTTCTGGTACCTGTTGTAAAAGATGTTTCTGAGAGGGAAGGTCTTGGCTGTGTTTGGCTTTACTTTTATGGGATGTGCTGTGTGCTTTTTGAAAATAGTGGCATATATTCTGAGCTGACTGGCTTCAGAGAGGCTGTTAGCAAGGTATGTTAGGCCTGGAGTCTAGAAGGGTGCGACTTCTTAATTAAGTTCAGTCACACTTGAAAGATCCTTGTTTGCCCCTTCTTTCTTCTACTCACCTTGTTTAGTTGTAACCAGCGATTAAAATGTGGAGCCTCAGCTGGCAAGAGACTAGCTTTGGGTAGGGTTCCTCAGGCCACCTGCAAGTGGCTGGGCCTGTCAACAGCACCTCTGATGATCCAAATGAGAAGGATAATATTTACTTGTTTAATTCATCTTCATCGCCTTAAAGGGATCTTTGTCATTTGCAGCGGAGGTCACTGCTCCCCCTTCCCCTTCTCCCTCCAAATTGTAATCATAAATAATGAGTTTCATTCAGAGCTCCCCGCCAGCGAGCTGCTAATTACCAAAAGTACGGCTTGTAATTTACACAGTAATAAACCGTAAATTTAAACGTTACAGCACTCCGAGTTAATAATTTTCATGCTGTAAGAAACAGCCCATCTTTCACTCCTGCTGCTCCCCCCAAACTTTGAGTGTGTTTTGCTTATGTATCTGTCACAAACTATGAAGAATCTTACCTGTGAACGCCTCTTACCCTTATCTTCAGACCATTATTGCAAAGTCCGTTTCTTCCTTCGAGGTAGTTGCTATGCATGTATGAACAGCTTGTGCTTCAGGCTGTGTGTGTACACGTAGTCCAGCATCAAGGACATACACAAGGCAGTATCTCCCAGGGAGAAATGTGCTCCCTGAGCAAGTGCTCTCCTAGGGTGTGCCTTTTCTTTAACTGCTATGGGTCTTGCTGTTGAATTACTGCTTTCAAAAAAGGCAAAAGCTTGTTGCATACTTGTTGATTCATTCACCTGTGTTCGGTGAATCCCCACTGCTAGTGGGACAGTATAATGTCCTGTCTCTCAGCCTGTTTCTGCCCCAGCTAATCCCAGCAATGTGGAAATAAGCTCTTCTCAGCCATTTCCCCTGTTCTTAACTGCATCCTCTTGTGATGTATTTTGTACTGGTCCAGTCCTTGGTGAGCCCCTGTGCAGCAAATATTATCACTAAAATAGTAAATACTAGATTTTTGGTTGTTCTAATTAGATAAGTCAGCTCAGTTTTGGTTCTGAAAGAAGAGGGTAAGTATGTTTAACTGAGAGTGGGTGGGAAAGGAATAATGTGGCTCAGGGGAGTAAGATCTGTTCTTATTGGCAGCAGCAAACTATTGTGTCTGCTCACTGTGTGAGAGTCTGCAACCTTTTACCTATCTTTGTGTTTCAGGAGACCTCCATAAGCACTTTGGGCACCGAGAGACTAGGTCATATTGTTAGTGATCCACGCCAGAAAGAGTAAGATCCTTAACAGCTGTGGAGAACTTTGGGAGGGGATGAAGAACTATAGGGTCCTCTTTCCTCCTGGGACTGAAAGGAATGAGGAGCTGGGTGGTAACATAAGCATGCAGTAACCTGTGGAATGGGAGACAGTCCTCTACTGATCGCTCCTCTGTTTTCTTATTTGTAATTGCTGACTTCCCTTTTGTTTATAAGGCTGCCCCAGTGTGTGGACACTGCTCAAATGCCGTTTTGGTTACAGTCAGCTTTATCTTTCCCCCTCCCTTGTAGTGTGCTATTTCAATAACTTCAGATCTTCTGCACAGTACAAGAAGACTGAGCCTTTTATGTTAGTTATTTAAAAGGTTCTGTGTGAAGTTATGCTATGGGCACATACTCAGACTGCGGAAATGATGCTGACAAGGCAGCTGCGAAATTGCTTTCTCTTTTTTTGGTGGTCTGTCTCCTTCTCCAATTAGTATATTTAAATTGTAGTCGGCACCAGGAATAGTCGTGTTGCCTATTTTTTGTCATCCTGCTAATACTATTCTTGTTGGGCAACAGATGGGTAAGAATGGCACCTCTTGACTATAGTGCAGTGGGTCCAGCCTTCACCAGCTGTTTGTATCCAGTTTTTTTTCCTTAGATCTGAAATTTGTTGCTTTTAGTGTGACTCCTGCTGATGTCTAATCTTTCTTCTTCTCCCTCCATCTTTTTTCGTCCCTTCTCTCCTTACCCTCAACCCTCCCTTCCCCACCCCCCCCCGGCTTTGTTCACTCCTTCCTTGGCATTCCTCCCACCTCTTCTTCCAACTCTGCCTCCTTGCAGTTTTTGGTTACCCTCCATGGGGAAGAGAGATCGCAACCAGGTAAGCTGACTCTGCTCTACCTTTTTATTTTCTTGATTTTCTTCTCTCTAGAAAGAACAAAGTGCTGGCTTCTGATTTCCCACACACTGTGGCCAGTGCACATGAGGTAAGGTAGCCCTGTCCCTTCTTATATTGGTAACTGATGTCGTCCAGTCTTTGCACACAACCCATGCCTCAGCATTATATTGTCTATTTAAACTGAATTGCTCAGGAACTCCTTTTGTTTATCTCCCTGCTTCAGGTTAGTGTATGCCTTCCTCTCTGACAGTGAGTGAGAGAGAAAATGCCTCTTGGCAGGAGGAATTTTGACCTCTCCAAATTCCATAGGAATTGGACATTTTTTCTCTTTTTAAATGCTTTGTTTTGTCTTGTCTGGCTTACACTTCTACCTGATAGTCTTATCAACAGAGAAAGTAAAAAATTGGTGAGCTGATTGTGAGCAGCAGTTGTAAAAGGAAAATCTAAGAGGTGATGAGCAAGAGAAATAGGCATTCTTTTAACTGAAATTCTTGTGTGTACATTTTTATAATTTCCAGTAAGTCTTTCGTAGCTTCAGTATTAAGAAGCTTTTGTACTTGAGATATAAGAGCTTGGGTTTTTGATAGCAGAAAGCCAAAAGGGTCTTCCTTTTGAGCAGTCATTCCTAGCCACACACACTCTCTTCTATTGCTTTGCAAGTTGTTTTTTGGTTGGTGAGCAGTAGGGTTGAGATTTATTTTACCCTTCAGGTGACTAAAAATACATATATGGCAAGAAGAAGTTTTCAGGCCTTTGTGCAATTGTGTAGTTTCCCTTAAGGAGAGCATTTCACATACCACTTTTATATTGCTAAAGATGAGAATGATAACCACATAAGCTTTAAAATGACAAAAAATTATTACTTTTGTTTTTCTCAAATGAGCTTGAATCAGCTACCCAAGGTTACTGTTGATTCTCCCCTACTGTGCAGCTGCAGTATTACTTCACTGACAGTAGCAGTTCACATTAAGGAGAAGCTCCCTGACAGTAGCAGCTTTGTGGTGCACAGTGCCTGTTCTTTCCCAGAAAGGCTGAAGTCAGAGGCCTACTAGTGAGTTTTAGAGTTGCAGATAACTTTTAAGATAAGTCCTACTGTGCTTTATTAATTTGTCCTTATTTAAAAATGCATCAGTAACCCAAGTAATACAAGACTGGTATAGCACTTTGCAAAGCAGACAGAAAGGAATTTCCTGCTTGTAGTGTGAATTATAAATAAAGATGAGATGCTGAGTGGAAGTGTAATGCAGGTACCCCAGATAAACTACAAGTCTACAAGTCTTCTGTTTGCATGTTGAACAAAGTTTGCTCCATGCGTTGATTGACTAGATTATTCCATTTCTGTCATGACCTTTAAAAATATCTTGAGTTGTGTCTTCTACAAGAAGCTGTCTTGCACAGGTGTGATGCCTTCAGGATTTGTCTAGTGTGTGTCCAACAAAGGATCTAAGATGAGCGTGATCATGCAGTGTTCCTGAAGTTTATTTTAAGCAGTTTGCAAAGAAAGCTTGTGAGGTGGGTTGGGAGTGGGAGAAGCAACTCAGTTACTGTGCAATGATTTGGCACCTCATTGTGAATTAACCCTCGTGGGCCCAAGTCTTCCAGAGGTTTGTCTCAGTGATATGTGGGACCACAGAGGATACTGCAACTGGGAATTTCTGTGCTCTCACCAATCGTAACAGTGAATTTTCTCTTTACGTTGTGGAGATAGACAAAAGGCTTCCCAAAAGTGAGTTGGACATTTTGCTCATGGCATGCAGCAGTAGAGCTCTTTGAGTATGCTGTTAACCAACCAACATTTGTAATAATGAAAGTTGAAAGAAGAGTGTGTTTATAAGGCTGTCTATTGTGAGAAGATGGTTATGTGATTTGCTGTTGCACCCTCTGCTAGCCTTTTATCTGAAGTGAGAGTCACTTCTCACCTAGTCTCACCCTGTGATGTGTTGGAAAGGTCTCTTTATGAACAACTATGGATCTGAGCAGCTGTATCTGGAGACTATTTCTTTTAACACTTTGCTTAAATGCAATCTCTTGACTTTCCAGTTCAATCCATTATCTCCTCTGTACTCTCTGGATGTTCTTGCTGATGCTTCCCACCGAAGATGCTCACCAGCACACTGCACTGCCAGGTAACGCCCTTGCTCTGCTCTGTTGGGGTTGTCTCACTTCCTTCCCATGGGTTCTCTTCAGTTGTATTGTGTGGTCTGAACAACAGCCATAGATCTGGAAGCTGGCACACTTTGCCCTAGGAGGCCTGTGTTCAAATTTAACATAAAGCATACAGGTGCAGGTTGAGAGTCTCATACACAAAGTGCTTAGAGCATATAAACCATTGTATGACAGACTGGAAGAACACACTGTGCTTTTAGAAATAAATGTGATCTCTTCTGGATTGTGCAGAGACTTGCTGCAAGTCCGTTGTGTAGGTGCAAATGGACATAGTGTTGTTGTCCACTATTAATGTCAGAAAAAGATGAGAGGGTAAAGTGCTGACAAGCTTGTGTGGGTGACATGCTGAGGCATTTTGGTGTCCTGGATGCCTAAAATAGACCCTCTGAACAGATTCAGAACTCACCTGAGGTGACCTCTAATGGCTTGATATTTCTCCCCATTGGTATAGCTGGAATTTAGATTTGGTCTGGCCAAATGTTGGGTATATTTGAGTCTGCATAGTTGGAGTTAATACACCATTCTTGCGCCTTCTGCTGACTAATCCTAAATTAAATTCAAGTGTTGGCCTTGGAGGTGACTCCTGTTCTTGTGCTGCAGGTGATTATCTAAAGGTAAGGTGCCCTTGAGCTCTTTGCCTGTGCAAGGAGACAAATTCTGCTTATGTGTTTGTACGAAGGACCAAATCTGAAAGAAATGTCTGGACTTTCAGCTTTATGGTTTTCTTTCCCTTGTTAATTAGCAAATAGAGCATGAAAAATGTACTGAGGTTGTATGTGTCTGAACGAAAGCTTGGCACCCACCCAGCAAAACCTCTCCTCCCACTGGTTTCTGCAGGGAATTTCGTGATGTCGCACCATGACCTCATGCTGCTGTAGCCAGCATGTTAAACTGGAAAGGGGGAGGGAGGAAGGAATCAGCTCTTAAACATTCAACTGGATGAGAGTAAAAAGAATTCTGAAGATTGTACATCAGCAAATTGTTTCCTTTCTGTGCTTTTGCCCCAGTCTGGGGTATTTTGTGCCCATGAAGCAAAACAATTGATGGTCTCTTAATTTACAGTGAGGATAACCTTCCTTGTGCCTTGAGTGTTCTACTCAGCACTCTGCAGAAATTTGTCTTTCAAAAAGGAGAGCTAGACAAATCTTTCTCACAAATTACAACAGGGCAAAATCTCTAGGATGATCAGTGAAGGCCATTTCCTAAACTACTGGTTATGGCAAGAGATTTCTAAATCTGGAGGGATAACTTTTACATGATTTTGTGAATATGTAATCTAGTTAACCAATCCATATGTATGCTTAGTTCCTTTCTCTAATGAATGAGTGACTGGTGTCCTGACAAACATAATCCCCACTGAATTCTTACTGAATATTGGCAGAGGGGTTGTCCCATCCCAGAAGTAGGTTTTAAGTGCCTGTAGTTTGAGGAAGTAGTTCTATTTTAGTGTGAAATGTGCTCAAGAATATTTACAGGAGAAAAAAATATGGAAAGAATGAATGTGTTACGTGACCTCATGTATGTGGCAAGAATTGAAGGTGCTTGCTTTATGCAAAGTTGCTTCAAGGTCATTGAAGGAAATTGTTCCGTCACAGAAGCATTTTCTTGACAAAAGTTGTTCTTGAGCATAGATATTAGAGGAGGTTTAGGTGGTCTCTGTAAACACTGTTCAGCCATTGCTGTAGTTAACAACTTCCTCTTTCACCATGAATAGAGTCAGTTGCAGCAGTTTGTGTTTTAGCAGGCTCCAAACTGCTTGCATCCCACCTTGGAGAAACTCTACTCAGAAATTTGTCGAAATGGTATGTTGAAGTGAAGGAAGATAATCCCCTGAGAATGATAGGACATGTATTAGAGAAGAAACTGTGCTGATGTTATAGACATGGAATTTCTTCAGCTTTATGTGCACTGTGCCATGCAACATTGCCTCTCTCTGTTTAGTTTCTGTTATCACGAATGTGTCCAATGCAGTATAGTTACCAGGTGGATTCTTTCCTCTCCCATGGAAATGTTTTCTTTGTCTCAGTCATGGATTTTGGTGCAGATCATTTGGAAGTGCAGTTCTCTGGAAAACTGCTAACCCAGTGTGTTGTTGAAGCAGAGCTGAAAGCCAGGATACTGAGCACAGTTGGGGGTGTTCAAGAAAGACTTTGCAGTGTCAAGGAGGAGGTTTGGTGTGCAGGGTTCCTTGGGAAGTCTTATTTGAAAGGCTGTATAAATTTTACACTAGCAAGATTATCTTTCTTGCTTTACGTCTGTGATGAGAAGAGATTTCATTCAAAGTGTATGCACAGCACTGGGGATTTCACACCCATCATTAGAAGCAGTTTTGTGTGTGTGGTGACTGTTATCATTAGTGGTATAATTTTATTTTGTGAAGCGATGAGAGTTTCCTGCTTTCTTGCAGTCCTCCCGAGGGACAGCTGGTGTATTAATTTGCTGCATTGCCTCCTGGCTGTTCCCAGGCTGTTTTTCCTCTTCATCATGGAATTTTTAATGGCCCTGCTGCCTCTCGGGAGGCATGCAAGGAAGAGTACCTCAGGGATCTCTTCCTTTTTTCACATGCCTATAATTACTCTCCTTTAAGAGCACAAAACGTTTGCTAATCATATCTTGTCTGCTAAGGTTTCAGCTTGGTGATGCAGGCTGTTAAAAGCCAGCAAGTAGAGACTTGCATGGACAGCCCAAGTGATCCTTCCCCTCTTTCCTTCCTGCCCGTTTGCCTTTCTGGGAGAAAGAAGTGATCTGAACAGAATTTTCTTCTTGAACTCCTTCTGCTTTAAGAGGATTTTGTACAGGCTCAAGGCTCTTATTAGATTTTGGTTATTCAATGGCTCCATCAGTGGGAAGATGTTGTAAGTTGCTGGTTGGTGCAGTGTTACTCCATTGAGGCAGCGTAAGAGTTTCAGAAGAGTGTAGAGCCAATGTTCCCTTCAATTTGAGTTTGAATAGCAGGTGGAATAAAAGAGGAAGGTAGAAGAAAAATTGTCCTTAATGCCTTTTATTATTTGCCTAGCCTTGAAAATAGGATTATGGGTGAAAAACTCAATTAAATGTTCCCACTGGAGGTCATAGGAAAAGTGGATCTCAGATGGCAAGTAGATGTTAAAGGTGTAGATTTGAAGAACTGTGTTAGAGACCTCTAAACAGTACAGAAAAATCAAAGAAAATCACTTTGCATCTAGTCTCAGTTAATATTAACCATAAGCCTAGAGTTTAATTTGGTTTAGAAGCTTGCCTGTGATCTTGCCTGGAACACAGGATAAAGATCTAACGGGTTGAATGTTCATCTCCTAGTAAACTGCCAGTTCTGCCCTACCCTGGCTTTGATAGTGCTTTTAGAGTGAAAAGGCTTGAATATCTAGTTCTAGTTCAAGCTCTGGAAATATGCTCATCAAAGTAAATCTTGTTCTTCTGTATCTGTGCAGAAATCTTGACATTTTTGTTTCTTTCTTAAGCACATAGAAGTGTAGGGGTTGTCTGCAATGTCAAGCCTTTCCTGAGGCAGCTGAGAAGTGAATGGTTGTTGACAATTTCATACTGTCCATTGACCAGGACAGTATCCATTTCATTCCATGCAACCTGTCCACACATCTTCATTTTCCTGGAATTGTCTTAATGTGAAAATGTCTTCTGTAAACTGTTTAGGCGTCTTTCTCCCTTGTTTTTTTTTAAACTCTTTTTCCATTTAGCTGCAGCACTTTCATGTATTTCTTTACTAAAGCCTGGCTAATACTGCAGTTATGGATGTAACTGAATTCTTCTGACAGGCACGCAGTGAACAACAGCTATCAACCTAGTGTCCCATGCAGTTGTCTGAGGCCTGATGCTCCCATTTTGTCGAATCCAAATTCTGTGGAATGAAAAAAATTCCCCTTGGCTTCAAAGTTATGTTTACTTGCTATTGCTTTTTTCACCTATAAAGCAAGTTGCCATCAAATCTGTAAACTTAGTAGGACTGGCAAATACTAGGACTCTTTCTGGCACAGATATCCTATGATTCAGTATGAAATTAAACAATGCAATATATGGGATCTCATCATCTCTGCTTAGAATGCTTACCTGGAAAACAAGAAGAAAATGTGTTCACTTGCATTTGCCCCACAAAGACTTTTAGGGATGAAATTGCCATGTTGTTAAGAATGCTTACTTGCAGAACAGACTGCTGCTACAGATCTGTGGGATTTGGATGATTTAAGAAGTGACCTGACATGTTAGTGTTTTTGGAATCTGAAAATGTATTCTTGAAGGTCTCCCATGAGGCTCTGCAGAGCAGTGGGGACTCCGTTATGCACAGGAAATACCTGCAGTGTGATATGATAGCAAGAACCACTTGCGTACATGGACGCTTTGCTTGCAAATTGGATGAAGAATTTGTATTGTTTTACACCTGTTATGTGCAGATCAGACTTTGGTGCCCAGCTGGCTCTGTAGTCGTAGGAGGACGAACTCTGCTTTTGCTATTAAATTGGTGAAGCCACCATCGACTGCCTCAGGTAACGCTCCAGGGGTTAGAGAGAGAGCCTTTTATTTGGCCTGTGTTTGCTGGGATATAGCATCACAACAGCAGCAGCTGAGTTGTATGGAGTTTTAGTAGCAGTATCTGTGTTAGATGGCTGTCTCTGCTGAGCAGTTACTTTAACATGAGGATAATGCATCCCTTGTTTGTATGACAGTAGATTAATGGCTGGCTTGCGCTACATAATCCAAGTGCTTTGCTTCCTCTAAGGATAGAGTTAGGATAAAGATTGTGAGCAGAGAAGCTGGAGGATATGAAATTACTGAGAGGCATACACTCCCATGTGTGTCATGTGTCTCCTGCCTCTGAGAAAGCCACAACTGTCACAGTTAGCTCTGTAGGGCCTTTTCAGAGACCTCCAATTGTGAGATTCGGGGGTTTTTAATCTCAAATTTTGAGAGAGTGGACATGGTTTTACAATCTAGACTTTTCTTTACAGATAGTGAAGGTTTCAGGAACCTGATGCTGATCAGTAAGGTTCTCTGTATTGTCTCCTACAGATGATATTGCCAGTCCTGGTTTTCTGTTGAAAGCCTGTGGTATTTGTACAATAGTGGCAAGCTGCTGTGACCCTGTATTCCAGCACATGCTCACCTTGAACTGTAGGAGTGAGATAGAAGTCCAGTGTATGCAATTACAGTTCATTTGGGGAAAAAAAAGTCATAGAAAAAAAAAAAAATGCAAGGATTACTTCTGATACATTAGAGACAGCAGTGAATCTCAGCTATGTAGCAAAGCCCACTTTTTCTCTACTGTGATCTGTGTGCAGAATTAGGTACCATTAAGTATTATGTTAAGAGCAAGAGACAAATCCATATTTCCTGGATAATTCCATTATCTTATGCTTAAAAAAAAGTATAAAAAAATTAATAACTATCAGAAAGACACGATAGACTTTTTTCCTATAAACCCATTTTTTCTATAAGTATGTAATTTTTCATTCACCAGCTCCTGGCAGCGAGAGGCTGTAGTGTGAGCTGAATATATTGCAGCCATCAGCATAGTTGCACTTTGGATCCTGCTTTGTCTCTCCAGGTGTGTTTTACTTTTTCTCTTCACAGGTTAGAATTTCAGTCCTCTCTAGATTGTGATGTAAATTTTAACAGTACACTCTGATCATCCAGGAGTTCCAGCTGTGACTGAGCACCGTGGTGACTTCGGGTTTTTTTTAAGATCAACAAGCCATAGTCCAAAAGTAACCAGGCAGTTATTTTCTCATTACTGTTTGTGCAACATTGAAGAAAGCCTAGCAGAAGAGATAGAAAGCCAGTAAGGACAAAGTACCATCCTAGTTTCTCTGTTTAGGCCCAGATCTTTCATTCCACAAAGCTCTGTGCCTCAGACTTCTTCACAGAGGGACTTGTGACAACGCATGGATGTGCATTTTCTGTCAGCCTTTTCTCTCAGCCCTGTTCTGTTGTACTTGGAAGTAGTTTTTAAACTGTTCAGAAGAGTGGTTAAAATTCAGCTTTGGCAGAAAAACTAATTTGTTGTTGCAGCCTGTCAGTGAAACTTTCAGAATTTATAGTTCAGCCTGTCCACTGCAATGTTGTGTGCTGCGCATACCCATGACCTGACTTTCCTGGTAGTGGTATTTCTAGGAGTCTGCTGTTAAGCTGGGATTCACAAACTGTTCTCTTACGAAAATAGCACCTGTATTATGTGGGGTAGTGACTAGAAATTTAGATTTTAAAGTGTGGTATCTACCAAAAAATGCATACTTCATAAATTATACCTCAGACACCCTTTCTGTCTTAATGAGGACTATCATCCCTGCATGCATTCTTCTGCTTCTCTTCCCAAGGTACCTAGCACCTGGAGATTCCCTGTATGCAGATTTATGGTGCCTGTAAAGTGCACCAGCCACTTGAAACTGACACTTTTACCACCAGGTCAGTCAGAACCAGTGAATAATCGATAGGTTCCTGATTTACTAACTGAAGTGTGGGAAATCAATAAGGGATAAACCTGAATGAAAAACATGTTACAGAGACAATTTATGACCTCTGAGCCTTTATGTGTTAGAGGCAGGGCTGCTAGATGCAGCATCCTTGCTGTTAGTTCCAGCTGGAGTACGATTTGCCTTTACTTTCACTACAAGAAGGGATTCTGAGATTCTCATATTGTAATTTATTATTTTTTTTTTTGAGGTAAAGGTAGATGTGGTTTGAGCATGGACTTGAGAGCTAGGAACACTTATACAAAATCTAGCTGCAACATTTGTGAACTGAGAACAAATTGCAGCAAGACTCTTGGAAATGATAGTGCATACTTCTCTCCTAGTCTGTAGTGATTCTCCTCCAAGGATCTGCTGGCTAATATTGTTGCAGGTTCATAAAATTAAAAAGGGAACCTTATTGTTACTATGTGATAAAATGAGTTGGATTATTATATATAATTATGTAGTCATCTAGGTAGTAATCTGATACTGTGTCACTGATGCAAAATAAAAAACCTGAAGTTCCACTTGACTGAATTGTTTGAGACTATCCTTTTCTTGAGCTGTGTGTGTCTGGATGTTTCAGAATTCATGGTAGAACTGTTGCTAAAATACCATGTAGCCATATCATAATCACGTACAAAAGCAGTTTTTAGCATATGTGAAGTCACCTGTAGATTAGTCACTTATGTGTACAAACACCAAATTCCAAGATACAGAGTATAGGTGTGCTGATATTTTTGAAAGCCTTTAATTCATGTTTTCAGGAGAATTCTGAGTCAGGTTATATTAATAGCTGTTCCCAGATAGGAAAATTTGTCTATCAGTGAAACTTAGCACAATTTAAAATTTTTTAAAACTGTTCTTTAATGTCAGGTATAGATGACAGATCTTGCGGACTTCTTGTAGGGCTTTTGAATTTTAGTTGAGAAGACAGAAAGGTAGATTTTTCTTTCTTATTTTGAGGTTGTGCATTTGTTACAGGTAAGTAGGTAGACCCAGCAGCATTCAAACAATTTGTAGTCTTGGTTGGTATAGGAAATTTTTTGTGCTCCCTACACTGTTCTGTATAGCTATAACAGCACACTTTGCTTTTGCATAGATTCAGTGCCTAAAATTGCATATATATTGTAATTATGCTGCTTATTTTTGATAGATTTTGGCATGAAAATATGAAGCCAGGAACTTTTCCTTTTGTCATCTGTAGAATATTTCAGAACTCAATAAACTTGTTTGTTAAACTTTCAGGAATTTTTAAAAATCAAAATAACAGGCTCTAAAGACACAGCTTTTCATCCTTTAAACATAATAATTTATATGGTTCCAATCGTTACACCACGTAAACGTCTCACAATCTTTGATTGTATTTGCAATGTAATTCTGCATTTTGTACATCAGATCTGATGCAGAGTGACCAAAGAACTTGGCAGAGAAACATCTCAGACAAAGCAGAGATTTTGACCCAATGTCATTGCTAAATTATGTATTTGTTTTCAATATAGTTTGTATTTGAGCAAGTTCTCTGGTCTGCTGACTTCTCTTTTTGGAATTAAATTTCACTTCTCCCTATCTAGAACTTGGAGGAGTGCTCAGTTTATGTCAGTCCCAATATACCAGTGGTTAAACTGAAGTGGTTATCAGCAGGCTTCAGACTCAACAGTTGATATGACCAGGACAGATTATGCCTTTCAGCCAGTTTACAGGTTTAGCAAGGCTGTATTACCATAAGCCAGATTCAGCTGTTTTCACAGCACTTTGAAAAGGAAATAATAATTTTGAAAATGCATGAGACAATTCTGCATTCCTAACTTTATGAACTTACTACTACTGTAGTGGAAACAATATGCATGGACATTTGGAATATAGGTACATTCAGTACTAAACAGGTTGCAGAAAAATTTCTGAATAAGGGAGCCAATAGCATGCAATCTTGCAGACATTTGTTGTGCTTTATAGAAGTAATGGTAGGACATGTTTTGTGTCACTGCATAATCACATCTTTACTTATGCAAGGAGTTATTTTCAAGTTAATACAAAACAAGATCCTTTAAAGACTAAGAAATAATTATTATGAGTGATTTATATGTGTGAGCTCTAAAAAAATGGGAGCATAATGGTATATTGACAAAAAATGCGAGCAAAACTTCCCTCAGAAGCATTTGATTTGTGCTGCCTACTAGTTAAGAAGCTAAGAGGAAGGTGGGAGTTGGAGGGTGATTAGCAAAAGTCTTACAGGAAGAATATACCGGAATAGAGTTCAATTTGTTTTAATTTCTCTGTAGGCAAGCAAATGTACACCTGGGACCACCATGTTCAAGGGACATCAAGAGGAAACGAAAGCCAGCTGCAGCCTCCATGTCCAGCCCATCAGGTAACTTTGATGTATCTGTGTGCCACCTTTTCAAAGTAATGTCCCTCTTCAGCAAAGTGCCAGAGTCACAATGGTAAAAAAACAGCATTACCTGGATTTGAAACTAATTAAATGTGTCTGAGAATGGCTGTGGGTGAGAGAGAATATTGTGTGGTTATCACAGAATCAAATGCTACCTACTAAAGAAATCTTTGTTGATGCAGCTATGGTAAGTTTATGTAATTTCCAGTGCTTCACTATGCAGAGGGTAATAATCTGTTTCTTCGTAAGGTGTTATTTCAACTGTCTCTAAATTATACAATGCATGGTAATAAGGTGATCAGTATAAACACTGTGTTCCTTCAGCGTTGGGCTGACATTAGCTGATGGCTCTGATGCCCTTTTTCAGGGTGTTTCTAGACACTTCCACAGGAGCAGAAATCTAGCAATTTCTCCATCATCTCCTGTTCCCTGGGAGTTGTCTTACTCTTGTGGATGAAAACAGTTTTTTTTTCTTTCTTGCTCTGGGGATGTAGTGATTAAAATCCTGGTTTATTTTCATGTGGCATATTTCTGCAAAATATATTGATTACTCATCAGAATCTGAAAATGGTTTAATATGGAGAAAACAGAGGGGTTTAGGAGACTTCTTTCTGGCCTCTTACCCTACCTTCTCTTGAAATCTTTTGCTTACTACCAAGTGACCCATGTTCTTCCAACTAGCTTATTAAAAAATGGCCACTGTAATCCAGTAACAAGGCAGTGCGTAAACTGATGGAAAAAATGTTGATGTGAAAGCAGTGGGGAAGGCCAAAGGAACTGATGATGAATAGGAATAGTGGGTAGACAGTAGAAGTAGGGAAGAAAGCTGTGCTGGCTCTCTAGGCCACAGATCTGGATTACAGATTGTCTGAAAAGCTCCGTATTAAAAAGGGAAAAAAGCCACATTAAATTAATAATATCTTGCTCAGCAAGAGAGTAATCTGTTATTGACTGTTTATTTGGGATGTTCTTTTCTGGCTTTTGAATATTCCTTGATTGGATATTAAGACTTCTGTAGTGAAAGGATTAGTAAAATCATATGTCTGCAGCCGCAGAATTACAGTTCTGAGATACTAGATTTTCTTGGTATAAATGCTAGTGTCTCACAGTCCCCTGTTACCTGTGCATTTATTTGTTGTTCAGAGTGTATTCTGTACTGCATTGCTGGTCACTTTTTATGGTGAGAGCTGCTATTTCTGTGCCTACTCGTAACAAAATATATTGTAAATTGTACTTTACCAACTAGGCAAATTGTATAATGAGCACTTTTTGATGAGTTGAATCTGCATTTGGAGTGGAACTCTCAGTACTGGAAAAGAGCACAGAGGTTTGAAAGGTGTTTGGGATTTTTTAGGGATGAGGGAGAGAAAATTAGATTATGTATTACAAAATAAGGAAGGAGAGTATGGTTACCAGAATCTGGACATGATGTTTGTACTGATCATCAAGAGGGAAGTGCTGCAAGGTCTTTAAGGGTCAGAAATGGTAAAGATACTGTCCTTAGACCCTATTTAGAATTGTGCCCAGCAAAATTAACAGACATGGGCAGCATTTGCTACATAGCTGACTTGTGGAAAGAAGCTTTTATGATTGGATAACTGAAGCTGGAGCACAACCTGGACATATAACTTGGAAACATCTCAAATTTAATATTATTTCTGTCAGAGGTGATCTGACTGTGGAATTACTAACACCTAAAGAAATGTGCAGGATTGCTCTGCAATAATTAAAAATTAACTGATGACTCTTACACTGGTTAGACACTGATGAGATAGATACAGATTTTTCTTCCTTGCTATGCATCTACTCAGACCTTTATAAATGTATTTTACTGAGGTTCCCCTGTACCTGGGGAATCATGGCTGCCTCATTTTCTCACTTTTTATGTTTATGATATTTTACTTCTGCAGAAGATGAAACAGGTGAATCAGAATGCAGGCCCGTGCCTGTCACTGAAGGCACCTGGAGTGCTGGATTTCTTTACCTTTAAATAGCTCCTTGACTGAGTCCAACAGCTCTGTCTCACTTGTTGACCAGGTCCTGCTTCAGTGATCTCCTTTTTTGCAACCTGAGTGCCCCACGGAGGTGAAGGACACAGCCTGAGCTGGCTCCGTCAGTCAGCAGAACAAATGGGCTTGCTCTGCCGAACATCGGGCCATCTCGGATTCCACCTCTTTTATAGAGATGAGTGATGAAGAGGGGCTCGTTCCGCTTTGCCGCTGTATTAATACACATCAGGGGCCAGCTCCTGGCACTAAATCACGCTGCTGCATACATCTGTTATCAGACTCCTCACCAGTGTGATGAACAAGACTGCAGATAGAAGCTTCCTTGTGTCATTCTTTATAGGATTTTCCTAAAAGAATAAATAGCTCAAATCTCTGCCAACACTCTTCCCTGTCATTGTGATGAATTTAGCTTCTTTCTTAAACATGCAGCTACAAATCTTCCCCTGTCACCTCACCCCCCCACCAGCCTCAGAAAGTTTGGAGTTGAATTTGGCTGAAATCAGAAGATGCTAATAAAAGGCATATGAGATGTGGAAGCAATCTCTCTTCTAGCTGCAGGAATGAGAGAAAGGAGCTAGAGATATATTTATTTGGGAGCCAAACAAACTAAGTTCTTTCCATGTCTTCTCACATACTTTTGTAAATGTGATTATTTATGGGTTTTGGTAAAGCATTGTCCTGGTTTGAGCCAGGATTAAGCCAATTTACTTTTAACTGATTTTTTTTTCCTTCAGTGAGCTTTCTTTTAACTAGCAACTGTGTGTTCTGCTAGGCTGATAAGACACTGGAATGTTTTTGTAACTGCTGTGTCTTCAAGGTCGCACCTTCACTCTGCCGGCTCAGACACTAAGGGGAGATGTGTGACCCCCCCGTAGGAGGCTGAGTTGAACAGACAGCAAAATTGCCCAGAGATACTCCATTCCATATATCTACGTAAGCTCAGAGAAAGGTCAGAGATCACAGAAGACAACTTCCTTCCTTCTTCTCCCCTTCTCTTCTGTCCATGGCTGGTGTCCAGGGAGGACTCCGTCCATCCATCACCGTCAACCCTTAGGCCCGAGCTCTCCTGACCCTCATCACTCTGCGCTTTCGCCATCAGCATCTCCAGGATTCCATGGGACTGTCTTAATCAAAGGGGATTGCTGTGGGAGTTGCTGGGGGCTGGGGGAGGCGAGAGGCTTTTGCCCATACCTGAACATATTTGCATATAATTGTATATATTTTCTTATATCATTCATTAGTGTTTAATTAAAGCTGTCTAGTTTAGTTTTCAATCCAGCCAAGTCTCTCTCTTTTTCTCTCTCTCCTTCCCTACCTGGGTGGGAGGGGCAGGGGATCGAGAGCATTGTTGTCGGACCTGAGTCAAACAGTGACAAGCATCTTTTGTCAGAGACCCCTGAAGATCAATAAATGTGTATTACTGTAGCAGAAGTGCCTAGGTTTCTATTGTATTGTTACAGCTTTAAATTTCTGATATTAGTCCTGCCTTTGGAGGCTAACTGGCCTAAATACTGTAACTGAGATAGCTGCTAAAGAATAGCATTTTGGGAAGAGGCATGGCTGCTGCAAGCAACAAGAAGTGGGTAGGTAATTCAGAATGCATTTGCACTTTAGGAAGTGGCCATTACCAAAATTAAGCTGGACAAACTTATGCAAATGTTGAGAAAGTTAGTGCTATCCATGCTAGACAATTCAGGAGTATATGAGCCCTAAAGCATGAGGCTTTCACTGGATTAAGAACAAAAGTCTGGTGTAGTTTGACAGTAGAATAAGGAAATGTGGAGGAAGTAAGATGTACTGTACTGGATTAGACCAGAAGTTTATCCAATCCAGAGACCAACAGCCAGTATCTAGGGAAGAAGAAAGTCTGTAATGATCAAGGTCCTTTGAACTTCCAGTGATCTAAGACTTTGGGGGCTTCAAAAGGCATGGTTAGTGTCCTTGTGTTCAGTTACTTTCCATTGCAATGCAATAGATTTGGAATAATATCCACAGTGGCACAGTAGAGCTTGTCTAAGAAATACTGCATATTATTCTCATGGTAGTTATTATCTGGTTTGAAGGGGATGTGATGAAAACTATACTGTTTGTTTTCTGTTTGTCAGAATAGGCCACAAGCTTAGATGGTTTTGAAATAAACGGTGAACAATTCTCCAGCTTTACATTGATGTTTTTAGTGTTTATATGGTCCAGTCCCCTGTATATGTAACAGTGCACATGTTAGCTGGCATCCTATTCAGGTATTGCAGTGAGTCTAGGTTGAAAATCTGCATAAATAGATTTTTGTTTGCCTTGACACATATTTACACTTAGCTTGTGAAAAACAAGAATTTTTAAATTATGCTTCTAAAGCTGCTTATCTGAGAGCAGTCTGTTGAGTAATAGCAATTTGGTGAATTTTTTCTCTTATTTCTTGCTTATGTATTGTCTTTTTCATGGTGTGATGGCACCTAGTAGCAAGAAGCCTTTTGCAGTCATCTGTTGTTGTTTTTTTTTTTCCTTTTTATGAGCAAAGATGGAGAGCCTGAGTCAGGAGGCTGCTGGTAAGGAGCCCATGATGTAGTATTGATGGTGATTATTAGTTTAGGGACTTTGACTTACATTTTTTTGCATGTTTAACATGACCTTCAGATGGAGGACTTTGATGGGCTAGAGGTAAAACATGCAACATACTGTTATCAGCTGTGTTGTTGTGGCTGTGTGGGAGTGACTCATTGTTTTGGATGTACAGAAGCAGGATTGTTGGGGTTCCAGATCTACCAAGTGTGGAACCTTGAGCATTGAACCTTCTTTTCATTTAAAGTTCAAAACAATCAGTGTTCTAGTTAAGGCTTGTTATGGCCTCTTTATCCTTAATCCACTGCAGAGCAGCAGAAGTAACTTGTAATAAAAACACACAAACAACTATTATCTGTTGTGAGAATACAATGAAAAAAATGTGTTTTGAACTAAAGCACTTAAATGTTCAAAAAAATTCAGGTTGCTCCAAAGACTCCTGTGGTGATTACTTGTTTTTATCCTTCCCTGTTCTGCTTTTGAGGACTGAGTGGTTCAGAATACTGAGAAAGAGGAATAAACTCTCATATCTCCAGGTTTCTAGCAGTCCTTCTGGAAATTTGGGTGATTGTTTGGTTGAGTTATGCATCTGCAAATCTCTCTTGCTAATTATAGCCTGTCCCATTTTGAAGCAGTGGTTGTACTGAGAAAATGAAAGTGGATTCCAAACTAGCTGAGCAAGTAGCTTCTTGTAATAATATGCTGATTTACCATACTGGATATATGTGGAGGTTCATGGTACTGCCTTTACTGGGTAAAGAGGAGAGGTATATTTTTATTCTTAACTGAGCTTTGCAACCTGAAATTTGCCAAGCTTGCAGAGACACAGAACTGAACAGGGTTAATTGAGTCTTTGTGGAGACATCAAACTATCTTCAGTTGAATGATTATGAATTGATTCAGTTTAAGTATGGGACAGCTAAAGCTCTTGATTTTCAATAGGAACTTTGACTAAGGCAAGCAGTTAGTAAACTGAGAACTTGGAGTTCTGAATGTGCGAATCATTAGGGCAAAGGTATTAATGCTATCAAGAACTTACCTTTCAAAGAAATTTGGCAGGGGAACTTGAAGGAACTTGGTAAATAACACCTACATATAAGAAATTATATATATGAGGCATTTGCCATGAAGTCACTTTTTCTAACTTTTTTTTCATTGTCCTTTCCTACTCTCTTCCTCTGTTCCCCCTTTCCCACAATTTTATATTCCAGCAACTTTATCTGTCCACATGGATGCAGCAGAGTCAGAGCTACCAGCACCGCCATCCATGAGATCCCAGAACTCTGAGTGGACAGGAAAAACACCAGCAGCCGAGAAAGCCACTATTGCTCCCTCCAGTAACTTTTTTAAAATGCCACCAGAGAAGAGCCCTGGATACAGCTAAAAAGAATCATTGCAACTGTAGAAGATTGCCGGATTGTGGAAGTGTTTGACTCTGGCATGTGTCCTCACCAAATGTCTTGTTTGGCAGTAGTGATACCTGCAGTAGCAGAGCATGATGCGTGCCATCATCCTGACCCACCTGAGTGCCCCACATACCTAAATCATGTCTGTGAATCCGTGTTTTAAAAAAGGTGATCAGTGTTGGCACCGCAGTGGCTTTTAAAAATGTTCTTTCTCTTGCTGTATTTATTATGTATTCATCTCCTTCCCTGATGCCAGCTCATATGTGCTGGGTCACGTACAGGTTCTTCCGGGTTTTCAGATCTTTATTCACCCCCTGGAAATGTTTGTTTGTGCATTTGACTTTTTTTGGGTGAAAGTCCCACTACAACTCAGGGAGGCAAAAGTCTCTCCCTGCTTTCTTCCAGACCAGGAAGATTTCTTGGCTGAGGAATGAGGAGGGAATGCAAACAAGTCAAAATGTGGAAACTGAATTCTGTATCAGCAGAATATTTTCAGACCATGTGCTAATGGACTCGAATCACGTTGCTTCTAGTGAAGCAAGTATGGTGCTTGTCCATTCAGAAATTGCCATTGGCTCACTGGCAGCATGGTCCATTAGACCTTTTCCTTTTTCCTTGTTCTCAATGTCTTTAATCTTGCTTGTGTATTGCATGTTCTTTCCTAAATCCCCTGTTGGATAAGGATTTGGGAGAACTACTTTGACAGAAATGTGCAAGCTCTCCTGTAAAGGAACCTGGGCCCTTGGAGTATGGTAGAGCCTATACAGAACCTCAATTTTTTTGGTGTATAAATTTAAAAAATGACCTGGATTTCTAAAGGGTGCTTGCCATTGAAGTTGACAAAAAAAAATCATTATCAGCTGAGTTCAGAGTATTCTGGTTATTGATCAGACCACTTCTGTCTCATGTTTTCCCTCTCTTCAAAAAGTATTATCCGCTTTATCTGCTAGAGGTGTCTTGTACTTTACTCCACAGCACACACAGAAGAGATTCTTCTCATGGCACTACCATTTGGTCCCCTATTACCTTCTCTGTTGCAGAATATATGGAGTGTGTTTTCTCCCCTCTCTTTTCTTGAATTATTGTTCACACTTGACTTACTTTTCTTTAATTACTCTGCCTGGAACTTATTTTGGGCTGTTTTTTTAGAATATATTACCTTCATAGCATATGTCAAGGAACAGTTGGCCTCCTGGCTTCTTAAGTCCTTCAAAAACAGGGTCTGTTTGTATGCATAGAACTCCTTCTGCTTTCCTCACTGGGTGGAGCTTTCAGACAGTACCATGTAAGCTTGTAAAATTAATTTTGAATGTGAAGGTGCAGCTAGCAGTCTTAAGTAGATAACAACATTTGCATGAGTTTAGTGGCTTTGCAGTGTTCTCCTTATAAATCAAATAGCTGAGGGAACAGATTTGATTGTGAAGACAGAAAGTGGTGATTTATACTTAACTCTGTATTAAAATGTTAAATGGTCATAACATGCACAAAACAAAAATTGAATGACTCACTAAATCGTGATAGACAAATACAGTTATATTACAGACACACCATCCATGTCTGATCCCCTAATACGTACTTATTCGTGGGGAGAGATCCAAATTGGATTTATATTTTGCAGCTCAAGCAAACTGTCAGATCTGACCATGTAAATCCCACTCAAAACTTTTTATTTATTTATTTTTTGGTGCTGGTAGATTTTAGAACTAATTAGAACAGGGGAAGCCTTTTTACCTTGCTGCAGGAGTACAGAGGTCAGTTTGGATTACAGGACAAGCTTTAAGGGTTTTGTGGAGAGAGGAGCGTTCCTGTTTTAATATAGTCATTGGATTGTCTTATTTTGTACTTTCTTTGAGAAATGGTACTTAAGAGGTAGCACAGGAAGTCTCAGCACTGGAGGGCCTGTAATCTAGAACACACAAAGAAAAGGTAAACCTAGAGCAGTGAAGAGTAGTAGATGCTGTAGTACTCATGAACACAGTGAAGGGGAAAGGTGGTCACATTCTCATGGCAAACCTACCCATAAATTTTAGGATTGGAAGCCATGTAACTTAACTTGCAGGCTGTCTCAGCGACACGGTGTGGTTCCCTAAAACTGCATTTATGCAAATGAGTGTTTTTAATCTCATGAAGGATCCTCCACAACCTCTCTTGGTTTGGGTCTGTTAAATAGACTCAGATTACTGAGCATGCAGCTGAAATGTTAAGCTTTGGCTGTTGTAGTTTTCTTTTTAAAACCAATTCTGAAATATGTTGCTACATTCCAAATATTGTTCAAAGTAGTTCTATTTTTTCTGTGGTGTCAGGACAATTTAAAAACTTTTATAAGAGAGGTGTTTGAGGTATTAGGGATCCCTATCAACTGCCCTCATCTTGCTCATTGCAGCAAGGGATAGGGGGAAGGTTACCAGATTTCATGTGTTTTTTCTCTGGGGGCATGGAAAGAGAATTTATCAGATTTTCCTATTGAGGTCAGTAGCACTGTTCATCTGGTTAAGCTCTTGCTTAAGTTGTAAGCTCCTAGGAGGTCTTCCTCGCCTTTAAAAGTTGAATGTACATGTGGCAGTACTGAAGAGTAAGTGTAGCAGGCCTTGTCTTGATAAGCCATACTTCTTGCCCTGAAGTTCCAGTGAGGTCTAGAAAGGCTTAATACTCAGTTTGGTAGGTACTGAAGCAGTGCAAATTACAAGAATGAAGTTTCTAGCTTTATAGATTTATGATTTTAAGGTAAGGTACAGTAAAGAGTGAAGAAGGCAACAAAACAGTAGCTGAAGAGAAACTCGAAAGAGGCTGGGACTAGTGCTACTGAATGATAGATTGGCTTCATGGTTGTGATATGCAGAGGTGTGTCTTGCCAGCATTCCTGAATAATGACATTGAGGCAGTTAGTGCTCTCCTTTGAAGTGTAGAAGCTCATGCTGTTACTTTGTGGCTGTTGCAGAGACCTGCTCCAGTGAGCAGAGGATGAGAAGGGAAATTGAAGGAAGGGCTAGAAGAAGAGTGATAGAGTGACTTTTTTAATTGTAACCCCTTCTGCACTGAATCATAGAATCATAGTATGGTTTGAGTCGGAAGGGACGTTAAAGATCATCTAGTTCCAACCCCCCTGCATGGGCAGGGACACCTCCCACAAGATTAGGTTGCACAGAGCCCCATCCAATGGGCTCTCAAGCACTTCCTGGGATGGGGCTTCCACAGCTTTACTGGACAACCTGTTCCAGTGTCTCACCACCCTCACACTAAAGAATTTCCTCCTAATGTCTAATCTAAATCTCCTCTCTACCAGCTTTAATCCATTACCCCTTGTCCTTTCACTACAAGCCCTTAAAATAAGGCTTTCCTACAGCTCTCCTGTAGGCCCTCCTTCAGGTACTGGAAGGCTGCTATAAGGCTCCCTGGAGCCTTCTCTTCTCCAGGCTGAACAACCTCAACTCTCCCAGCCTGTCTTCACAGGAGAGGTGCTCCAGCCCTCGGATCATCTTTGTGGCCGTCCTCTGGACTTTCTCCAGGAGCTCCATGTCCTTCTTGTGTTGGGGGCTCCAGAATTGGACACAGTACTCCAGGTGGGGTCTCATGACAGCCAAGTTAGAGGGGGAGAATCACCTCCCTTTACTTGCTGGCCATGCTTCTTTTGATGCAGCCCAGGACACGGTTGGCTTTCTGGGCTGCAAGTGCACATTGCTGGCTGATGTTTTCGGCTTCTTGTCCACCATCACCCATAAGTCCTTTTCCTCTGGGCTGTTTTTGATTCATTTTCCACCCAGCCTGTATTTTTGCTTGGAAATGCCCCAATGCAGATGCAGGACCTTGCACTTGGCCTTGTTGAACTTCATGCAGTTTGCACGAGCCCACCTCTCAAGCCTGTCAAGGTCCCTCTGGATGGCATCCCTTCCCTCCAGAGTGTCAACCTCACCACACACTTCAGTATTGTCAGCAAACTTGCTGAGAGTGCCCTCAATGCCACCATCCATGTCACCAACAAAACTGTTAAATAGCACCAGTCCAAGCACCGACCCTTGGGGAACACCACTTGTCACATCTGGACATCGAGCTATTGATCATCACTCTTCGAGTGCCACCATCTAGCCAGTTCCTTACCCAATAAGTGGTCCATCCATTGAATCTGTACCCTTCCAGTTTTGATACCAAGATGTCATGCGGGACATTGTCAGAAGATTTGCACAAGTCTGGGTAGGTGATGTTGGAAAGAAGATGCTACAAAAAACAGTGCATGTGCCTGGATGTCAACAAGGAGTTGAAGTGGACAAGAATTTTGTTTTGTTGTCTTGATGAACAGTTCTGTAACCAGAGAACATTTCAGGGAAGCAAAAGTGAAGCCATCCACCAGTCATAGTCTGCTAGGAGACTATCAAAGGAGGACAAACTTCTGTTTGAAGTATTGTGGTACTGCATTACTGTGTCTGTGTCCCCTGCATTCAGCCATTCCAATCCATGTTTTGTGGCTGAGACGTCCTGCTTTTGCACCATGAAATATGGGAAAAATACAGCAATGGTTCTTAGGGCATGAAGCATAAAGGGCCACTTGCTATGCTGAAGGCAAGACAAGACTATCTTAGGCTATTCACTTTTAGCCAGTACTCAGCAGAGAGAACATGTCTTAATTATACCAAAGCACCTCATTCTTAAGAAGCAAACTGTGCTACGTGTAGGGAGACTGAACTGTCACCAGTGCCTGGAGACATGGCTTGCCCTCAGTCAGGTGACATAGGGACTTATGTTGTGGAGATAGTGGGAACCTTCAACATCCTGATCAACTTTAATGTGGGTGAAATACCTTCCAAGTTGCAAACATGCCTATTAGTGTGACTCCACTGAGTTGACAAAGATGTGTTGCCTTGCATTACCAGGAAAAGAGAATTCTTGTACCAACTCAAAGAATTGGTAAAAGTGGAAAATGGGCTGGCACAGCCTGTTACATCAGAGAAAGATGCAAACCCTGTATACCTGCAGACAATAATCAGAAAAAGTATTGCTGAGCCCTCTGTGTATGACCCAGAGTATTCATTGTCTTAAAGTGGAGCTGCCAGTATTATGAGGATGATCAGGGTTTTGCAAAGCTGCCCTCTTTTTGTAATCTCTGAAGGAAGTGGGATGAACAGCATAAGAAAGGCAGTTCTGGGTCAGACCAAAGGTCTGTCTGGCTCACTGTTCTGTCACCCACAGTGGCCTAGGGGTGCCTAGGGGGCACTGTAAGGACTATGTAGTTATATAGCAATGCTTTCCTTTTATGTTCTCTTAGCCCAGTGTCCTGTCTCAAAAAGATTTACAAACTCTTTCTTGAAGGCTGGAGAAAACTTATTGGAAGCTTTTGGCTGTAGTATTTATCCTGCAACTGGATTTAGTTACATTTCTAGGAGATCATGAAATCTGACTTTAAAAACATAAAGTAAGGCTTCATTTATCTTTTTTGGTAATCGGTTTTCTTACAAATTGCCCTCTCTGTAAGGAAGTTGCATCTTCTCTTGGAATATTTTTTCCTGCTGTTAATATCCTGACATTGTTTCTTGCTATGCTTTTTTTTTCACCAAGGTTGAGAAGTCCTATTCTTCCTTTACAATTAGGCTTCTTTGTCATGTATAACTATGTATGCTCAGTCAACAAGTCTTGTGTAGTCCACTAACTCATAGAAGTAATTTTTCATAAGCTTCACACTGTAAAACTTGTTATTTAACCTTTGTTTATGCTCCTGCATGAAAATCCCCAGTATTCCACATCCATCTGCATTTAGTTCTAGAGTCTGCTTCTTTACAGAAGCAGGAACACTTGCTTCCCTATTGCTGTTCAGTATTCATATGCTCATCTACCCAAGCATCACGCTAGCCCTTGCTGCCCAAACACTGCTGTAATGCTACCATTAAAATGATATTCAAACAGTTAACTCTGAAGCTAAAGTTCTCATCACTGCTCCTCAGTGCACAAGATCCTAGAAAATAAGGGTAATTATTTTTTTTCTTTTTTCTAATTTCCAAAATGCTGTGCATTTCCTTTAGCAGTATCACAGTGCAATCTTGAACTGACAGTTTTTGTAATTTGGAATACTTAAGAGCTCAGTCTTGTTTAGTTTTATAAGAAGTGGATCAGAGATGTGTAGCCTGTGTGGCAGAAAGTCCTTTATGGAAATGGAAATACTAGGTAATAAAGTGTCTCTTATCTTGAGCAGATGGGCATAAAAATGAAGTTGAAGCTAATGCCAAATGAGTTCAAGTTAGAAATAAAGTGTGAGCTTTTAACAATGAGGGCAGACTAACCATTGGAACAAAGCACGGTGGAAAGCAGTAGCTTCTGTGTATCTTAAGGCTTCAATCTGAAGACAGTATGGAAGGAATGTTGTAGCCAAATGTAAGCCATTGAAATAAAGACAGAGGCATCTAAAAGACTGTTTTGTCAATTTTGTAGTGAATGTCAGTCTACATTAAGTTATAGTTACTTCTCGTGTAGAACCTCAGAGAAGATAGAAGATTTATACAGTAGAGGTCTGTTGAAAAAAGGGAAGTGATTTGGCAAACAGGAAAGTCATGGTGATGGAAATTTTATGGTGTTGCCAAAAGATTGTAATGAACTTTGCATGCGAAGGGGAGCTGAAAAAAAATTTTATCTGTGCCAAGTGAGATGAAACATTATTTCTGCCTACCAATTTATTTGTGAGTGATATAATGGCAAGTGAGTGTGCAGTTTTCAGAACTTACCTGATCACTCAGTTGAACAGCATCCTTGATGAGGATTCTTCCTTTCTTGCAGTACTGGCAGGTAGACTTCTGCTGTCTTGGGGTAGCATTCTCTATGTACGTGGTCAGCTTCAGCAGCTCTGTCTTATTTCATTCACTCAGGTGTGTGAACTGCATGCACATTGCACTGAAATGAGAAACAAGTGAGGCAGAGCATTGCTGGGCTTATTACCTTGATAGGATACTTGCCAAAAAAATTACATGTTGTGGTTTGACCCGGCAGGCAGCTAAATACCACACAACCCCTCACTCGTTCTCCTCCTGCCTCCCAGGGAATGGGGAAAAAATTGGAAAAGTAAGGAGACTTGTAAGTTCAGATAAAAACAATTTAGTAATTTAAATGAAAAAAAAAAAAAGTTAAAATAGAATATACAAACAAGAGATGTGTAATGCAGCTGCTCAGCACCTGCTGACCAATGCACAGCCCGTTCCTGGTTTCCTATTTGGATCCATTGCTCTGGTTATACTCCCTCCCAGCTTGTTATGCACATGCACACTAGTAACATATAGGAAGTTGAAAAGTTCTTGATTTCTTAGTAGCAAATAAAAACATCAGTATATTATCACACTCTTCTCATACCAAATCCCATCCTATATCCAAAGCAAAATGCTCTTGTAGCTACTAAGAAGAGAATTAACTCGATCCCAGCTAAAACCAGGGCAGTATGCAATATTTTTCTTAATCACTTTAGATGCTGCTTGTGCTTTTCTTTCTTATGGCATATAAGGAAGACACCTCCTTGTAGGAGTGCTGCTTTGGTAGCCTGTAGACTTCATGATCAGACTGAAGGAACAGATGGTAGGTTTCTCCAAGTGGAAGATCTCTTCTGCACTCATCTGAGAGGAGATGGTGTGACTGGAAGAAGCAATTTTCTGGTAGTGTGTTCTCTAACATTAGGGAGCAGTAGCATGTTCAGCTTTTTCAGCTTTAAAATACATTATGCTGTAGTGTTTCAAAATGAATGGAAATTTCCACTGATGGAATAATGCTACATATGAATTGTTGCTTCATATCTCAAGTGCTGGACATAGTGTTAATGTCCCATGCTAGCATTTGTTTTTGTTGTACAGATTGGTGTGAGATCTTGTTTCTGGAAGCTCTCCTAATGGTGCCATGAACTGAGACTGGTCTGGCCTAACGAGAGCCCCTGGACACTGCTGAAGCCATTGAATTTTCTCTGCAGTTTAGCAACACCAGACAGTTAGTCAAAGCTGCTGTCAGTTGCATTCTAGCTTCCTCCTGTCCCAAAGGGTTTACCTAAAGACAGATCACAAACGTGTCTACTAAAAAACATGACCCAAATGTTATATGTTGTCATAAGGTTTAACTGTTTGACAGGGATTTGATGCTGGGTTCCTAAAACTCTATTTTGGGAGTAACATGTAAATAAGATTATTGCTTGTATTCTTCTGTCTTAAACATGATATGTATTCTCTGAATGAGGCCCTTACAGAATCTTTCTGATTATAGGAACTGGAAATAAATCAATATATTAAAGAAGTGTTTTATCTGATATAAACCAAACTGAGTTGAGTGGGAGATAAGAGGCTTCACTGACATCTAACTAGATTTACAGTATTGTAATATCCGTAATCTGCATGCTTCCTTGAATGTTTCCTAAACTGTAATCTGAAGCTTTTCTTTCTTTGAATTGCAAAGCTGAGTGAAGGATTTTGAGATAATTTATCATGTCCACTCTTTTTTCTTTGCAATGATTTTGTTTGTTTCAGTTTGTCATGACATTTTCTCCAAGACAAGTGGGATGCTACCTGTTCAGAACTTGAAACAATTCCAGAGTGTCTTAAGTAGTCTTTCACATCCAAGTCACTGCTTCAGATTTGCCTAGACCCAAAAGGGACTTAATTTACATGAGCTGGTCAGTCTCAATTGATAGCTTAATGGATATCTACTCATTTTGCCAACAGTAACATCCTTTTAAGATAGATCTGCGTAATTCTTTTTACCATGATAGCAGTGGCTTCAAAGATGAAGCTAGCAGTGAACTTTAAATTTTCTTTTGCATATATTTGTGTCCCAATATTGATAGCTATGGGCATTTGTGCAAGGAACAAAACGACTCTGTCCACGTTAACTATTCCAACAAATAAATTGTAAAAAAGTAGATCCCAAGTTGATTTAATACTTTTAAACAAACAAACAAAAGATTATTTGGAAATGGTTTTAATTCTCAATACTATATTAGGGGTTGGGGTGTCTTAATTTTAAAAAGTGATTATTTTTCTCTCATGTGCAAGCTGTACCTGTGAGAGTTGGGAAGTGTTCCTGGTGAAATGTTCTGAGTTTTATTGTGAGGAAGGAGAAGAGAGCTCTTAGCAATAGATTCTCTTACGGGAAGTGCCCAGATTTGGCAAACTTGATCAACTATGGCTGAGAGTCAAAAAAGTCAGATATTTAGAAATCATTATGAACTGGTTCAGTCTACCACCTACTTTCTTTTTTTTTCTGAGAAATTATTTGATCCATTTGATTATTGGAGGTATTTTGATAAAAAAACAAACAAACAAAAAAACCCCAAACCAGAAATAACCCAAAAAACAACAACCCCAAAACCAAAAAAAAAACCCAGGTTGGTTCTTGTTCACACATCCTTAATTTTACACCCAAGCACAGAGAATTTTTTCAGTTCAGTTTGAATAGCTGGTGTTAAATTCAGTAACAGGATTGACTGTGGTGGTTTTTCGCTATTTTGATGTTTTTCAGACCATGCTTGCTTCATACGTTTCCAGCTCAGAGAACTAACTGAAACTACCAATGACTACAAGTAGACTTTCTATGTACTAATGGAGGATTTCTCCCATCTAAATAAAGGATATCTCAAATCTGGAGGTACAAGATTTGTTCTCTGCTGAAGTAAAGCAATTTTCTACTATGAGCAGATACTTGATAATAGTTTTTAAATGAAACACAGTATAGAGTTTCAAAATGCTGAATGAGGTTAATTTCTAATGAAGAAGCAATAGGGAGTGGAGAACAAGAGCAGGTCTTAGGAGTTGCTGCCATTAGGCAAATAAAGCACATGGATTTTGCAAAACACACTTTTAAAATTGCATGTAGTTGGAGAAATCTTACTCTGAGAAGTATCACAGCTTCATTGTTTGCCATTGTTTTAGGAGTTCAGGATCCTGTGTGGAAGGAACAGAATACCCAGCAGGACCAGAACCCTGGACTTCCACAGGGCAAACTTTGGTCTCCTCAATCAACTATTAAGGGAAATCCCATGGGACAGGGTGCTAGAAGATAAAGGGGCTCAAGATAGCTGGTCAACATTCAAGGACCACTTCTTGCAAGCACAGGATCAGAGCGTCCCAATGGTTAGGAAATCTAGTAAGGGTGCTAGGAGACCTGCATGGTTAAAGAAGGAACTACTGGGCAAACTTAAGTGGAAAAGGAAAATCTACAGATCATGGAAGGAGGGGCTGGTCACTTGGGAGGAATATAGGACTGTTGTCAGAGGATGTAGGGAGGCAATTAGGAAAGCTAAGGCCTCCTTGGAACTTAACCTTGCAAGTCAGGTTAAGGATAATAGAAAGGGCTTTTTCAAATACATAGCTAGCAAAACTAGCACTAGAGGCAATATTGACCCACTGAGGAATGAGGTGGGAGCCCTGGTGACAGAGGATATAAAGAAGGCAGAGGTGCTGAATGCCTTCTTTGCCTCTGTCTTCACTCCTGCAGGGTTTCCCCATGAGCCCCAGATTCATATAGCCCCAGAAGAAGTCGAGATAGAGGAGGAGTGTGACATAGTAGATGAGGATTGGGTTAGGGAATCAGTTGAGTAATCTGGACATCCATAAATCAATGGGTCCAGATGGAATGCACCCAAGGGTGCTGAGGGAGCTGGCGGAGGTCATTGCTAGGCCACTCTCCATCATCTTCAGTAAGTCATGGGCAACAGGTGAGGTGCCTGAGGACTGGAGGATAGCAAATGTCACTCCAGTCTACAAGAAGGGCAAGAAGGAGGACCCGGGTAACTATAGACCGGTCAGCCTCACCTCCATCCCTGGAAAGGTGATGGAACAACTTGTTCTTGTCACTATCTCCAGGCACATCAAGGACATGGGGGTCATCAAGAGCAGTCAACATGGTTTTATCAAGGGTAAATCATGTTTGACTAACCTCATAGCCTTCTATGAGGAAATTACTAGGTGGATAGATGATGGTAGAGCGGTAGATGTGGTTTATCTTGATTTCAGTAAAGCATTTGACACCGTCTCCCACAGCATCCTTGTAGAAAAGTTGATCAGGTATGGGTTTGGTGATCAGGAAGTGAGGTGGATTAGGAACTGGTTGAAAGGAAGGAGTCAGAGAGTTGTAGTCAATGGGGCAGAATCTGGTTGGAGGTGTGTGACTAGTGGAGTCCCACAGGGGTCGGTACTGGGACCGGTGTTGTTCAACATCTTCATCAACGACCTGGATGAGGGTATAGAATGTACCCTCAGCAAGTTTGCTGATGACACTAAGCTGGGAGGAGTGGCTGACACACCAGAAGGCTGTGCTGCCATTCAGAGAGACTTAGATAGGTTGGAGAGTTGGGCGGGGAGAAACATGATGAAATTCAACAAGGGGAAGTGCAGAGTTTTACATTTGGGGAAGAACAACACCATGTCCCAGTACAGGTTGGGGGCTGAACTGCTGGAGAGTAGTGTAGGTGAAAGAGACCTGGGGGTCCTGGTAGACAGGAGGATGACCATGAGCCAGCAATGTGCCCTTGTGGCCAAGAAGGCCAATGGCATCCTGGGGTGCATTAGAAAGGGTGTGGTTAGTAGGTCAAGAGAGGTTCTCCTCCCCCTCTATTCTGCATTGGTGAGGCCACATCTGGAGTATTGTGTCCAGTTCTGGGCCCCTCAGTTCAAGAAGGACAGGGAACTGCTTGAAAGAGTCCAGCGCAGAGCTACAAAGATGATGAAGGGAGTGGAACATCTCCCTTATGAGGAAAGGCTGAGGGAGCTGGGTCTCTTTAGCTTGGAGAAGAGGAGACTGAGGGGTGACCTCATCAATGTTTACAAATATGTAAGGGGTGAGTGTCAGGGGGACGGAGTTAGGCTTTTCTCAGTGATGACCAGTGATAGGACAAGGGGTAATGGGTGTAAATTGGAGCACAGGAGGTTCAAGGTGAATATCCAGAAACATTTTTTTACTGTAAGAGTGACAGAGCCCTGGAACAGGCTGCCCAGGGAGGTTGTGGAGTCTCCTTCACTGGAGACATTCAAAACCCACCTGGATGCCTTCCTGTGTGATGTACTCTAGGTGACCCTGGTCTGGCAGGGGGGGTTGGACTAGATGATCTTTCGAGGTCCCTTCCAACCCCTAAGATTCTATGATTCTATGATTCATCTGCACAGACTGCCTGAAGGGGCAGTGATGGCAAGCCAGTGGTTCTGCTAAACTAGTGCCAGCACTGAAGCTGATGTTTGTCTAGTCATTTGGACACTAGCTTCCTGAAAGGTTCACCAGCATTGCCTTAGGACTTTTCTTCATCTTGCTTCACCACATAATTTGCAAGTTCTTGGACTCACACAGCCCCCCACCATGGGGAAACATTCATTCCCATTTTGAAAAAGCTGGAGGTGAAGATGCTTAATGCCACGTGTTGTGTGGTGAGTGAAAGAAGTCCTGTGTTTTCTTTCCTGACTGTCCAGCATCACCATGAAATGAGCCTATACAAACACAAGTAGCAAGAGAAGCTTTCATGAGCCTTTTATCCCTTGCTGGTCCTTTCAGGTACTGTGGAGACAGCAAGGAGTGGGAATGAGGAGGGCAGGGGCTGATTCCCAGGAGAAGGGGGAGAGACCATGAGGTGTAGCCTTTGCCCTGTACTCCAGCTGTAGCTACCACAGGGCTACCCTGGGGCAGGTGGCATTTCCCATCCTCCTGACCACATTGATAAGGTGCACGACTACTGAGCCACAGGCTTCCTGTGTTTGTATTTATGGAGACATTTAAAGAAGTACCTTCTTTAACCAGCCCTCTACTCCTGCATCCCCCAATAGAAAAGGAAAACAAACCAGACAATCTGTTCTCTCCTGACAAAAAAGGCTACAATTCAAGGCCAACGTTGCTGTTATCAGTGCCCTTTTGCATGCACAATGCAGTGAAGCAGTTGCATGATTAGATGTTGGGTTGTTGTTGCCCCCTCCCGGTCTGTCCCCCCTCCCCCCCACTAAGCTCCTGCCTCAGTCAGAAGGGCTGAGGCTCTTGAAATGTACAGCTGCTTAGGTTTGGCTTTTTTTCCTCATTTAGACTGACTTCAAGCTTTATTTACTGTACATCATCCAGACTCCCCTCTAAAGAGGAAAGAAACAATTTCCTTGTGTCTTCAGGGTACCTCCTGCTATGGCAGCCTAGAATGTTAATGAATTTACTAATGTGCTGAGAATTTGGATGTTATTGTCACCCTTATTTTATAGATGGGGTGTTTAAGTCAGAGTGACTGAAGAAAACCTAGTCGTGTCTCTGAATTTGTTGGGCCCAAGCTGAGATACCAGGCACTGGCAATTTGGAGTGGTTTATTCTGTAGATTTTTGTAGGTTCAAATCACATTTCCTACAATATTCTGTAGCAGCTATGAGTGCTCAGAGCTTCTGCAAATCCAGCCACAATTACCGATGAGTTGAGGAGCACTGTTCTCATTGCTCTGTCTCCCTCTGGTTTCTCAGATATTGGAGACATGGCAACAGGCAGGCATCTCTCCAGGGCTGGTGGTGAATTGCTTTAATCACAAGAACTTTGCCTTCACAGTTTCCTGCTTTGTCCTTTCTCTCTTAGCATCAAATGAGTCGGACCTCATCTCTTGGTTCTCAGCCTTCACCTTTCCAGAAGTGTGTGTTCTGTCGTCTGTATGAAGCTGGAGTCTCACACAAAATAAACTGTGTGGTAATTTAATTTGCCATTATTGCAGTTTATACACAGAGGGAAAAATTAGGTTAGCAGCTCATTTATTCACTTTTGTGTATTTTTATCTGTAACCAGATATGTGTGTGTATATAGACATATATAGATTTTTTTTATTTTTGAGCTAGATTTTTTTTTTTAATGTATTCACTTTGTATTGGGGTTTCCATAGATGGTATTTTAGCTTTCCAAAATATGCTTTGTCTCTGGAAAGACCTAGGATTCCTGGACTTCAAAGAAATTGGAAGCGGAAGATAGCCCAACTGCATAGTATCACAGAGGATCTGCTGTGAAGCAGCTTGCCTACTACAGCTGGAGAATAAGCAATAGGTAGGTGAAAACTTGCTCTTCGATAGTTACAATTTATACACTTACTTGAAGATCGTAGAATGATATGACTGTTGACTCATGTCTTGCATTGATATTTCAATTGATGTCCTCTGATTCTTTTCCCTAAAATCCAAAGTCCTGACTGTGGTTCAGAAATCCTGGCTGTTATTTAACAAATGATAGGCTGCCTGTGAGTGCCAAATTCAGCAGAGTTTTAAAATATCAAAAATCTTAGTATTTTGGGAAGGATGTCCTTGGGTCAAAGACCCTCTTTGAAACCAGAATCAATCATCTGACTGACCTGTCAGATGGGGAAAGGTATGAAAAAAAAAAAAAGGTACTGGCTTCTGTCTTTATTATCCTATGTTTTGTTTTGTTCTGTTCTCTCCATTGACTCTCGGCTCCAGATCTTCTAGAGAAGTTAGTGCATTTTAAACAAACAAGCAACCTCAGTTTCCAGGTTTTTGAAGGTTTCTTGTGTCAGACAAGGGTCAGTGAGCTCAATTTGCAACTAAATACCTGATTTCTGAGGTAAAAAAGATGCTATTAACCTGAGAGATGAAAATCAGAATATTTTAATTTCTACAGATATCATCCTGAGATTGGACAGGTAGCTGCACTTGTGGTATTCTTATCCTGGCAATAAAGTGTTGTGGAACCACATAACTCCTTGCTCACAGGCTGCATCTTTACACTTGTGCTAAATAGACATTTTCTGGGCAAACTGCATTCTTTGCTCAACCGAAGCGTGAAAGATGACACAAGGTATGTTGCTGTACAGCTTATCTTCTCTCTGCTAATTGCTGTGGGTAAAGTGATGATTGTGCACTACCATGTGACTCAGAAACAACTTTGCTGAATACCACAAATTTATTTTGGGTAAGTTGCATCTCGCCTGTACACATACTTGAATGCAACTGTGTATTTGTTCCTGGGAAGGACCCAAATGCTTGTCATAAATAGCTGGCAACTGGAAGCACCAGTACTGGTGTAGTCAGAATGTGACTGCCCTCTGTCATTCTGCAAGTACCTTGACTGTTTAGGATATGGATGAGTACAACTTCTACTGCTTGTCACTGAACTGTTGCTGGTAGTTGAAAATTGGAATGCAGTGTTCCCTGGAGAGTTTGTCTGTCATGGAGCTCAAGAGGTTAATATGTAGTTATGTGATGATACTATAATTTTATATGCATCTGCAGATACTGGTAATGGGTGTTAAAGTGGGCATTTACATCCTAATTATGGGTCAGTACTTGATGTCATAATAAAAAAGTCACATCGGAAAAGTACAGGATAAAAATCTGATTATGCACCTTTTGGAGTGTAAATGGCTTTAAAATTCAAATTGTCACCTGATGGGAGGATCAGGAAAAAGTCAGAACAAGGGCAAAGAGGCAAAGCTGTGAGACACAAGGGGTAGGATAAAAGAGGAAAAAGAAACAGGCTGGACTAGGCCTTTGCTTGGGCACTTATATCCATATAAATACTTTTCTCTGTTACTTAGGCACTTCGTGTTATTGTATTAAACAGAAGTTTGGGTAAAAGGTGGACTTTGTGATGGGATGTGAATGTCAATAGACTCCAGATCTTCTGTCTTTCCACAGTGTTCAAATCTGCTCAGTGTCAGGAGGGCTAAAACTTAATGTGGGTTGATGCAGGGAGTTCATTTGCAAGACAACAAACAACAGCAAAGCTAATAGTTTTCAAGGGAAGGCAACTGCTGAAACTCTTATGAGGCTGTCCTAAGTAACTATACAAGTAACTCTGCAGCTACTGGCCCCAGAGCCTGAGGAGGGAGGTGGATACTGAGGGGACTGAGTTTCTAAATCCCGAATAGCTGCATAGGTTAAAATCAACCAAGAAGTACAGTGAGGACCATAGCAGCATGTAGGAGCGACTGCACATAGAGCTGGACAGACTAGGACAGTAAGTTCAGCTGCAATGCACTCAAAGGTTTTTAAGACATCACCTGGAGTGTCTGTGGGAGCTGAAACCCTATAGCATATAGAAATTTGGAAGGCTATTGACCTTCTATTTCTTTACTACTTTTTTTTTTTTTAACTTATTCTTATTTTTTAATCCAAATACATCCTAAAGCACTCTATAAAGTCTTTACAATTTACTGAAATTTTAGGGATGTTATTTTCTTTGTTGGAAATCTGGGGTGCAAGGCCATGAGGTGAGGTAAACAGCTCATCTCTGCTGAAGGGGAAGCCTTCTTCTGTCTCCACCCCCTTGTCTCCCCACGGTTGGCTGTAGGCTTGTGCTTCTTACCTTTCACTCCCCGGACCCCTCTGAATCACATCAGCCTCCTTAACTGGAAAAAATTACTTGATTTCTCTTGGTTTCATTTTTTGGCTGAGCTGATGTGTGTGAGATGCATCAGAGACAGCCCAAGGCATGAGGGCAGGACTGAAGCTGGAGAAATGGGTGGGCTGGGAGATGCTCCTGGTTAGAATGGTTGGAATAACAGTAGCACTTAGCAGATGGATCTAGCGCCAGGCATGAGGGACACCAAAGGTGATTTTGGCTCAATTGCTTACAGACCTCTACCTATCACCCCATGGTCTCCAAGGATTCAGCAGCTTATAGGAATTCTACATAATCCAAGGCTGCAGGAGGTGCTTTGGGGTGTTGAAGTCACGTGGAACTGCTTCCCCCAGAACTGCATGCTCCTCTTCTCCTTAGGGATTTGACAGCATCTTTAGCTGAGGTGAGAGGGAGAATTTCCTGTAACATAACCAGATATGATTCCTAAGAAGGGATTATGTCTGGAGGGGACTTGCCTGCTTTAGAGGACCCAAAGTGTCTCTCTGTTCAGGGGGTTGATTTGTTTACCTATATGGAGTAATGAGGGATAGGGCAAAATGATGGAAAGCACTTAACATCTCTGCACAATGTTTCATGTGATGAGAACCAGCCTTTCTGATAAAGGAGACTATTACTAAGAAAGCCATCTGTCCTTTGCAACAGCTTTCAATAGAAGTACTGAAACTCTGTGGCCCACAAACAGCATTCTCCACAGCCTTCTGGGATGGGATGGAAGGTAATTTTCTCAGGAAAACAAGAGGCACAGAGAGAAGTTAAAACTTTGCAAGGATTATAGGGAAAATCTGTGGCAGATCCAAAGAGCTTTTGAGATTGCCTCCCTAAAGACCTTATAGTTCTGTGTCCCTGCACTACTGTGAGGTGCTTCAAGAGGCTGTCTGTCCATTCAGACACCAAGCAGGCTGGTGGCAGTCAGTCAGATACTGAGCAGGGACCATTCAGCAATGAACAGATCCTGTTTGTGAATGGCCACATCTCCTGGCTCAGATGGCTTTTGGCTGCTGAAAAAAACAGGGATGGGGAACTCCATCCCCCTGTTTGCAATTAGTGTTTGTTATTAAATGCTGACAGTGTGTTCTCTCCTCTCATGTATCTGGTCTTTGTTTACGCACTGGATGTTGGCACAGGCTTCTGTGCTGTAATGTCTTGCATTAGCTGCTGTTGAAAGGAGTCCAAGGAGCAGTGTGCTTTGAGGAGAACAGGAGGGAGTCTTGGCACCAAAAGAGCAGGAGCAATTCTGAGGAAAGGATGAAAATGGGTTTAGTTAAGTGGGAGGCTGGCAAAGAGCAAGCAGCAATGAGACCAGACATATCTCTGCTCTCAAATGTGATGCCAAACAGTTTGATGAGAATGAGGAGCTAGCTAGAAGGTGTAACCAGTGGCAGAAAGGTGAGATATCCTTGGATATGGTTAGGTAGAGTGTGATTTTAGCAGACCTGGTGTCTTCAGGTGGATAGGTGGTGCCTCAGGTAGGAATTGTAAGACCTAGAGGAGTGACCTACAGTCACTGCATATCACCATAGTCATAAAGGTACATGGAACAGTGTTAACAGTGAAATGCTTGTCATGTTTCTTCATGCAGTAGGAATGAACAGAGAAGGGTGTCTGACACCAGATTTACCTCCATTGGATGCCCTCACTGTGTAAACGTGTGGCCTGCCTGGTCACAGACTGTCTCTGCCAGTCTGAGCCACTTTCCCAAAATAACAGTAGCTTTGGTAGTTGCACAAACTAGAGCCTTGATGTTTACTGCTCTCCAGGAGATGAACATTATTCAGGTGCTATTTATTTATCACTGGGGAGTGGTGTGTGAAACTGCCTCTTGTGTGTGTTGCCATTTCATCCTGTGAGTATTTTGCTGGAGTCTCTGCAGAGTTCTCTTCAGAGTATCTTGGGCAGCACAAGTGACTACTGCTGGTCATTTCAAGTATTTTGGATACATAGCTCTGTTAATCTAGAGCTCATTTGTTGGAGCAAATTGAGGTCCTCATCACCAGGAAGATGCCTTGCTCCTTGCTTCCAGCTGGGTTCATCTAGCCCGTTTCAAATAAGCATCTTTATCTTTTCCTGTCTCTTACTCTTTCTTGGTCTTCCTATCCATCTGATGCTGCTCTGCCACTGCTCCTCCCCCATAGCCCACATTCAGGTGTGGCTGTTTAAAAGCAATCACTGTCAACATTTGTCATTAATCTGTTTCCATTTTTATTTATAAAAGAAAGAGAGAGAGTAGAATGGAACAGGAGCAGTAGTAGGGCAATTGCAGATGAATAATGAAAGGATTCATCACAGCCATGCTGGGATATATATATTTTTTGCAGCCAAGCGAGACGGATTCCCATCACAGCTCGGGGACTCGTTCCACACAGCCACTCATCTTTCATGCTGGGGGGAAGGGAAAGGTGGAGACAGTATCATTATGGATGTAACATGGCTCTGAAGTGACTGGTCAAGGTTGCTGCTTCAGTCACAAGGAATCTGCTAACAGGAGTTTTCCCTCCACCAGGTGTTACTGCCTGGTAAAGAAGCTGCCTTCTGCAGCAGACTGCCACTTGCAAAACAGAGGCTTAGGATTTGCTAAAGGTAAAACTTGCTAAGCAGTTGAATCACTAAAGATGGGGAATGCTGAAGGGTTCCGGAGTTCTGAAGTTCTCTGTGAAGCCAGAAGAGAAAGAGCTGCCATTTAACAGGGAAAAAAGAGAAAGGAAAAGACAAAGAGAAAAAAAGAAAAAAAAAAAAAAAAAAAAAGAGAGAGAGAGAGAGGAGGAAAACCAAAGAAGCTTGGAATAGGCCTGGTTGATTGAGGTTGCACTCAAGTCCAAAAAAGTCTCCATCTTCTCATATCTGCCAGGGCAAGGAGAGCCAGGCCACGCATGTCCTGTGAGGGAAGTGCTAATGCTTCAGGATTGCTTGAGCTCTGCATACCTGGGTGCTCACAGATGTAGTGGTTGTGTTCCTCCACAGAGTCTGACTCTCCAGCCCTTGTCTGCTTGTGAAGGGATGATCCAGGCAGTGCTGTTGCCATCAAGAGGTGGGCTGTGCTGAGCAAATCTTAGATGCATGGGTACTGTTACTCTGTCTGCTCCTGGGGTTTAGAGGGTCTGAGTTTGAGGAAAAAGCATGACAGTTGACTACATTTTTCCATCTAGGAAACCAAAGAAGCTTGGAATAGGCCTGGTTGATTGAGGTTGCACTCAAGTCCAAAAAAGTCTCCATCTTCTCATATCTGCCAGGGCAAGGAGAGCCAGGCCACGCATGTCCTGTGAGGGAAGTGCTAATGCTTCAGGATTGCTTGAGCTCTGCATACCTGGGTGCTCACAGATGTAGTGGTTGTGTTCCTCCACAGAGTCTGACTCTCCAGCCCTTGTCTGCTTGTGAAGGGATGATCCAGGCAGTGCTGTTGCCATCAAGAGGTGGGCTGTGCTGAGCAAATCTTAGATGCATGGGTACTGTTACTCTGTCTGCTCCTGGGGTTTAGAGGGTCTGAGTTTGAGGAAAAAGCATGACAGTTGACTACATTTTTCCATCTAGGAAAGCACTAAAGCAGGTTGATTTAAAGGGCAGGATGGTCTCATTTTCAGGTGCTACAGTGACTAGTATTGCTGGTTATCATTTCCACGTCCAGTTATGACAGTGCATCAGCCCATAAAAAGTGCAAAAAACCTTTGTCCCAAAGGGCTGTATATTTGTTAGGCCTCTTGGCAATCTGGAGTTCTTCAATGCATCTCTGGCAAGGCATTAGCATCGGGACATTCCTGTATTAAATGCTTCCTTCTCTCAGTTGAAGCATAAGTGCCACTGGAGGTGATCCCATTTGGATGGGAGGGTGCAATGCAATGCCACAGCTGAAGAGATCCTTGAAAGAGTAAGACAAGCAGATATCTTGCTTTATCTGGCCCCTAGGGCTGTCACCTTGGCAGGAGGAAAAAGAGCTGTGATCTTTTCTGTTCCAGACCCTTCTAGTGCTCAGTTTTTCATGTAAAAAAATCACAATCTTTCCAGCAGTAGAGGGATCCTGTAAAAAGGACCTATTCTCAAGCTTCCTCTCATCCTTCCATTTCTCTCTTTTACCCAGGGGATGCAACACAGTGCTTAGAAGCTTAGACTCAGTCTCCGTTTTTTATTCAACTTCCTCCAATATAGATCTCTCTTTGGGAAACCATTTGGTCCATTTTCCCATGTCCTGGCACAGGATTATGACAGTTCATTATGAACTGGATGTTATTAATTTTGGCTACATGAGCCAGCTCTGTTTACACATCCTGTTAGGTGCCCATTCCCATCCCTAGATAAGGACCCTTGGTTGTTCACCATAGAGACAAGTTTTCTGTTGAATATGGAAATGATCACATGTTCTGGGAGTACAAGAGGAGGAAGCTTGTATATAAGATGCTTCCTTCTTCCAGAAGTAAAGAATTGCTTCAGCCATGACAGGTCTCATTGTTGCATAACTGCAGAAACAGGTTCTTATACAGGCTGTGGTTAATGATTTCTTACCTTTCTCCTGAAGGATCTTTCTTTTATATCCAAATAGAATCAGGTTCCTCAAGGTGGTTCTGCTTTTGTGGAGACAAGACACTGTTAATGCTGATGGTCACCTCCAGACCTTCCTGGTTTGTAGCCAAGTGCTTGGACATTGAGGGAAAAAAAATTATGAGCTTACTTAAATCTGCAGTGTATGCTTATAAAACTGGGTTGAATGGGTAGATGAGAATCTTGAGCAGTTCTGAAAATGCTGTGTGCCTCCTTTTTTTTTGTTGTTTTGTTTGGTTTTTTGTGTTTTTTTTTTGTTTGTTTGTTTGGTGGCATTACAGATTGTTAATGGAGAGCTGGCTTAGTCACAGCTTGGGAGATTGCCTTGCTTCTAATGGGTGCTTTCCAGGTAGATATAATGTTGATGTGTAACAAATGTGGAGTAAAATGATCGTGAAGGAGAAAGTTCTCTTCTGAATCCAACCAGCACATGATCTATGGTATCTCAACCTTCCAGTCACCGTTGTCCTAGTGATACTTTCACTGAATTCTTTTCAAGTGATTTTTTAGTCAGTGCTCCATGCATTGACTTCTTTAGTGCCTTCATTATTTGGCCTTCATGTCTATTCTATCTAGCTCCCTTCTTCTTCTTGAAACACTTCAAACCAAACCAGGAGCTACTCAAACAGTATTTTCTATTATTTTACAGATGTGATGGTTGCCACAGAATTCTGTTGTAGGTTTCAGTTTCTAGACCTTGCTGCATACCCACTCGTAAAGGCAGTAGAACTACAGCACAAAATTAAATATTAAAGATAACAATCCCTATCACAGGATGTCATTGAGATATTTTGCATTTAAATAACAAAGGTAGATTTTCTTTAGCTTCAAACAGTCAGTAGAATATTGCAAGGGATAAAATATTTGCACTTGCTGAAGGCTTGTGATGCAGCAGCATATGGTCTTTGACTGGAGCTGTCTCCCCTCAGCCATATAGGCTCTTCTCAATTGGAAATATTTAACACCCTATTAGTTTCTGATGTGTTCTTTAATATATCAGTGATCTCAGTGTTCCTTGAGAGGCCTCAAATTATGAGGATATAACCAGGAGCAGGTTTGCATAACCTGCTTTGAAATGCTTCACTCCATCTGATGCATACTTGGGTTATTTGAGAGTTGCCATGGTGTGAGCATAGTGAAAAATCTGCACAGTGTCCTGTATGTGGTGGCTGAACAGCTTTAAACTCCTCCAGCAAGGGTCATGTGCAGAAAGTTACTGGGTGACCTCCTGGAAAAGTAGTACTTCTGGAAGATGTAAGAAATGTTATTTCAGCAAAGCAATCCATGGACCAAGGTGAAGCCCTAAGTAACTGCTGTAGCCTGTGGGATCATTGTAAACCCAGCCTTTCAACACTTGCTGTACTACTTTAGTTCCTAGAAGGTTCTGGACCCTGAAACCTTACAGACTCTGGATAGGAACATTTACTGTCTGAACAGAGAAAGATGTGGGTGTAGGCCATGAGCAGTAAAACAGAGGAAGGGCAGGATGATAGATGATCTATGATGACATCAGTGTGAAATAAAAAGGCAAAAAAAAAAAAAAAAGACTGCGGAACTGTTGATGGCTGAATTAATTCTTAGATTTCAGGACCTGAGCCAGGGCATCTCAAGATGCCACCTAAAGCACACTGAAAGTCATCAGGGAAGATACATGTATGAAGGCAATCAGGCAGCAAAAAGAAGAACCAAGATAAAAAATATATGTCTTTGGAATACAGATCTAGCTGGGGAGCAGAGCCCACAGTTTGGAGATGTTATTAGAGAAATAAGATTTGCATTGAAGGCTGAGCAAATTTTTGTTCCTTATATCTCACCCTATTGTCCACCCTCTTTCATTTCAAAAGCCAGACTGCCCTGCTGACTGTGTGCATGTATTTGGTTCTCTGTGTGCCCTAACAAAGCAGTGGGAGCCAGCTAGGGAATGGCATCTGCCTGTCCCCCAGCTTCCTCCCTTGTTCTCCTTTTTCAGGTGAAGGAGGCACAAGAGGAGACCTAGGCTCAGTATAGATGCCTATCTGACGCAAGGCCTGGGTTGGGAAGATGTTTTGCTGGTGACAGTGGCATGGTGCTAAGTGTTGTCCTGCTTTCTGCATTCCCCATGCTTTGTGCTCCAAAGCTGTGCTTTCAGTATGAGGATTTATTTCTCTAAGAGCAATCAAAGAGGCCAAATGATTAACCTGTGGGAATAGTATTTCCTGGGTCAATGCTATCAAGTGGCAGCAGTTCAGCAGTGTCTTCCCTGTCCCTCCAGTGGCTCTTCCCTAGGGTTGTTCTCCAGTGACTACTTCCCCATGTCTGTTGGGATGAATGGAAAGCAGATCTTCCCCTGCTGATTCCTGCAGCAGTGAGAAAAATTGAGGAGTTAAAATGATTTCAGTCTGTTTCTACTAGATTAAGAACCTAAAGACAGTGGTCACATCAGAAGCATAGAGCTGGTTAATCTTACTTCACATGGGTCTAAAACATCGCAAATCAATGAAAGAGTTGGTTTCACTGTTTCTGTATGGAATAGCCCTGTGGGACCAGCTCAGCTAGGACAGAGACTCTATGTTGTCTCCGAGGAAGCATTTGAATTTAAGAAGCCTCTTAAGGACTGGCAGTCTGGTAGCCAGGCCCTCCACAGAATTGCTGTTACATATTTTATTCAAGAGTAGATGTCCCAGGTACAGAACCAACTATTTCAGACAAGTTACCAAAAAAATGACAGACAACTTTTCTAATACCTGAATACACAACATCAAAGAAATATTAGCACCTCAGTTTGCAAAGTGGGAGGAGAGACCGAAAGCTATTTGCACCCAGTTGCTATTAATAGAAGTTACCCTCCTTGATTACTTTTTTCTTCTTGTGAATCACTGAGTATAGAGGATGATTCAGTGGCAGGGTTCTGGATGTCTCATCAGAAGCCAAGGCAGGACTGGGACAGTGAGACTGAATCATCCCAGCACAAGATGGAAATCTACCTAGAGGTGCCTGTTCTGTAACCCTTTTGAGGAGAGGTAAAGTTTCGCCATTTGTATATGGAATTTATTAGGGGTGCTGAGTTTGTATGGAAATTGCAGGGGACAAATGTGTCTTCTACAGGATCAGTTGAATCATACCAAATACTCCAGCTCTCCTAAATAAGACTGTCTCTTACTGATCTGTGCTCTGAACCAGAGGCTGCAATAAGCATGTGTAAACCAGGTGTCCCAGTGTGTTACCTGTCAGGCCCTGTATTTCCATGTTTGCCTTAGGACAGTGGTGAGGAGAGGGATAGAGCAGGGCTGCTTAATTTGACCTTGCTTTTTAGGTTTTTCCCCTGTTGTTTTTTGTTTTGGTTTATTTTTTTTATTCTCTTTGCACGTGCCTCTAATTGATCTTGAAAAGAAGGGACAGTTAAAGAAGATGTTAAGGTGAAATGAAGCCGTAACTGTGACTGGAGACTTTTATTAAGTGTGGCAAAGTTCCCTGGGCTGCGTAGAAATTGTTTATTGATTTTGGTATGGCTGGGTGCTCCAGAGTAATCGCCCGCAGAACCGCTAGAGAGAGAGCAGAGAGGAGAGCGCTGCGCCAGGTCTCTGCTGCCTCCTGCCCCAGCCGCGCTTCCTCCCGCCTGCCTGGTGGTCTCTTTAACCTGTAAAGGAGCAGCCACAGCTAGTTAACTCCTGTTCCAACCAGCTCTTGTAGCCCAGTGCTGGGCTCTGCCCTGCTGCTCCAGAAATGGCCAGTGGAAGAATATGGTAAGGCAGGAGAGTACTTTGGAGCATATCATACAAGCAAGCGTGGTGCTGCTGAGACTTAAACTGCCCTTTGGCTCTTCAACCTGTCAGTTGCTACAGATGGAAACCTGTCTGTGAAGATCAGCAGAGTTAGTCATCTCTGAGCATGCTCTGAGGTGCAGCTGAATTTTGTGACAGGGCAGAGATGAACAAGTTCACGTTTCTCAGTAGTGTCTATGGGGTTTTGGCCCAGTATCCCCTGCCTGCTCTCACATGCCATTCCCCTCTGTGCTTAAATTTCAGAATGCTGAGGAGGGTTTAGGTGGCCGTGTGCAGTGAGCCAGCCTGCCCCCCTTGGGCCCGTCTGCAAGCCCAGGAGAACTTCAGCTTCCTGATTTATCTTTGCTTTTTGTGACAGCATTAGGGTGGTTTTCCTGCTGTAATTCAATAAACCTCCTATACAGAGATTTTTCACATCCGATCTGGGGGGTTTGTACCATTGTTCTATCAGAGGTGGGGTTGCTGCTTTCTTTGCTTCCCATGGAGGTGCTGGACACCAGCCTTGCTGCAGGACTTTTATATAAGGGCGGTTAGTTCTTGTAGTTTCTCATCCAGAGTGCTGTGACTAAAGTATGCTCCTAAAATACACTGGCCCTTTGGTTCCAAGGAGGGAATTGAAAGGGAAGCAATTTTATTGACACTTGATTGGATAAGTGAGTGAATTTTCTGAGATATGTTGCATAGTTCATTTTACTCCATCTTCAACAGGCTGGTAAGCAATGGGAGGTTTTATTCTCTGTGTCAGAGTGCTATTTCTACCTTCTGATAGCATAGTTTGGTTTAATCTCCTTCCTTCTGCTGAAGATTTCAGAGGCCTTCAATAGTGCGGTCATTAGGTGAATGATACTGAGATGTAAATCTCTGTATGAAGATGAAAAGAGGACTTGTCCAGCTGTTAGGGTTCCCTTAAAACCTGCTCAGCTTTATTATAAGTACCAGAAACTGCCGTTAGAATATGAAATAACAACCTGGATTCCTTTTTGAATAATCTAATCTGTATATGAGAAGGTGATATGAAGCCAGAGCAAAGGTAAGATCCTCTTTGCGTCACTGGGCAAAATATTCAGGAGATCATGTAGATGCTATAAAGATGTGTTTTTCTGCTTTGCATGTACATTATGTTCCTTTAATGAAAAAGCTGGGGAAATGTTTATTAGTTTCTAAATTAATTTCTTGAAGGGCATAATGTTAATGGACAGAAAATATATCTCTAAAATGTTGGCACTTTAACTCCTGTAGGGGATAAAATAATATAAATAAAAATTTGCATCTACCTAGAGAGTTCCCTGAAAAAAAGACAGGTGAACATAAGTGCTGCAAATAGTGACAACTGCAACTCTGATCTTTTTTGACTGTTTTTTGTTTTGTTTTGTTTTGTTTTTCACCCCTGTAATAAAGTTAAAATTTTAAATTACTGTGGAGTAAGGACAATGATTTATGCTGATATTGGTCTGTGTATTTAGACTAGGAGGTGTGAATGCTGTAATAGAATCTGCACCAGTCTGCACTGGTACTTCAAAGCATATACTGTGTATGTACATCACGTAAACTTTTGTAATGCTTAGTTGCTTGAATGAACCAAGAGGACTGATTTATTCTCTCTCTTTTTAAAAAAAAATAAAATTTAAAAGCCACTTTTAGTTAAAGCTGTAAAACCTTCTGCCATGGCTTGAGTTTCCTGACTGCGAGTTTTTGCTCATAACTGCTTTAGTTTACTGTTCCTGTTGCTTGCTTGGAGATTTTTAAACCTCCACCCTTGAGAAGATCAGGCTGGCTTTAAATTCCTTAGTCCTGCACCTCAGACTGAAGGAGTTATTTTTAACCTGCCTTGACCTCTGCCTGAGCAAGAATAAAATAGGGATTGGGCAGAATATGACACAAATCAATAGGTTATCCCAACAGATGTGATCTTTGGCACCGTTTTGCCTTGGACACTTGCTGCAGTAACAAAGATAAATGGTGATTTGTTAACATTGTGATCCGGGGACTGGGTAGCTCAGTGGATCGTGTGGTGACCTCTGACCTCTGGGTCTCTGGGCTTTGAGCATCAAGATGAAATCTCCTTCTGATAGTAGGAAGAAAAAAGGCCCACAAGGGTTGGGTGATTTTGGTTCAGTGGTAATCACAGTGCTCCACAAAACAATCCAGCAAGGACTGAATAGACAACACCTCCTGGCAAAAAGGAGGATGAGGAATAGAATGGGAACTGTAGCAATGGAGAGTTAGTGATCACTTACTGCAGGCTAAAACTTGCAGTGCTTTTATGGAGTGACATGGGAGCACTTGGAGTTACTTTGTCTCATAGCCTACCTATCGAAGAGGACTTGCAATGGGGACGATTTGTGGTGGCTCTCAGTAAAAGATAAATTTGTTTTGTGGAAGTGGTTTGTCTTTAATTTTCTGGCACAGTTTCTGCATGTCTTTTGACCTGCTACTGATTACTGAAGGATAGTGATGCATGGTTTTTTTGGAGCTGAGCTATAGGAAGCGGTAGATACACCTGGCATAGCTGTAGACCAGTCATGTCTCCACTGACCTTGTGTGATCAGTTCCATATCTCCACAGAGTCCTGTTGTGGTCCTCCACAGATAGCTGACTTTTAATACATTCTCAGATGTGCACAGTTTGTCTTGCTTCAGCAGTCAATGATGGTGTATTCTCCTCAGGGTGAAAACAAATTCTTGCGACAGCATTTATTCCAGGACATCTATAAGGATTGGTAAGCAGTATTTGAAGACAATTACATGTTGTAACTAGTCTCGTGTAAAGAAATGTAAGCCACAGTTGAGTTCTTGTCTCCCTTGGCTGGTGTATTATTCCCCTTGCCATCAGGAGGCAGTATGGCAGTATCTCATTTTGAAGCTGAACCTTTCAACTTAAACTTCTTGGATCTGGATCTCCTTACAGTTCTGCCTGCAAAACTGGCACCCTGCTCTCAGGTACTTTACCATGGTAAGTACGTCCTCTCAGTCTTAAATGATCAAGGGAACAAATAGCTTGCACCTGCTGGGGGCGAGGGAAATAGTAACTGCCCACATTGCTCTTAATCTTTCCCATGTTGCAGATCTAAGGGTTTCAGGGGTGCTCGTTTTGTGCCTGGGACACCCATGTCTGCCCCTGTGACAATCCCCTGCAGGATCAGTCACACTTCATACTTTGCATTAGGCTGTATGTTGCTGAGTTATAGAAAACTATGTGGGTCATGTCATTGAGAGTTGCCTCTTTCCTAATTTTTCCTCATCCCACCCATCTGTATGTTGTACCTATAAAAGGAGTTAGAATTACACTGGACCAGTGCAAGCTTTTGTTTGTGTCTTTAGTGCTATCTTACCACTGACAGTTGCTCCTGAATCTCAAGCAAGGAGCCAGTTTTTAATCCATAGATTGCATGCTTTATGAGTTTCTCACAGCATACATTTGTTGCTTGACATGCTACACCTCATGAGGAGTTGATGGTGGGAAAGACTGGTTCCTGAAAGCTTTGCCCAGTGTCATCATTTCTCCAGACCAGGGCATTTCTCTGTGCCCTGCCCACGAGCCTATTCCAGCTCACAGTGCCCCAAGCTCCTCAACACACTTGCTTCTTTAGAGGCAGGAGCTGCAGCCTGCCCATAACTTGGAACAGAGCTTGTAGCCCTCAGCTCTATCCCTCTCTTTCCAATGGGACACAGAGATCCCTGCCATTCTTGCCTTGTCTTTGAGCAGAGGTCTGTGTCCCTCTCCCCTGTACCCCAACCAAGAGCTTACCCTGGCTCCAGGATGTGCACAGCAGAGTGCCTGGGGCACCCTGAATCAAAGCAGCATGTCCAGCTCTCCATGCCCCTGCAGCCAGCATGCTGCTCTCATCAGACTGCCAGCACTGCCTCCTTCATGCCCCCTGCTTCTTTGCTTTCTGCAGGGTATGTTTGGGGCTGAACTTCTTGCTTGAACTTGAACAGGGGCAGCAGGGTAGTTTGTGGGCCAGTAATATGTTAAGACCTGCAACTGGGTGTGAAATGACACCTAAAGTGGCTATGGCTGTAGCTGTACTGTGGATGTCAGGGGTGCTGCACAAACATTGCTGTCTTTACCTACCAGGCCTGTCATCCTGTTTAAAAGAAAAAAAAAAAAAAAAAAAAAAAACTGGGGGGAGAAGGAAGCAGCCCAAAAAAAAAAAAAAAAAAAGAACTGGAGAGAGTAGGTAGCAGCCTAACAAGACCTACTTTCCACTGTATTTTTAGCCTCTGATTTTATTTTTCTCAGTGTAATTCTAGATTAACTATTTGATAGTTTTGTCCAGGCTGAAACCAAGTTTAACTGATACAGAATTTGTGGCCAACATCCCTTTTGTCCTTTTCAAAATAGAGGAATCTCACTATTGTTTCTTCAGTCTTTACTCGAGTTTCATGTTGTTTGTTGGGTTTTTTTTGAAGGTGTTAAATGACATGTCTGTTGAGATCTCTGAAGGCCCTTCAAGGCATTCCAGTGGGAAGATTTTATTTGCAGCTGATATTTCCTCATGTTTCCCTTGACTGTAAAGAACAAAGGATCTCCTCCATCATAAGATATACGGGATGAGCCATCCTCTGTCCTTCTTGTTATTGTAACTCTTGAGAGAATGACTAGCTACAGGTTTCTGTCATCTCTCCAACTATCTAGGCCTAGACAAGGACATTCTTCCTACCCTAGTATTTAGTTTTTGAGGAGATGGCTCTGTGTGTACATTACTGGGAAATAATCTTTTTTTAAAGATGTAAAGACAGAGAAACAATAAACTGCCCTAATGTCTTTTGATGCAGCTCTGCTTAGAGTCCGCTTTGGTTTGCTCCCGTGGAAAGAGCTTTGCATATTTGTTGGTACAAATATTTTTGGGGTTTTCATCTGAAGGATTTGTATTCTTATGGAGAGACATACTGGAGAAGTTGGTACTTGTGCAGCACACTGTATTCAGAGCACCCTGTTCTTGCTGGCAGACTGATCAGAAGTACCTTGGAGAAGCTGGGACCCAATCCCTCACTGGTACTAGAAAAAAATGGCTGTGCTTTGATGAGTCTGGCAGTGTCCAGAGTCAGGCCTTCAACTTAGAGCTATTTTTCTCTCTTAGGGGCCCTGGCCCACTATTCCATGGGTGCTTTGAGGAGAGCTGTTGTGCAGAGGCAATAATTGTAGAACTGGTGGGAAGTGGTAGTCAGGTCCTGTCATTTCTGTACCTGCTCCTTCTACTCCAAAAATACCTCTGCAAGAAATGAACATCTTCTTCAGTCTGTTTGTAGACTAATTGAATTACGGAATAATTTGGGTTGGCAAGGATGTCAGGAGGTCTCTGGTACAGTCACTTGTTTAAGCAGGGTCAGCACTGAATTTAGACTTTATTGATCAGAGCTTTATCCAGTTACATCTTGAAAGACTCCAAAAATCAAGGTTGTGCAGCCTGTCTGTGCAGCTTGTTCCAGTGCTTGAATGTCCTCACGCTGGAAAAGCTTTTCCTTCTATCCAGTTGGAACCACTCATTTCCATTTGTATCTGTTGAGTATTGGCAACCCACTAGCCCCTGTAAAGAGCCTGCCTCTGTCTTCTTTATAAGGTCCTTATTGAAAGTCTGCTGTTAGGTACCTCTAAAACCTTTGCTCCAGGATTAACAAGCCCAGTTCCCTCTGTCTCTCCTCACAGGGCAAATGCTTCAGCCTGTTGATCACTTTGCTCACCTTTTATTTAACTTGCACCACTTCATCAATCTTCCTCTTGTACTGAGGCTCCAAATCTGGACAACATATTCTAGACGGAGTCTGACAAGTGCCAAGTGAAGCAAAGTATCTACATCCCTTGACTTGCTGGCTGTGGTCCCATGAATAGATCTCAGGGGGCTGCCAGGACATACTGCTGGCTCATATTCAGTTCACTACCTATCAGGGCCCCAGGTCCTCCTCAGCAGAGCTGCCACCCAACCAGGCAGTCCCTAGTATGTACTGTCACAGTAGATTATTTCTTCCGTGGTGTAGGACTTTGCATTTGTCCTTGTTGAATTTCATAATGTTCATATTAGCCCGATTCTTGCAGCCTGTCTAGGCCATTCTGGATGGCAGCCCTGCCTTAAGCATATAAACTGGTTCCCCTGGCTTGGTGTCAACTGCAAACATGTTAAAAGCGTGCTTTGTTGGAGCCTCTAGGTCATTGATACAGATGTTAAACAGGACAGATCCCATGATACACCCCTGCATACATCTTGTTACTGGCCTCAAGGAAACGTTGCCCTCTGAGCCTGATCATCCAATCAGTTTTTAACCCATCTGCTAGTCCACTCTTAATAGCTTTATATCAAACTTGAGACATCCTGAGAAACAGTGTTGAAGTCTTTGCTACAGTCAAGGTAAATGGCTTCCATGCTTCTCCCCTTGGCCACAAGTCCCATAGTTTTATCATAGAAGAGAATCAGGTTGGTCAGGTGTGATTTATCCTTGGAATTTCCACACTACATCATTTTCCCAAGGACACAGATGCAGTTGGCCCTAATTTGTTGGATTTTGGATCTCTTTTGAAAATGGATCAGAAGGAAGTGGTAGCTCAGAAAGAAACCTACAGTCTGTAAAGTCAGTTACTTCTAGTTGCTTTTTCTGTAGTCAGCTCACAGCCAGCACAGAGTAGCTGGTAGTGTGCATGGATGAGGTGACAGCTTTCTGGCTGCTCCAGATTTGCTGCTAAAGGACACGAGAAGCCACAAAAAAAGGGCTAATGTGCAGATAAGAGTGCACGTTTAAATCTCAGAGGTGGGATTTAATCAACATGGATGTGCTAGTGGACAGGTATAATGGAACAAGGGGCAGAGTAACTCAGCAGCAATGCTGAAACAGAGAGAGCCTGTCACAGGCAGGCAGGTAGGTCCTAGGAGAGCATTATGGGCAGAGCACATGGTGGATTTTCTCATAAGTTGGCCATAAGCAATGACTGACAAAGCTGAGGTTTTGCTACTTGCTCCCTAATCACAGGCTCTAGGTGAGTGCATTGTTTTCACAGAAATTAAGATCTTAGAGTGATTAAATTCAGGGGCCTTAGAGCCCTTTCCCTGCGACTCCATGCAGTGTCACTGCCTCTCACAGAGGCAGTGAGAGGTAGTTTCTTGCTTGGGCATCTGCCTTCATGCTGCCTGTTCTGTATTTGTCTCCTTCCTTGAGTAGGAAAGTGGAGCTGTACTCCAATTGCAGCAAGTGTCATGCATATTGGAAGCACACATTTACCCTGACCTCTTCCTTGAGAGGAATAAATGCATTGTTTATTTATTTATTTATTTAGCTAGCCTCAGAGTGAGAAAGCTGGAGCATTGGTTTTTTTAATCACAAGATGTACTTGTGGGCATTATGATTAGTGATCCACAGGCAACTTAAATGCAGCAGTTGTAATCAAAGCTGAGGTGTTCCTCTGTGTGTTGAGAGGTTTCTGTGTCCACTTCCTTCTTGCAAGAAGTCTAGAGAGATAATTCTCCTGTTGGCAGGCTGGGAAGAAGGGAGATAAGGCTGAGAGAAGGGAAGAGGAGCACCACTGGGAGCACCTCTTTTCATCTGCTGCTGGCCTCAGGGCAAGAGGGCAGGTTTCAGCCCAGTATCAGATGCTGGTTTGTTTTGTCAGCTAACCTGCAGTTGCCTCAGGTGAGAGAGGCAGTTCAGATGAGGAGCTATCCTATTCCTTGTGCTTTCCCAGACAGAAATGCAAGTACCTTCAGCTACTGCAAATATTTTAATGAAAATTCTTCAGCTCTTCAGCACATGCCCTTGTTTTCCCTCTCCCTTGTTTTTGTGTAAGAGAACATTCACAGGAGATATGTCCTCCAGGGAGGCTGGAAGCAGGGGTTAAGGATATCTGGTAGGGGTGGTGGAAGCATTTGGGTTCTTGCAGTGGACCTATCTTCTTGGAAACTGTGATGGAAAACAGAAAGGAATGATGTGAAGCTCTTCAGGGCAGATAATGACATCTGTAGAGACAGTATGGAGAACAAACCAGGTTGGGCAAGTGCTCTTGGCTTTCAGCTGCTCTTGCTTATTCACTCACATTTTCTTTGTCTGATATTTTATGTGCATTTGAGTGTTGGTGAAGCATTTGATTCTGGTATATGAAATCCCATTATCAGTGTGTGTTTGTTCTCCAGATAGGATGGAGTCTGGGAACTTAAAACTGCTCAAAGTATGATGATGCTTATAAAAGAATCATATAAGCTTGAGACAGAAATATATGCTCTTTGCCACTGAAAACCCGGTGTTTAATAGCCTGAAATGGCCAGTGAGGTGGGACAGGGATCACCATTCAAGATGGTGTGATTAATCCTTTTCATTAGATATATGGAAGAGGAGGTAAACAGAGCATTAATTAAATCTGCAAAGGAGACTAAACTGGGAGCACTGTAGCCAGTGACTGGAGTGTGGAGATGCAAAGAGTTGTGAAATTAGAAACAAAGGCAAGAACTAAAGGTTCCTGCTCGCAGAGCACGTGCAAGTAAAAAGAAACCACAGTCAACAAAATATGTGGAGAGGAAAAACCTAAAAAACTATAGTGCCAGAAGGAGGTGCTGCCAAGTGAGGGTGTTCATTTGGTCTCTGAAGGTTGGTAAGTTGCTGCCTACTGAGGGAATTCTAAAACTGAGCTCCTTGGAGAGAAAAATTAGTCTGACTCATTGTTTGTGGAAGTCAATGGAAAGCCTCCTAGAAGCTTCAGTGAAATTTCATTATGACCTATAGATTGTGCCTGAGTGCTGATGCCAGTGGGAGAGTGATCAGAAGCACCATGTGCACCCAGCTGAGTTAGTGGGCATGCCTTGGAGCAGAGGACCCATAACCTCTATAAGGAACTCCATCTTCAGAGGGTCCTCAGGCAAATGTACTTAATCACAGCGTCAGAAGGGATCTGAATGGGGAGCAGGAGTGGAAGCAAAAGTATTTTACTGCGCTTTCCAATGAGCAGGGTCATGGATGTACCCAGAGGTGCTCACAGCGGTGATGAAGTGTCTACACAGCCTTTGTAGTGCTCAGGTCAAACTGGCAGAGGCTGAGGGGAAGTGAATGAACTTTCCTTAGGTTGAGGTTGTACCATACATCTCGCCAGTCTAGGGAGGTTCTGCTGTGCCTGTCCCCTCCTCAGTGGAGCAGGGAGAGGTGAGAAGGTTAAGGGGAACATAACCTTCTGTTATGTTTTGTATGGTAGCAAACTGAAAGAGGATTTAGGTCAGACATGAGGAAGAAATTCTTCACCATGAGGGCAATATGGTGCTGGGACAGGTTGCCCAGTGAGGTTGTTGATGCCCCCTCCCTGGAGGTGTTTAAGGCCAGGCTGGATGAGGCTTGTGCAGCCTGGTCTAGTGTGAGGTGTCCCTGCTCATGGCAGGGAGGTTGGAATGTGATGATCTTTAAGGTCTCTTCCAACTTCAACCATTATAACATTCTGTGATTGATTCTATGAACAAGGCTGTTATCTGCAGTTTTCTACCACCTGTTCGCAGTTTCTGGGTCACTCATAATATACGTCAGTAGCCCTAGTACAGACTCTGGTAAGACTTTTTACCTGGTCCCATGCTGAAGACTAGATGTTAATTCTTTGCAAACATATGTGACAGAACTTTCACTCCACAGTTGCAGTGTTTTCAAGAGTATATCTGAAGAAAACCATTACGTGAAGATCCAGATTGTCACCTGGTTACCTTGCTAAGCTCTTTCAGATGTACCTTAAAAGAAGTCTGTTAAGTAAAAGACCAGCTTCTGTTCCAGACTAAGAACTAACTGGCTTAATTTGTAGGTGTAAAATAATTATTTTTGTATAGTTGTATGTAGTTTATTTGCTCAGGCTTTTGCAGTAGGGACACATTCAGGTGCTCACTGGGAAAGCTGTGACATGCTGGGAGTAGGTATATTCTTCTCTAGCATCAAGTCCTGTTTAGGTGCCCTGATTGCAGTCATAGGGAAGTCAAAGGCTACTACATTCCCCACCCATGGGAAGTAGGAAATTATATTGGGTGGTTATCAAAGATAATTGCCTTTGCACTCTT
>NW_009952694.1:5438917-5457637 GCF_000747805.2 Chaetura pelagica
CTTTCCCCTTGAGGAGTCTCCTTTAGGCTAATTTTTTTTAAGAGGTAAATGAGCACCAAGAAGTTAGTAGGAGGCTGGTTTTGTGGGACACTTCATTCCTGAGAAGTCATTGTGGAACTGAGGTTTCTCCAGAACTTGTGGTTGGATGCTCTTGCTGTATCCCATTGTCCTATGCTTGACTCTTCCCTCATTCCAGCTCTCCTGGCTCCCCGCAGTGTCCAGCCTTACAATACTGCTGCTATTCTCTGCTCACTGGCATGTGCTTCCCAGGTGCTCATACCCTCCTGCTTCTGAGCCTGACCCTGTGATGACAGCTGCCTGGCTGCCTATCAAAGGCTCCATTTAGAGCTAGCCTGAGAGCAGACAGAAAGCTGCAGTGTTAGACCCCGAAATCTGACACAATGTGACTTGCCTGCTTTTCAGTGGGTCCTTGACAGCCTTTCAGCTCATGTCTGTCAGTCCCCCTGCCAGGCACACAAGTTCACTTCCATCTTGGAAGAAGGGGAGAGAGAAGTGACATTTCACTGAGTGGTGGGCATGCCGGGGATGTAGAGAGATAAGGCAGGATCACAGAAGCAGCTGAAATCCCCAGCGGATATTGTGTTGCTGGCTGAATTGACAGGTTAAAAGTATTGCTGGGACAAGACTCCCTGCTCCCTCTGTCCCAGAGGACTGTGCAGTGAGAACACCACTCAATCCTAATGATTCTTGGCCTGCACTGGGACCAGTTCTGCCATAGCCTGGTGTGAGGACGTCCATGGGGAATTTGTTTCCAACTTTCAACAGGAGCTACCCATAGAATGGCTTTTAAAATAAATAAGTTCACTTAGCAAACAATGGCAGTAAATGAACAGAAACACTGATGTGGCCAAGGATGAAATATTAGCATTTTTCAAATCCGTTTAGTGAAGACAGCCCTTGGGCACTCGTTCAGGTGCTTGTGTTAGCAGGCTGTTTGCAAAGCACTAATCTAACTTACAGCCAAAACCTATCAGCTTCTTCCTGGACCTCAGGAGGACAAAACTTGTCTTAGTTGACAAACTAAGTCTGGTCTGAAAACATAATATTGCATTTCCATTTATTTCATCTCAAAGTACTTAAGATACATCAGCCAGAGCACAAGCTTGGGGCAGTGTTTTGACCACTTCAGGCAGGGAAGGGAATAATTTTCTCCAAGCCCCATAACACAGACAACACCTTAGGAGCACCACTTCAGTGGCTATAGATGATCTGAAAAGGCCATCACATCATGGCAGTCAGCAGCAGGCTAAAACAATCCTGTCTTGGAGAACCTCACTGCACAGTTATGAGCTGCTCTCTGCGCACAGCTCAGTTTACTGGGGGATTGATGTGTCCAAATTCTTATCTAGCCTTGATTGGTTCACCAGCTCTTGTGGATTGCAGCACAAAATGACATAGCTGGAGGCTACTGTCAAGCAGAAGTTTTCCACCCTGGGGAATATGTGACTGTGTCCTTGGGTAAGGAGGAAGTTGCATGGGGATCCTTTTCTTCATGGTTTCTTGATTCAACCTGATCTCCACCAATAAAGCTGTGTCAGCTGTGTGATGTGAGCAATAGTTTCGGCCCAGCATCCACTAGAGAAAATCCCATGTGCAAAATCTAGGGCTCCTAACCTGGGGAAAACCTTCAGGAAAACAAGATGAGGGTCTTCCTGAGGAAGTTCTCTGTGCAGTCAGTGGGAAAACACTGGTGACTGACCAGTGTGTGACCCAAGCTTTTACCAGTAGGTCCCAGACCAGGCGACACTCCTGGGCAAGTGAGAGGTCCCAGGACAGAGGGAGAGTGTTGGAGTGTGTATGATGGCTTGCTGGGTCAGCAGAAATGAATTAAGAAAAATATACCACTCAGTGAGTGAGTAGGGGACCAATAGACTGTATTTGCCCTGTGAAGAAGGTGCCTGAGGCCAGAGAGGTTGCAAGACCAGGGAGAAGGGGGTGCATAATGCCTGGGATGCAGTGCTAGGGAGACAGGAAACATAGCAGTGAAGCAGGGACAGGCTGTCACCCTGCAGCCGGTGTAGAAATCACACCAAAGAGTACGGTCTGCCTTGCTGGCTGATCTCCCCACATCTGCACAGATGGCAGATGGAGACACTGCCTTTTTTTTATGCTGTGGTCTATGTCCTTTCATCGAGGTACTGTGATTCTGCAGTACCTTCTGCCTGTTGTTAATGACCAGACTATTCAGTCCCAATATCTAGGGTGTGTTGTCCACTTCTTTCCCCCTTTTGTGCAACCACAGTCCCATTTTGCAGCCCTATTGCTCTGTTCTGCATGCAGCAGTGCCGCTTGCAGTCCCTACTGAGAGGTTAATAAAGACCTATTGCCTGAGTTACCTTTAGCTTTTATAAAACAAAAAATGCAAATAGCATGTAAGCAGCATTCATTACCTTATACGCCTTCAGCTGCTTATTGGATATACATCCCCCTCCCTCCAGCATCTCTCTCTTTTTTTAATATGTTTTTTTTTAAATTTGTTTTGATGAATGAGTGACAACCCTGACACCCGATTCGCTGAGATTAATAGAAACGACACAATATTTACGTCGCGCTGACGAGCAATTATCCTGCCATCTATCTTTGAGATTATCTTTCTGATTGAAAACTACTCATCCGTGTAATCGGAATTATTTGGAATTAGAAGGGAATTTATGGCCCCTCTCCCTCTCCCTCCTATTTGCCTCTGTCTCCATCCTTCTTCCCCCTTCTTTAAGAGGGATCCTTTCTTCCTTCATTTCTTCCATCCTTCCTTCTTTCAGTCTTACGGATGGAAATGTGTCCTTCACTGTACAAGGCTTTACTGCACAAGGATGATTTTTTGTGGAGATGGGGGAGACTGAGCAAGACAGTGGCTAGGCAGTCTCTGGGGAATGAGGCTTGAGCAGTAGCCAGGGGATAAAATGCTCTTCAGAAGGTGGCTGGCATGGGAAATGAACATGTGGAGTATGTGACACAGCAGAGGCTGTGCAGGCAGCACTGCAGTGACAGAGTAAGTGGAAGCACCTCAGTTAGCTCCCTTCTTTATTCTGTTTTACAGTTCCTTCCCTATTAGTCTGTTTTGAAGATGCCTTTCACTGGCCCACTGCTTACTAAATGTGTTCCCTGCGCATTTATTTTGTCTAAATGCTCACTCTCTGCAGGGGAAGAACCCATGCCTATGGACTGCCGCTTGCTTGCTGTGAACCTCTCTGTAGCTGCTGGTGTTTTTTCTGCTGCTTTAGCAGTCCTTGGAGGCAGCCTGCTGTCCTCCAGTGAGTGGTGTGGAGTCTGGTAGTCTTGCTTCAATACTGGTGTCCCCAAACATAATGCTGTCTAGGATTGTCATAGCTTTAAGGAACTGATAGCTGGTAAAGGACCTCTATTGTTCATTTATTTTCACTGGGAAACACCAGTGTTTCCCACACTTTTCTTTATTTGCTTTTCATTCTTTTGCTGGCCTGTGATGCAGAAGAAGCAACTAGTCTTGTTGTATCAGGTCACCTCTAGAGGCAGGAGACTCAACTCTCCCTTTTTGGTGATTCTGTGATTTCAGGATGGTGAGATAGCAAAATTCACAATATGGTTCCTTCCTTCTCTGAAAGCCCCATTTCTCAACACTGTCCTCAGTGAAGCATTTCCTACCTTTCCATTCTCTTGTCTGAAGGCAGGAGTGGGACTATCCTACTACATATAGAATAAAAATTTGTGCTGTAGATCAGCCAGCACCGAGAACTACTCCTTCTCTGTAGAGACACTTTGAAAACAGTGCATGATTTTTTTACAAGTGGTTGTGGCAGAAGCAGAGACAGTGAAGTTATTGTCAGGGGATGTCAAGCAGAAGAGACATTTTAAGTGGCTCTAGTAGCATCTGTGTCCTTTGAGAACCACAGCATGGAAAGGTACTTGGCTGATGTGAATCCTGCTGGAGAAGAGAGAAGGGAAGCAATATAGGTTTATGAGCAAGTGCCATGTGCAGAAAGAGAGAGAGGCTGAGTGCTGAAGGACTTCATCCTGAACTCAATTGCTAAGATACCAGCTAACATACAAGCCAGACTGGCAGAGATGTTTGATGCAGAGAGAACTGTAAACAGTTAATGACACATGGATTTGGAAAAGAAAATGTGCTTTGAGGTACAATTGCTCTGTCAGCTCGAGAGATCTAGGCCCAGATGGGAATCCCAGATCCTTCCGCCCAGAAATACCCAATGTTGTTATTAATTAGTATGGAAATATTTTCCTTTCTTTAGAGAGGGCTGTTGAATTGCCAGTGGGATACTGGGGGGATGGGTGTATGGGGTAGGCTATCAAGGAACTATTAATTAGGTTACTTCCCACTGCTGTTGACATGCTGGGGAAGGGGGTTGTTTGTGGGCCAAAATAAAAAGGAAAGGGAAACAGAAATCTGGGAGTGAGAATGGAAAACATGAGGAAAAAAAGCAGTCGAGTAGGACAAAGCACACAGTCTGAAATAAGGGATATGTGTAAAAAGACATTCCTAAGATTCCTGAAGCAGAAGACAGGAAGAATAAGAATCCAGGGTATGGTTAGAACCAAAGGAGTAACTCGTTTGAGACAGCAACAGTTTGGCTTGGGCACAGCCACTCAAGGATTGACCGATCCTCTTCTACCTTTTCACTGATTTTGTTGTTCCTATCTCCACAAACTTGCCACCAAAGCCTCCTCATGTCAGAGTGGAGATGTTTTATGCCAACTGTGACTGTGAAACAGGAGAAAATTTGGATGAGAAACTTCTTCAGCTGTAGGTTACCTTCCTTTGCTGGCTGGGTCTTTCACCCCCTTCCTTTGGAATGGGGTCTTCATCAGCTTTGATGAATAATCATAAAAATGCTAATTGGAATTTTTGCTTGGCTTCCTACCTAATGCTTCAACCACTTACTACTTTTATCAGAGTCATCTTGTGGTCTCTAGCTCTGTGCTTCTGATGAAGAGGGAATGGCTTCAAGCTGCAACAGGGGAGGTTTACACTGGACATTAGGAAAATTTTTTTCACAGAAAGAGTGGTTAAACACTGGAATAGGCTGCCCAAGGATGTGGTTGAGTCACCATCCCTGGATATGTTTAAGGGTTGTTTGGATGTGGTGTTGGTGGGTATGATTTAGGGGAGAACTTTGTAGAGTAGGGATGATGGTTGGACTCGGTGATCCCAAGGGTCTTTTCCAATCTGAATGGTTCTATGATTCTATAGTGTGTGTGGCTCTGGGAGAGCCTACACACAAAAAACAGCATAAAGTGTTAGTGAAGCCCTGTATCTAAGCAGAAGATGCTGCATTTACAGTTCTGAGAGAGTGTCAGAACAAGAGACAAGGGATGTGTGTGGCAGTATGAGTTAGAATAAGAGGAGGATCTATTCACAGAGGATATAGAAAACTGAGCAAGTGGGTTACCTAAAAATATCAGTGCAGGCTCCAGGCTCCCTTGCAGAGGGAAGAAATCAGTGCAGTTGTGATTATTCAGAGAAAATGTTTTGGGTTTACAAAGAGGGAGGAGTGGTGTGATAAGACAAAGACATAGCATTGATACCTCATTTGGGATCAACACAATTCAGACCTATTTATCCTGAGATCTGACTCTAGAGAACATAGATGTCTGCTGCATTTTCTTCCAAGAAACTGGTCGAAGAGGGAGTTGGATTCTGAGCATGCAGAGGACCTACCCAGCCTCCTTGGGGTAATACAGCACAGAAGGAAAGAAGCTATCTGGGTTGCAGGCTACAGCCATCACTTCAAATCCTCAAGTTCCCTAGGAGATCCAGAGTGAATAGAGGTGGTTTGAAACAGAGAAACTGGTAAAAAGAGGGACTAAATATAGAAGGACAACTTGGCTTTCAGTTCCAAACAGAGAAACTGATAAAAAGAGGGACTAAATCTAGAAGGACAACTTGGCTTTCAGTTCCAGGGGTTTATGCTTGACAGTGACAATTTAGCAGCATGTGAAAGATCATGTGCCCATGCACATATGCTGGGGGCCAAGGAAGCTGTTGTCCCTAAATTGGCTGCCAATCATAGAATCCAGGAGCACTCATGAGCCCTTACCTGCCCTCTTCCTATGCTACATGTAAGGCAGAGGAGGTTCGAGGTGGGAAATGCTCATCAGGAAGGAGAGGTGTGGCAGCAGCAGAAGAGTGAAGCAGGATGAAGCTGAGCACTGCACAGGTGAGGGCTCCTGATTCTGGATCCAGCTCTTTTTGGTTTAAAAGTGGAGGAGGGTCTTTTTGTTTGGTTGTTGTTGTTGTTTTTGTTGTTGTTGTTGCTTTTTTCTTTTATTTAGTTATTCATGTTGGGTTTTCTGTGTTTGTTTGTTTGTTTTAATACAGATTATATTGCAACACTGTGTTCCTTAGAAAAATGCCTCATCAGTTTAACTCATTTTTATTGTTAGGCCTGCTTTTCTAAGGGAATACAGTGTATGTGATTGCACTGGGTGAGTTTGTGTAACTTTTGAACCTGTTATCTAATGTTGAACACATTTTGCACCCAGTAAGAAGTCTGAAGTATTAAGTTCACACAAGTTTCATGAAATAGGTGGCAGGTAGAGGAGGAAGACCTTATTATTATCCCTTAGGGAAAGACTGCAGAATGAGCTCACTCTTATTAGAGTCCAGGAAATCCACATGGGGCAGGGACTGTCCAAATGCCCCAGTTACAGAAGAGTTCAGCTGAGGCTCACATCTTACTGTGCGTGCATCAGAGGATCCATTGGTTGGTCAGTATCTCTCGTAGATTCTCTAGTGACTAGTAAGGCACAAGCTTCCTTCTTTCTGGACATTCATAATGCTGCTAATGCCTGTGGATTCCCTGGAATTTAATAAAAGGTGAGTAATATTGCAGTCTCCATATAATACAGTTAAAAAGCCACACAAACACAACAGAGAAAGCTATTGGAAGCATCTGTGTTTCAGGTACCTGAGAAGGAAATACATGACCAAAATTTTCAGTTGAAGATTGTTTCCAGAGGTAAGTTGAAGTGCAGACATGAAATTGTTGATGTCTGAACTGACTGTATCTTCTGCCCTCTAGCTTCTGTGTGCCCCAGTTTGGATTTTTTTTTTTTTTTTTTTTTCAGATAGTTTGAGTACTGGTTTCATTGTGATTTTGGTTCCCAGTACAGTTGAACTGGTACAGTTGTGTCATGAATATTACTTTGGTATGACATACTTAGTTCAGCATAGCTTCTTTGGAGATATAAGCTAGACTAACATAAATGTGGTTATAGTTATATAACTTTGTTCAGTGCAATACTATCATAAAATCATTTGTGTGAAGTTGGATAGTTACATTTATACAAAAATTATGTGTCCCAGGCCTCAAATTACAAAGTATTTGCAGTAGAGACCATATTTGTGAATTTACATATGCATTGTGCTTGGTGTCAAAAGGCCCAGCTTCCGAATGCTGCTTGTAATAATAATAACAACAACAACAACATAAAAGGGTTACAAGTCTGCCTAGGGAGTCACCACAGCGTGTCTGTAATTAGTTGTACTAAAAATTATCATTTATGAGGCATCTGGAAACACTAACTCTCAGAGATGAACAGTAACTATGCAGTCATCTCTGTCATGGCACAGCCTTAATGACATTTTTTGTCAGAGAACTTCCTTACTTTTTGTTTGCTTAGTACCACAAAATAAAGGTAATGGCTGAAAGGGCTCTGTTTGCAGTCTTGCCATTACATGGACCACTGAGGCTGTCCATCTTCATGACTCACTTAACAATGTTTGCAAGAGGAAGAGGTAACATTTCACAAGCATAATGTAGCAATCCAGATGCAGTTTCTCTGCCTGGACTCACATTCTGAAGAAGGAAGCAAAGCAAGTGTTTGCATTTTTGGAAAACCTGGCTGAAAAAATCACCTTTGAAGGAGGGAATCATTGTAGTTCAGGGCAGGGTGCTGATTCCTGATATTGTGGGTTTTGGTGTCTAGTTTTCTTGTTTACTCTTAGATTAATTTTCCAAAGTGAGTAACAATTTCTCCATATTGCTGTGCACCACTCAGAACAATTTTAGTTAAAATACTGCCACATAATTCCTTCAAAACTCAGCTTTTTGTTAAATTTCATAAAAGAATAACCAAGATTTAGGAAAATATTTTTGCGGGGAATTTGCTGATACAGCTGAGAAATATGAAATGCCCTGCGGTTAGAACCAGTAGTCCAACTGCCTCCAAATTAGAGCCTTACTTTCTGTCTGGATGAGAGCTAGTAACAGGTGACAAAGTGATGAATACAAAATTTTTTTTTAAATACTAGCTGTATTCTTTGGAAACTGAAGAAGGAGACGTGAAAAAATTTCCACAGGCGACACGTTTCCTAACATACAGTTTCTACAAATTAAAAAATTTGAATTATGTTATCTGATAATGTGGCAAAATAAACTTTTCTGGAAGAATGACACAGATGTAGTGTAAGAACTCTGGAGAACATACTTCCCTAAGAGCAGAAGGCACTCTGTCCTGTAAGTTTCCATGAGGTTTCACCAGGTGAATGAATCCCAGGATCTCATCGCACAAGAGAGAAGTTTTCTTGTTGCCTATGTTAATTATTTATTTAAGTACTTACAGGGCGCAGGAGAACATCATACAATCTCATGATGCTCTCCATCTGAACTGATATAGCCTGGTTCTCATCTGGATATAAAGTCCATATGAATGAGCCTACCTTTCTGCCAAAATCCAAAACAGCTCATTGTGAGCCTGCTGGAGTAGCCCTGTGTAACTGTTTTGCTAATGTACCCTTGTTTTCTGTGTGACACAAAAAGGAGGCTGCTTCTCTTGGAGTTTCTGTTACCTGGCTGCAAAGTGCCCTGATGCCGCTGCCCTGCCTCGCAGAGGTGCAGAGGAATGAATCTGCCACTTTTTGCACAGAGCTTGATGTTGTACAGAGGTGCCAAAAAAAGGGTTCGATTTCATGGTGGGTTGGTGTTTTTTTTCCCCATGCTCCTGAGCCTGGGAGAGCTGTGTGGTACATGGCATGTCAGGGAAGAAGCTACTGTGATTGTTTTAGATCTTCCTCTCTGTGTTCAGCTGGGAGTTGCAGCCAGGCCACGTGTGAGCAAGCATATGTGAAGCCATGCCTGTGACACATTCCTCAAGGGAGGGGACTGCTGAGGAGCTGGGCCTCACCTCCCAGCAGCAGCAGGGCCCTAGGCAGAAGTGATGGAAGGGACTGGTTATTCCAGGCGAGGACAGGTCCAGGTGTGGCTAGAGCACGGACTAAAGCGGCAGCAAGGGACTGAGCAACCAAATGTCTTCATCTGAAACACGGACCTGACAGAAACCTTCCTCAAGCAGCGGTTACCAAGGGGCTTTGGGTAAATCCACCTGAGGTTAACAATTGCACAGATTTATTCTTTTTCCCTCCTCACTGTTAAACCTCAGTGAATGCAATATCTTTCTACAGGGGGTGAGTGGGAGGTGGGAGGAGGAGGGGAGGGTGGACGGCAATATAGCTTGCTATGGACTGTGCTATACCTGGGCTCAGGTTCCAGCAGCTTTGAATATCTGTTGTGAACTACAAGGGCACCTTTTCCTCCAGGAACGGGCAATAGCTCTTCCAGGATCTGGGGGGGAAGGAGGGGGGTGGGGAGAGAGGCGCTGTGTGCTCCTCACCAGGTCCTCAGAGGCATCACAAGGGGGGTTGCTGTCTGTGGCACATGCAAGACTGTTGATAGGGAAACTGTTGGGGTTTTGGCTTCTGCTTGGCCTGGCAGGCTGTTAGCTGGTAGCAGGTAGCTCTGGCTGGCTGAGGGGGCAGTTGTGGTGTGCTTCCCTGAGCACCGGCCACATTATCCTGGCACTCTCTGACACTGCCACTCCTCTTCCAGGGAGATGAGTTTCTGACTGCCTGGGGAGCAGAGGAAGGGAATGCTAAATCCTTTTGCAAAACTCTTCTTTATTGCAAATATCGGTAACTACGTTTACAAAAAATAAACCAAAACAAAATAAAACTCTTGCCCTTTATCCGCTCCCTCTTTCTACTCTCTTGGAGAGGAAATGCTCTGGGTTTTCTGGCGCTCCAGACTGCAAGGCAGGAAGGGCCTGGGTTGGGAGAGCTTTCAGAGGTGACTGGCAGAACTAAGATTAAGAAGGACTTGAGATGATGGGGTGAGGAGGCCAAAGAGACTGCAGCAGAACCGCGATGAAGAGGGAGAAACCACCTCATTTGTTGCTAAGATGAAGTTGAGCCAAAGTTCAGCAGAATTTGCTATGGTTAGCCTGAAGAAAGTCAGGGGAGGGGGATGATTTTACCTGGGCCTGTGCCTGTTCAAAACATTACAGGGGCTTACAGCTCTCTGCCAAGGGCCCGGCAGCCACAGAGTGGGCTCAGAAGTGATTTTAGATGGCACAGAGCTGAGAGGCTTTAGCTGGAAACACAGATCCCAGTTCCCTTTGGGGTGCAAGTGAACTTTGCCATAGCTTTATGTTCTGGAGAGACTTCTGTGAGGATAATGTTTACCCTGCCGTTTTGTGTTTGATTTACCCACAGTGCAGGAGCAATTTTATGGTGGCAGAACTTCATTGCCAGTGAGGGAATTGAGGCAGGCATCTGCATATATATCACTGTGTCTGTGAAAGTCATGTGTGCCCTCAAGTGCCTCCCAAATAAGGTGGTTTAATTCTCTCATCAGTCAGGAGTTGTAGGTAGGGTTTTGGTGTGATGTCTGTGGGACTATAGTCTCTCCCACAGTAACAAGACAGTTTCCAGCACTGTTTAGGGTTATTTTTGGTGACCTGTCTCCTTCTACCCATCCCTGTGGCATATCCTGCCTGGCACAGAAGCCCTTGTGCCGTCAGCCAGAGGTCACCTGGCTGGGAGTGCTCGCTTGCCTGACTCCTTGGTGCAGAGGGAGAGTGACTGAATGAAGCAGATTTTTTATTCTTTTTTTTTTTAATCTGTTGTGAGATGCTGTGGTGGGCTGATCTTGGCCAGCTGTGAGCTGCAGTTCCTTCAGGAAATTTCACCTGTTTCACCTCAGTCTCTGCATGGACTGCCTGCTCCAGCACCTGGACCGCCTCCTTCCCTCTTTCTACTCTGACCTGAGTATCTGCAGGGCCATTTCTCACTCTGCACTGCTTGTGCAGCATTGTCTGTCTTTTCTTAAACAACTTTTCCCTCAGGTTCCACCATCTTGGCTGCAAGCTCAGCTGTGCCCTGCAACGGATCCATTGGTGCCATCTGGACCTGGCTGTGTCTGGCATGGGGAAGCCCTGGCCTCTCCTCACAGAGGCAGCTCTGCAGCCACCCTCTGCAGCACCTCGGCACAGACACCAGATACAGATATACTGAGTGAACCTTGGGTTATGGTATTTTGATAGGGATGAAAGCTGTGCTACTTTCTTCAGACCAGTGGGAGTCCCAAGCTCAGGGCAGGAGCAAGGGCTCTTCAGAAACAATTAACTTGACTGGGAGGTGAGGCAGGAGAGGAGGTCAGTGGTGTTGCTTTGGAGCAAGGGACTCACTATGGAATTTATCTTATTTCCTTGCTTTAGAGGCTGAAGAACTTCTGTGGCACCTCACTTTCCTCTGAGAGCTCAAGTGGGTTGTGCTGATCTACAGGCATGTCTTCAGTGGGGATGGAAGCAGATAAGCAGCTGTGAAACCCCTCAGCTTGCATGCAAAGGGCTTCTCCTGGAAAGGCTTATTCCTTTTCTAGGTGTCTGCAGCCAGGAACATCCCCTTATTTTAAGGAACTTCAGAAGTTTTTTGCCTTTATTTTTATTTATTAAAAAGTATCTTTTAAATGAATGAGACACACAAACAAAGAGTATGGAGCCTCTCCTTGGAGAAGAGTAGAGGGAGTGGTAATAACCCCCTGACACACATTTGGAAAATGGTGATAGTTTTTCTGGGGAGCTGAGCTAACAGTATGGCTGTAAGGAGTTTAGATCTGGAGCCAGACTTCACAGTTAGGCCTGTCTGTGGTTATAATTTAGTTGTTTGGGTTTTGTAGAAGTTGTCTGAAGGAATCTGAATTAAAAACAAAACAGAAACCCAAAGGGATCCTGTTTCTGGCAGTCCTGGTCCCTATTTGATCTGGCACCAGAACTGATTTAAATCTCATGTTGTCCTCCTTCTGCTGCTATTAAAATTACTATGAGCTGTATTATGACAGTCACCATGCTTCCTCTCCCTCCCCACCATGGCCAAGGTCACTGAGAACATGAAACACTATCTCTTGCCTGAAGCCAACCTTAGTAGGCTGCAGGGCTGCTTTGAGATTTATCTGAGTGCACAGCTAATGCCCTGCCAGCACAGGTGTGGACTTGCTGGTGCTAAACAAGGTCCTAAACTAGTGGTACAACAACAGCAATGAGTTTCTGCAAAGCATCCACAACAAGTTGAAAGCACAAAAGGTGCCTGCCCAGGTGATGGAACGGACAGCCCAACACTGGTGAAACACGTTGCAGCGTGTGATTGGAAGGTGATGGTGGTTTCCAGTGAGACAGTATCGTGGTTACACAATTTAGGCAGGAGTACATCCAAGAAGTCTTACACTGTATCATTGCTTTTTGCTATGTGTAAACAGAGAAGCCCTTTTAGGCAAAGGCTCTGCAGTAAAAGTGGAAGTTTAGGAGGGATCTAAATGAGGTAAGGGTAGAAGGGACTGTGTTATCCTGTGGTATATGATAGAGTGGCAAAGATAGCTTGTTTAAATGTGATGCAATGTATTATTCTCTTTGCACTTGCAAAAAAAAAATTAGTTAAATCCTTACAGATTTTATTTCTGTGTGTACAGATAGAACTGAATGCTTGCTCTGGACAGTCTCTGAGTGCACTCTGGTATGCATTTTGTTGCTCAGGCCAAGCTATTTTTCATTAGTGCATTGTTATTACTGGTGGACTCAGAAAAACTAGGGAGAGCAGCATTCTTCTCTGCTTGCTCTTATTCTTGTTAAAGCCAATGGCATAACCTCTGCTGAGCAGCTACAGATGATGCCTCTCTGAAGCCTAACTCTGCAAATAGCTGTGCCAGGTAAAGACTTTTATCTGCCTGCATCTCTGAAAAAGCATAGATTTGGGTGCTGCTTGATTCAGAAAAGTTCCTTCGTCTTAACCTGGTGCTCTTTTCTTGCAGCTGTTTAGAACATTCTTGTGAGTTCCCTTATATGAAACAGCTTTTAGACTCCCAGTCTCCACCTGGCAGGCAAGAGGAGAGTGGTAGCATCTTTAGCTGGAATGGCTAAGTCTGGTAGGGGACTTCTGTTAAAATCTTAGTCATTTTCACATCCCTGAAAAATAATAAAATATATAGGAGCTAAAGAAGGATCAAAGTTTACAAGCGCATTAACCAAGCACTATGACTTTCCATGGTGATGACAGAGACTTGACATGGCAGTATGACATGCAGCATCCTGGAGAGTAGATGAAAGCACTGGATGCAGACGTATGGATTTTGGGTTCAGCATGTGTCCAAAAATATCCTGCTGTGGATATTAGTTGGACAGAAAAAGAATGTTGAAGTAATATGAAGTTTGCAGCATTAAACTCAAATAAGGAAATAATATCAGCATTTCCCTCTTGAGCATTTGCTGTTTTTCAGAGCCCATGCTTTGTATCAAAATGCATAGTCTATTTACCTGTTAAATCAGATCTAATAGTCGTATGTATGCCAAGCATCCAGAAGTGTTGCTACTCAAACTTTTTGTTTATCTTTTATTCCTTATCTTGCTATTTTCTAAGTCTTGTAAGAGGGTTTTTTTGACATTCATTTCCTCTATGTGAAGAGTTTTCATTTTATAGCATTTTTTTTTTAATGTTTAAGTAGTCCCTGTTTGAAATCTGTGCAATTCACACCTTTGTGGTTTGTGAGACTCTTTCAAAGTAGTATGACTCTGCTGAAGAAACTTTGTTTTGAGTTATAAGTATTCTTCTTAGTTTGTGGCTAGCCTTGGAAACTGCAGAGCTGACTTTCAGGTTATCTTTTAAAACTCATACCTGCGTTTCTTGATATAAAAGCAGCAGTGGTTCTGAGCTCTAAACTTATGGCACATAAATCATATGTGCACAGAAGCATCTTGAGGCTTCCAGGAGATGGGACAAAGATTATCTGTGTTGTTTAATGGGTGGGTGGAGGGAATTGGAAGATTCCATTGATTGGACTGGCATTTTCAAGCTTCAGTTGGTTTTGTTGTGGCCCTATCTAAAAAGGGTACCTGTGATTTTTTGTTTGTTTTTGTCATTAGAAGGAAAATATAAATTGCATTATTCTATAATAGCTTGTATGCAGCTGAGGAATTTTCTGCCCAGATTCACATGTGCAAAGCTTGAACTCTTTCTGTTTAAACAACAATTGAGCTCTGAAATGTTACTTTTGCCACAGACTGGAGGATCTGAGACTGAAATACAGGCTTATGATGAAAGTGGCCCTAGCAAGAAGCATTTAAAAAATCTCTTCCCAAACAACAAGTAGAAAAGACTGTAAAACTGCACTTGCATTTACAATATCTTCTATTTGGTGCCTATAGGAAAAGCTTGAGTCTACAAGTCACTGATGGTGGGGTTTTTAAAAATATTTTAATGTATCTGAGGGTGCTTTTGAAATCTTTTGGCTTCTGGTTGCGGTGGTTTGAAGTGGGCATTAATTCTCATGACTTCTACTGTTGGATTCCCTGCCTCACCCCTGAGTCTGGAGTCTGGAATTAAGAGGTGTTTGACTCCATTTGAGGTTCATCCATACTAGCTAACTGTGGCATGCTGGCAAAGTCTTCATCCCTTCATCCTCCAGACAGAAAGTGGAAGGATGGGGGACTCATATATGCCCAGGTGTTGCTCTGCTGTGGATATGGGATGCCAATGATAAGCACTGGACCTGAGAACCAAACAGAGCTTCCCAGCTACCTGATTGAGATGTGCCCAAAGTGTTGCCATGGTTTAGACTACACTGTGGGGTTTCCATGAGCTTCAGTTTGGCCCATGGCAATGTAATGGGGCAGGGATGATGCTGTTCTATACAACACAAGGCTTGACAGTGTAGCATTTAAAGAGCTTTAGATGTCAGCAATATAGAGCAGCAAAGAACAGTCTTACAGTGGTAACATGTTCAGGATCTATGTGACTATGCGTTTGTTAAAGCTGGATTTTTCAAAAGTGACTGTTGGATTTATGTGCCCCTGTTTTGGGACCTTGATCTGCTATGCCTCAACCTCTGATGGCAATGGGAAGTGTAAGATGTTTCACAGCTGTCAGTATTAAAGACCAAACCATCTCGTGCTAGCCAGCCCAAATGAAAGGGCAGAAATTCAAAATTTTCTTTGTTTGGTCAGATAATTTTTTACCTGAGAGATGAAGCCTGTGTTTCCACACTGGAGCTCAGCCTGTCAGATACTTTTTTCCCCTCTTCATTTGTAGGTCTTCAACTCTAGATATCCAAGTGCTTTAAAGTGCAGTGTCAAGTATTGTTATCTCTGTTTTTTTAAAGCTGGGGGATATGCAGCAGTAGTAAAGTGACAAGCCAGACTTCACACAGGGCAGTAGCTCAACCGAGGAAATGTCTAAATGTCATGAATCTTTCCCCAGTGCTTCACCAGGCCCCTGTCCTGCAAGAAGAGTATGTTTTAAAAAAACTATATGACTAAAATCCTACCAGGTTAGACACATAGCATATTGACCAGAGGTGAAATATGCATCCAGCAGGATTTGGCCTAAGAAGAGGAAATTATCTTCCCACATAATCAGTAGCTGCAGTTGAACTGAGACCTTGGCTATGATGTGGTGGGTCCTTGCCTTTAGGATAGCTGTTCCTGTTGAACTTTCTTTACTCCAGCAAAAGCAGCAGCTGCAGTGCAGTGTAGACATGCCTAAACTAGTTCAGGTACTGCTAGCCACTGAGCCAAAGAACCATGGAGTTCAGCTTGGTGCCTGAGGATTTTATCCTGCTCTTTATGGGTTCAACATTTCTTTTCTGTCTCAGCTCAAGCAAACCTAGCAATATGTGGAAAAGAAGGCTGGTGGATCTGGTACTCTGTCTGCACTAGTATATTTGCCTGCAGAGCTGAGCATGGTGCTACAGATGATTGTAGGAGATATTGCCAATGGAGCAGTGCAGTGAAAGCTGTTTTGCCTCTCTCTGCCTGTTCTCCCCCTTCTTCCCCATCCTTCCCATGGTATTCATCAGAAGCCGCCTTGTCTTTGAGTCTGTTTGCTATAAAACTCCATAGCCATTAAGGTTCTGCTGGAGATCATGAGCATCTAGGAGTTGGTGAAGGGCTGGAGGACCAGCTGCCTCCTGGAAAACCTTTTGGCCTTGCCTGCCTGTAGGTCTCACAGGAGAACCTGTAGAGGTTAGATCTGGAAAAAGCCAGAACCCTTACATCTATACATGGGGAAAAAAAAATTCCTGCTGTGTTCTCTGAAGTCATTGCCCAGATGGTGGGCTCCCAGCTCAGCCTTTGCAAAAGATCTGAATTGATATCTACAACTTGTCAGTTTTCTCCTGGAAGTCAAGGACATGATCAGGAATAATGGTACAGGTCCTTGAGAGCTAAGTAACTTCTCCTTGAATCAATAGGGGAGGTACCATCACTGCCCTCAGTTTTGTTTTCGGGAACAGCCTCATCAAAGGGTTTTTGTGGGCATGAACCTTAAGTAGACTGCCGAGCTGTTAAATTGCTAACCTACCCACTACCTTAGTTTATTCTGCAGCAGAAATAGCAGCATGCCTGGACCAACCCCCAGAACTCAACTCTGAACTCCTCTCTCGTTCTGTCAGAATCCCTAACTTGTTTTTATAGTGGCATTTATTTTGGTTAAAGTGAAAAAGAGTTGGATGCAGTCTGCCAGTTGTGCTTTGCCTTTCCTTCTTTGTGCATTGAATTTTGTTCACTGGCTTTACATGCCTCAAGTTGCTGTTATGCTGCTGGGAAAGTAATTGCCTGGCACTTTCTCTTTCAGATGCCCACGGGTGACTGTGGGGGACTCCTCCCTGGGCACAGTGCAGAGTTAAAAGCCCAGCTTTTGCTGCTTTGCTTAAGACCTGGTTATTTCTTCTTCTTCTTCTCTCTCTCTTTTTTTTTTTTTTTTTTTTTTTGAGCAGTGAATTGGAAAGACTTACACCTCTTTTTACTGCTCTGCTTAAAACTGTCGTGTTGTACTGATTTGTGCTCCATTAAATTGCAAGTTTTAGGAGAAGGGTGAAGAGGTGCTTAGCTTTCAGAAACTGTCCTTTGGATTTGTGTTGTGCTTTCCATTGTCCTTGATGAGTAATCGTGTCTACCTTGTGTTTTGTTTTGTGTTATCCTTCCTGGCCTTCCCAGGATAAGAAGGGCCTATCTACAGCCATTCTGATAGTCTACTTGGACAGTGCCTTCAACCTCCCAGTAAGTGCAGACCATGTGCAGGCAGCCTTCACTCCTAAGCTTTTTGTTGTTTTTTTTTTTTTCCTCCCCCTTTTTTTTTTTTTTTTTTTTTTTTTTTTTTGTCAGCTGCCTGTTATATCAATCACAGAGCTGGGATCTATTTATAGGTTGGGACTCAGAGTACTGTGTCCTAGTCACAAAGAGAGGCAGAGACGCAGAGGGGACTGTCGGCTGGTGCAGGCGGAACCAAAAGATATTTAATCAGCAATTAGGAACACCTGAGGGCAAGGGAAATTCTACTCCAGCCTCAAGCTTCATCTCTCAGCCCGCAGCATGTAAGTACTGAACTTCTACCTTTTATTGCATTTATGGGGTTGTTTTTTGTTTTGGGTTTTTTTGATCCAAATGTTGCTCTGCACTGCTCCTTTTATCTGGGCTAAAAATTATGGCAGCATCTCGATATGGTTAAAGGTAATAATTTTGTTTTTCTATTTTCACACTGTCAAAGGAAGGTCAGTGTGACCCACAAGGAGAGGAGTTGGTTCAGAACTTTGTAGAAATCACACGGTTTCACTATTTGAGAGTGGGTTTTTCCTCTGGAAATAAGCAAATGAAAGTTTGAGTGGAACAGTTTTGTTTTGGGAGTAGAAAGGGTCAGGTTTGCTGGCATTCCAAAAAGGTCAATGTATAACATAACTCTGCGTAAGGGCTTATCAAGGACAGGTGCTATTTATCCCAGGCTGGTAAGGGCAAACCTGGAAACTTCAGCAGTTCTGTCTTAAAAGAATCAAGTTCCTCTATTAAACAACAATATGAAAAAAAAAGCAGCACTCCCTCACCCCCAGCTTCATATCAAACCCTCATTCAGCAGAGGCTGAAGGCATTTATCATTGAGCAGCTGATATTTCTTTAATTTTAAAAGTCCCAAAGCAACACAAGTCTCTTCAATGACAAAAGAGGGGTGCAAATCTTTGCAAAGTCTGTGCAGTGGCAATCAAAGAAGGAACTTATTCTCTGATTGCCAGTGAGCTGCTTGCTTTAAAGCAGCCAAAATGCAATGTGTTTGAGCAATGATACATTTTGGAGTATCTTTAACAGGAATATGAAGATAGAGAAGACAAAAACTAGTCAGAAATTGTTTTTATTAATAGCTTTTAGCGTAACATTTTTGTCAAAACACAAAGCAGTTTTTCTTATTTCATATTTTTGCCTCAGAGGTTTGGGTTACATCTTTAACAAAAATTTGCTTTTATATTTATTTTTAAGTATAGACAACATTTTTTGATTTCTGGTATTTATTATGTCTACTTCCCAAAATGCCAAGATTACCATTTTTTATTTTGGCATGTTAAATTTTTTAGTATAAATTTCTCATTAAATATTCTAAAAACTTATTTTTCTGTACAG
>NW_009952694.1:5457647-5461995 GCF_000747805.2 Chaetura pelagica
GTAGGGAAAATACTGTTGTTACTTTTTGAGAGTAATAACAAATAAAATGAAGATAAATTTAAAATAATTTGTTGGAACAAGTGTCTAAAAAATAGAGTAATAAAACCCCGAGTCCTCTCATGGTTAAAATATCAAGTCCTAAGAAATATATGATAGATTAATTGCTTGGACTGACTGTAGAAAGATGATAAATAGTCTTGTTCTGTATTTTGCACTTCTTTGCTGTACATTTTATAATACTTAAAGTTTTAAACTCAAGATTGAGGGAAAAAATGCTGACTACAAATTAATTATTTCTAAGTTTTTAACCATTGATATAAATACTCCATCTTTCAGCTAGATTTCTACATATAAGGAAGGCTTTTAGGACAATGTGGATAAATGCTGTGAATTTACATACACAAATAATGCCCCAAATGATCATTAAAATACACCACTTGCTATGAAGCTCCCCTCCCCCCAAATAAAACTGTCAGCCTGACCATTTTCATCACAAGAATCTTCATTTTGATTATGAAGGCTTTTTGCTTTACTTAAATAATTTAAATAGATTCATTTTTAATTCCCTTTTTTGTTTGTTTTGGCATAATATTACATTTATTGCCTCTTTGACAAAGCAATGTTATTGTGTAATAAAGGGACACCAGGTTTTTCTGAAAGGCATTAAAGAAATAAAATTGCTGACTCTGTAACTAACAAAGCATCTATCATAGAGCTGGTCTGAGGACCTCCTAAAATTGAAAACTAAGAGACATTGCTTGAAAAAATAAAAATTGTATCTTTTCTTCCCGACACAAACAGAAATGTCAACATGACTACACTCAGGAATTACTGCAAAACCTCATTTACTATATATTTTTGCAGAAAACCAAGCATTCCCAAATAAGTTCTCCAAGTACAAAGCTAGAAACAATTTAGTTTTAAAGTTTATTTTATTATTATTCAATGGTTGTGTCCACATAATTGCTGGATTTTATCCTTCCCTTTCAACCACATGTGCGTCTCTTCCCCTATTACTCCTGCCATATCTTTTTATTACTGTATTTGGAAAAAGTAACCAAGCATCTACTGTCCTGTAGCATACAAATCAATGGTTTATAGGAGCACTTTTATTTGGAGGGAGGGAGTGATCTGTGGTTAGAGGGGAGACTTTGATCCATTATGTGGAAGGAAGTCTTTGTTATTTAGTTTCTGCTTCACTAGTGTTTCATGTTTTGTGGACTAAGCACCTACCAACCTCCAAACGGACTTACACTAGACAGTCCTGTTTCTCATAGGGCTGTTGCATGATTTTTTCCCCCTTTGTTAAAAAAACAAACAGTACGCATCTTTTGTTTCATTCTAGTTTGTTTCTTTGACTGCAAAGTAATGATTGACATGCAGATTCTCTTCTTCATGCCCCTTCTTTCATAGCTGAGTATGACATCTCTGGGGAATTACAAATAAAACCTGTGCCAAATTTGCTGTACAGGTGTCTGGAGTACAGCATGCTCAGGTGTATTGTTGTAAATCCCTGAGAATATGGAATAAATACCACCAGTAAAAAAAACCCTCTTCTTGAAACAACTGATTTTAGGGGCCTTCTGAATAAAATGCTCAAAACCAGAACCTATTTATTAAAGATTGTGTAGCTGGCTGTCTTTCTTGCTGTTTCTTACTTCTTTTATCACTTCACCTGTCCATCTGTCCATCTATTTCTTATCTCTCTATTTTTTACATTTCATTATGCTGTGCTTTCTCTCCTGCTCTCTTCCTTTCCTGAAGACACATTTCTATCTGGCACAGAAAATAAACTCAGATTGCGGTAGTTATGTTAATCTAATTCAATCCTCTGTGGGTTAGGAGTGAAATTCTAATAGTGGAGCTGTTGAGGGCTTTTTTGTTAATGGCTTGGGGATTACATTGAGTTAAAGGCTCATTTCCTAATCAAACAGAGAGGGAGCGAGTGACTCCGAATATTTATGAGTCTCCCAGCGCGAGTTAAACATTGAACTCCAAAAGCAGGATTTCAGTGCTGCAGAAAGAGTTAAAACCCCTCAGGGCTGCTGTGGAGTGGGGGAAAAAAAAGGGGGGGGGGCGGGGAAGAAACCAGTTAAGCCATCAGCATTTTCAACTGCTGTATAACTTCAGATTGGTGAGAGAAAATAATCGTCTCACGGAGCTAAAATGGAAACTGTAGTGAGATATTTAAAACAAAGTCAAGTGATGCTTCAAAAAGGCTCTTTAGTGAAGCAGGATATATGCAGTGCATGCAGCAGCCTAACAGAAACTCCAAATAAATACTCATCTAAATGAAAAGAATTGGAGGGTGGGCTGCCTTTTTATTAATAGTGCCTGGAAACACATTTTAATTTTTTGGTTTATTTTATTTTTGGTTCTACTTAACTTTTGGGTAACTTCTTTTTTTAAACAAGTAAAATAAGAGAAAAAAAAAGTGGATGGGTCTATGTGTAAATTCTTCTTTTCTGTAGACTGGTATCTTTTGAGGCATTTTTTCTGTCCTTCAGTTTAGCTAGAGTCTTGCATCAAGTAGGCTACTTGGAGGGCTGGATTCATTGTCATAGGAATGATTGACCAAATTAATGCCCGATTGCTTTCGTGATTAGTTCATCATACATGCTTGGGTAGACCTTGCTGGAAAAGAACAGGCCCTCCTGCCTGCAGCAAGCAGAGGACCTCTGTGTTCTTAAGGCCTGGTGTGTTGTGAATGAGCCAGCAGTAGGTTTTTTTGCCCTAAGCTTGGACTTAGACACTCTGTTGGCAGCAGGTGAACTGCACAGAATAAAGACTGCCATGATCCTGCATCTCTTCTGTAAAGAGGTCCTGAAAAGCAATGGGAAGAGAAAACTGCTGTCTTCTGAAACATGGCCAAGTGATCTATCCATGTTCCTCAGTTTCCCTGACTGTAAAATGATACATGGCTACCATCAAAAGTACTCCAAGATCTACAGAGAACAATCCTATATAAATTTCAAATGGCTGGTTTGCCCATGGCAAAAACTGCAAAACAATGAGGCAGGTGCATAGTTTGAAAACAAGAGGGTTTTATGCTGGCAACAAGAGCTATCCCTTTGTGCCTTTTTTTTTTTTTTTTTTTTTTTTTTTTTTCCCTTTGTTTTTAAATACATTTGGTACAAGCCACCAAAAGAATTTTTGACTTTGGCAAGACAAGCAGACAGAATGCTGACTTAATTCTAGTATGATATTCAGTGGTAATGTTTTTCACACTAGGTCTGAATTTAGTCTTGGTGACCACTGTTGAGATGAGGCTCTGGGTTTATTACTACTCAAAAGTGGTAAATTTGCCTAAAAAAGTAACTCACTGTTTGGTTCTGGAGCCATGTGTATCAATGGTCATCCTGTATACACCAAATGTGGTGTTTTTGCTGACACGTCTATCTGGGTGCAGCACCTTGAGGTAAGAATTGGCATCTTGCCCTATTTTAAAAATTATTTAAAACTGCAACCAGAGGCCCCTTTCTCTCTGTGCCCGGACCTGCTGAGGAGAGCACCATCAGTCGGAGTGTACTTTATTAAATGCATTTGAAATGCATAATATTTGTATTCTTTCTCTCTAATAACTGGCACCCACAGCAGATCACTTTGAGACAGGTGCTTTCTGTGGCTGAGCTGAATGCTGTATAACATTTTTTCTTGCCTGTTTCACCTTCCCATCCCAGTTTCCTTTCTGTTTGCCTCAGCTTTTTCCTCTCATGCACTATTCTGCCATGGCTATGGCCTAGCAGTTTATACTTAGATTTTCCCTGCTTACCTTTCAGGCAAAATACTCTTCCTTCTCCTCTTTTTGTCCTTTCCAGTGCTGTGCTGAATCCTATGACTGGCCTGCTACTGTTTACCCTGGAGGTGGCTGCATTTCATTGCAGATTTGCCTGGCATATACACAGTGTAACAACTGGGGAACTAAAAACTGATTTTCAGCTTTTCCACAAAGAAAGCTACTGTGTTCTTTTTGTCCTCCATGCATGCTACAAGTACTTACAAATTATTTTGTAGTAGTGGTGGAATTTCAGGGAAGGAAATACTGCCGCTCTTTAAACTTTTGAAGCACACAGTTTACTTGACACTTTTAAAGGCTCTAGAAAAGGGGCTGTGTCTTACTAATGGGACAAAACTTGCAACTAAATCTTGCCATTTGGATACTGGAAAGCATATGCCCAGCGTGGAGGAGTGGGAAGCATAAATGGCTATTTTCATTCATTAAGGAGTCCACTGCCCTTTCCTTTCCCTCAACTGTGTGAGATACGAATAATCCCACTCACAAGAGTTTCACGCTGGTCTCAGAATGGATTCTCTTTGTCTTCATAATTGTGTTTGCTTTGTCAGCAGG
>NW_009952694.1:5462206-5476633 GCF_000747805.2 Chaetura pelagica
GGAAATGTACTCCAGAACTTCTTGTTTTCCCAGCCTCCTGTGATCACCTCTTTGTAGTAAGCTGGAGCAAATGACCTGTAGCCATATACTAAAACACAGACATTTCATCAACATCCCTCTAAAGCTCACAGGACCCAGGGGGTGACTTTCTGAGTGAGAAGAGAGGGTATGCCTGCCACCTGGCCTGCCAGAGACCTTCTTTTGGTTTGCTGTGACTCCATGGTCACACCTTTCCTTTCTCACAGGTCCCCATGGCTTTTAAAAATTGCAATTACTCTCATTGGCAGCTCTTTCCACTCCTTACCTTTAAATAAGTTCTTCCCCATTGCATGATGTCCCCATGGCTTAGTACAGGGGATCTCAACCTTTCTCTGTTGGTGATGTGAACTCATGTAGATTGGTGAAGAACTCATGTGAATATGATTGTCTCAGTCATACGTTTTGGACCCACATTCTATATCACTGCAAGTATGTCAGCAGTCAAGGTATAACCATTGGCTAATGCTGTCTTTGCATGGGGGAGGACAGCAAGGATTTTGTGAGTGTATTATGGCTAGGAAGAGATTCCTCACACTAGTATCCTTTCTAATGCTTTGCCCAAAAGTCATTCTAGGTGCCTATCCAAAGCCCCATTGTTTTTAGGTGAAAAAATCTGTGTACAGCTTAAATATATTCAAGGCCAATCTTTATACCAAGCTGTTTGTCTTACTGTTGTTCTTTAATTGTAGCTCTGACACAGATTCCCTGTTCAGTCTAAGGTGAGTCCTTTCACTGATGTGGTGTGTTTTGCCCATCTTAAAAGGGGCTCCTGCTTGCCTGTTCTCCATGATCTGTGGAGAATTACATGATCACAGCAAAACGCTGTGTTACTGCAGGCTCTGAGTAGCCCAACATTTTGCCTCTGGTAGCCCCTGTTCACTTCTTTTTACATTGTAAATAATAACATTCTTTCATTCTTTCTGAACTTTCCCCCCATCTCTCTTACTCCCTTTTCTCGATAGACTATTAAACTTCAGTTTTGTGTGTCTCTAAATAGGCTTTACTCTTGTGACTCTGTAATGCCTGTCCATGCCACCTACTGCCTATACAGCCTCCTTCTGTGAGTGTCCCCTGGTTGCCTGGGAGTGCCTTATACTCCCTGCACAGAGAAGTAGTGGGGAATAGAGAGCTGTGGTTTATTTGGGACCCTCTGTCCTGTACAAAGAAATCAGATGCAGATGGCTCCATATGCTCAAAGGCAGTATATAGACATGTTATCCCTGTGCTGAAGTAATAGGCCATACCTCTCTGCAATACCACGTTCACCTGGCTGCATTACTTCCACTCGGGCTTGTGGAATGTGTGTTTAAGAAGGGCAGAATTAATGGGGCTGCTGCTATGTTTGTGTAGGGTTAAATGATGGGGGTTGAGAGCCACAGCTACTCCTGGGGAATAAGGACTAACCAGAAGAATTGATTGTCTTGGCTTATTGATCCTTCAGGAAACAGCACTGAAGCAATAATACTGTTCCTGCCATTTTGAGGCACCTTGTACTGGCAACACCCTCTGTTTGCCTACAATATAGTGCAAAATAAGAGCTACTCTGTTGTTAACGCATTCCAGAAAAACCATGTGCTAGGCATGTGTGGAGTTGAACACTTGTCTGTCTGCTCCCAGGGAGAGGTGCATGAGCAGAGGAGGTAGCTCAGCAAGTGTGGTTATTTTATAGTGCTGAATGGAGATGGGCTGCAAATGGTAGTTTATGAGTTACTATACTGGCTCTTTGCTGGCAGTGTCTTGGTGTGTAGCACTCTGTGAACTCTCAAGCTACCATGTCACAGGCAAACCATCTGTCTCATCCTTTTCCTTCCCCTTCTGGCCTATTGACAGTCATATTGCAGTTGGTCCTGCTTTTAAGTTGAAACAGAGTGGTTGAGCACTTTTGATCTTGTGAGGCCAATGTTAACTTCTAGCCACCTGTGTGGGCTGATGGGGGGTAGATGATCCATCCCACCTGTTTTGCAGTGAAGCTTCAAACCTGCCCTGAGAAGTCAGGCATTTCTTTTTGGCCTCAGGGTGGCAGAGGGAGAGACACTCACCTGCCACAGGAGCTGCTGGAGGAGCAGTGCATTTTGTTTGCTCAGCTACACCACTGCTATATATGCATGAAACATGTCCAAAGAGCACAGCACACAGAATGTCAGCCCTAAGGATTTGTTGGTTGTTTCTGCAACCATGGGTCTGTGAGTGGTGGGGAGGCATGTGTTCCTGCCTTCTGGGCTTTTGATTGTCCTTGTAGTACAGTGGGCTGGGGAAGCACTCACACTGTTTCCCCTGAAGTTCCAGTTGCAATCAGCTGACAAACAGGTCTTGGCTCACACCCTTAGCTGAACCATTCCTGATAACTACAAGATTTGGACTCTCACTTGTAGAAATGAAACAGCAGCTTGCTCATCATACTCCCTATCTCCTTTTTTCTCTGCTTTGACTTCCATGTGCTTTGCACTCTTTCTGTTTCTGGATGTGCTCTTTTGATTTGAGGAATCTCAGGCAGGTATTTGCAGCTTCCCACAGCCAGGTCAGAAGGCCAGGAAAGCCTGGGACATCTTTGAGAATGTTTCAATATCTTGCACAAAGCCAGGAGTGCTAAAAAGCTATTGTGAAATGTTTCTTCATTACCTCAGGCCACCTTATATATAGAGATATGCAAATAACTTACAGAGCCTTTTAATTGACCCATATATAATTCCTGTACTTCATCCTCTTTGATGTTGCCAGCAACTTTATTGCTGTACTTGATATTTGGCTTAATATTTCTACCATGTGAAAGCAAATGATGAGAAAATGTGCAGTTTTCTTTTAAAAGAAAAGTGTCTGGACCACAGGGTTTCAGGGAACAAATAAAAAGCAATGCCAACTATCTTTCTTTTTAAATAAAAAAAAAAGGAGTGATAAGAATAACTGCCTGTGTATCATACAGATTATAATTATGTTTCTTTTGGGACTTGATCAGTAGTTGAACATTTGAGGCTTGCGATACTGGGTTTAATATAGTATGCAACTCTGTGTGTTATGTAATGTTCAAATTATTATCTACTACTTAATAAATCCCATGCTGGGATTGCTCCATTTCTTTTTAACTAGCTCTCAGACTATGACTACGAGTTGTATTGGCAGGTTTGGCTGCTGCTTCCATTTTGCCCTCATTGTATCATGACACATTCCCTACTGCTGGGGCTGCTGCAGGTAGCTGTGAGACAGCTTCCATCTGAACGAGGTTCCAACCTGATTTAAGACAAGAAATTAGCCAAGGGGTAGAGTCAGTCATGAAGTCTGTGGCTCCAAGAAAGATTAGGGTAACTAAGATAGCAATTTGTGGTAATGTATTGCTGCAAGTGTGGCTTGTTTTGGGAGTACAGGTGGCTTTACATGCTGTGCACTTAACTAAGAGAGAACCAAAAAACCAGCATAAGCCTTTATTTTCCTGTGTAAAGTCTGCCTAGTTCTTTGCAAAATCAACACCCCCATGTTCTTATCTAAGATGAGAGCTCTACTCATGGTCTTGGTATCTTCATACTTGCATGTATGTTTTACCGCTTTTTTTCAATTCCATATTATCTATTTTCTCTTTTTAAAAAAGCACTTTAAATAAACCAGAGGAAGTATTTTTTAATGTAAAACAAAATTGAACTGGGATTTATTGGCCTCTGCATTATTCAGTGGCAAAGGTATGGATAGATTAAAAAGATAGCTGGAAATTTATGGAACATATGGACTCACCTGTGGCAGGTACATGTTAAGGTCTAGAGGGAACAGACTAATCCACAGGCTGCCAAGGTACTGCTTGTGAGGTCTGTAAAAGTACAGCAAGGTGAGGAGCAGGAAAATCACCTTTCTTATAGTCTTTCCCTGAGCATGTGTTAGTGGTTAGTGGCTGATATCAGAGGTAGAATATGCAACTAGGTGACTGGCATAGCTGTCCTCACAGCTTCTCTTGCAACTGGAACCAGTGTTGTCACTCTTTGCAAATAGCTGTATTGCCTGTTTACACAGTGCTCTGTTACAAACATGCAGCTCTTGTATTTTGGGGTACTCAGTCTTACCTATCCTGAATGTTTTTCTGCTGTTAGAGGCAATGTTTCTAAAGCTGTGGAAGTCCCTAGGATAGATCAGTTATGACACTGTGAAAGTAGCAGTGAAGAGTATAATGCAGCCAGGGTGTGAGACTGAGCTAAGCAGAAATGATGCTTCCTGAACTTATCCTTTCTAATTGGTACTGTGTTCCTTCCCACTGACTGGGGGTCTCTTGTGGTGGAATTTGCAGGGCAGAAGTAGGCCCAAAAAGGAAAGGAGGCAATGGGTTAGAGGATGCTTTCAGGTGTTGTTTAAGATGCCATCGTGCAGCAGCTGTGAATTCTTTTTTCAATGTGTAACATCCTCTGCTCTGCAGTGCATAGGTCTGCAGAAAGTTTAGTCACCTGATGGATTTTGATTTGATGAAATGTTGAGTCAGAGGAGCATTGCATTGCTGTGTCACAGTTGGTGAAGGTCTCTTTAAGTGGGCACTCCATTATGACACCTAGCAGGGCCTTTGCCATGCTGATGCTTGTTCCTGGTAACTTCAGAAGTGACTTCTGGTTTCATCTTTTCCATCTGTGAGGTGTCTTGTAAGACACTTACCCTGTGAGCCCAGAGTACTGAAAAAGTGCCCTGTTATATGTTGAAAATTGTACGTTGGTGTTTTGGCTTTTTTTTTTCCCTCCAGGATTTCATGGGCCTTCTCCAATGCAGCCATCTGTAAAGTACTGGTTGTAAACCTGTGTAAACTTGGAAGCTGTCTCATGTAGTTTTGCTGCTTAATGTATGCCTTCAGTAAAACATGAGTGCCTTGAGGCTTCTGAGTAACTTTACTTTCATGACCCAGAATTCACCTCTGTAGTGAGAAGACAGCTCTGCACTACCTTTTGGGAGCTAGAAAAGGCCAGGCAAGGGGCAACAGTGCCTCCTATCTCACTTCAAATGTAGATTGCAATCTTTTGCCTATTTCTTCAGTAGTCTGCATGGGCAGGTACCGACCCACGTGAGCATCAGAACCAAAACATCTTACACTGAAGGTGTGATAAGCTCTCAGAGCTGCAAAACTCATGACAGGCCTGGAACGTTGGTGAACAATGCTAGTTTTAGCTCTCAATCCTAGCCAGAAATATTCCGAATTTTCATGTGTTTGTTTTGAGCTCATCAATAATGCAGGGCATTTATGTGGCTACAAAAACTGATTTGATATTGTACACACATCTTTTTGTACCATTTCCAATTTAAATGTGGAGCCAAGCAGGAATTTATGTTGCTGGTTTCCCATTCATCTGAGAACTGCTGCAACTTTGGTAAAAACATGTTTCTGAAGAGAGACGACCTGAGCTGCTAATTTGACTGTAGGAGTTCATTTCTGGAATGCAGCAGGGTTTCACCAACAGAACAGCTGTCCTGGAAAGACTTACCACATGGGGTCATTTTCTTCTCTGTGTGTAATCGAGAAAGCCACCCCAGTTAATCTGAATCCTTTTAAGTCTCCTAAACTAGACCTCAGGGAGTGCAGAGAGGTCTACAGGACTCTGACCTCCTTTACTTCCTTCTGTCATTAGGGAAGGAAAAATACTCCCATACTTAAATGTGCATTAAATGGGAAACCTATACTCTTTACTGAGCATGGAAAACTTTTTCTATCAGTAACACATTACTGATTAGAGGGGAGGTGTTGGTCCTCCATTTTCTATGGCTATCTTGTGATAGTAGCTACACCTCTCTTAAATTTTCCAGCTTTTCCTGGTTGTGGAATCGTAGCAATTAGAGGTGGGGAAAGCTTCTTGGGTCATTACATTCTTTTTCTTCTGTTTGATTTGTTTTTCTTGCAGTTTTCTTCAATCCTTGTTCACTTCTGGGGTTATGGTTCCATTGCGCAGTCCCTTCTGCTACAGGAGAAATTTTCCTGGTTATTCAGTTTTATTTTTTTTCTTAATTTAGTTTTGGGGTTTTTTTTGCCTAAATTCTCTACCATGCTGATCAGTTCCTTTCACACTGTTTCCACTCTTCTGTGTTCTTTCTGAACACAAGTCCAGTCTCTAAATTCTCCTTTTTTTCCAGTAGGCTTTATGTTTGGGTTGTTTGTTTTTTTCCCCTTGCTGCCACTTTGCATCAGTCTCTTGACTTGCTGTATAATATTTATTGTGATTCAGCTGAAATTTTACACTATGAGTTTAGTGATTCCTTTCTTTGTCTTAAACCTGTCCCCTAGGCCAGGGTGCAAGGTCAGTCACAGGTAGCAGTTGTTTGTGGGTAAAAGGACATTCTCTCTCAAGCCTGGAGAAGGCCTTTTTTGAGAGGCTACCAGCTGGCAAGCCCTGCATCTGTGATCTGGGCCAGCCTTCCTGCAGCCCTTGTGGTGCTGGAGCTCTGCAATGGAAGTCTACATCTACCAGCATTCAAGGACTGCTTTTTTTTGTGAGGTGCTTGAAACCAAGAACACATATTACTCTGGTGGCTGCTGTTTCCTTTCTCTAGTCTTTTCTAGTGTACCTTTTTAGATGAGTAAGTATGACTGGGGCTTCCTAAAAATTAACAAGGTCATCAAGTTTTTTTGCCCCTACAACAAGTTGTTTCAGAAAGTGATTTTTTTTGAAAAAAGACACCTTACTAAATTCAGATCGAATATTTAATAGTTTAATTTAACAGTGAAGAGAGCTCTAGAAAATGTTCAGTGGATGTACAGTTTCTTTTTATTTTTGTAAGTTCTTTGCCTTTCCAGATGAGTGCTGGAATGAACATAATTAGTCCTGGGTCACCCTTATGAAGTGGTAGAATCTGGAAGGATGAAAAGGTTGGTCTCCAAACTGACAAGACATGGATTTGACAGATGGACCATTTGGTGGATGAGTAACTGGCTGGATGGCCGCACCCAGAGAGTCGTGGTCAATAGTTCAATGTCCAAGTGGAGGCAAGTGACGAGTGGTGTCCCTCAGGGGTCAGTGCTGGGACCAGTGCTGTTTAACATCTTTGTTTCAGATGTGAACATGAGTGTATCTTCAGGAAGTTTGCTGACAAACCAAGCTGTGTGGTTGACACCCTAGAGGGAAGGGGTGTCATTCAGAGGCACCTTGACAGGCTGGAGAGGTGGGACCAGTGCAAACCTCATGAAGTTCAACCAGGCGAAGTGCAGGGTCCTGCACCTGGGTTGGCACAACCCCAGGCACAAATACAGGCTGGGGGACAATGGTTAGAGAGTAGTCCTGAGGAAAAGGACTTTGGGGTGGTAGTAGGTGAGAAGCTCGACATGAGCTGCCAGTCTGTGCTGGAGCCCAGAGAGCAACTGCATCCTGGGCAGCAGGTGAGAAGAGTGGCCAGCAAGGCCAGGGAGGGGATTCTGCTCCTCTGCTCTGGTGAGACCCCATCTGGAGTACTGTGTACAGCTCTGGAGCCCTCAGCACAGGAAGGACATGGAGCTGTTGAAAGAGTCCAGAGAAAAGCCACAAAATGATCCAAGGGCTGGAGCACCTCTGCTACGAAGACAGGCTGAGAGTGTTGGGAGCTATTCACCATGGAAAAGAGAAGGCCCTGGGGAGATCTTTCCAGTAGGGGGGAAGGGAGTCTACAGGAAATCTGGGGAGGGGCTTTTCACCAGCGAGAGCAGTGAGCGGACAAGGGGCAATGGTTTTAAACTGAAAGAGGGCAGACTTGGGGTAGACATCAGGAAGAAATTCTTCACCACGAGGGTCATAAGGTGCTGGAATAGGTTGCCCAGGGAGACTGTAGAAGCCTGCTCCCTGAAGGTGTTCAAGGCCAGGTTGGATGAGGCTTTGTGCAACCTGGTCTAGTGTGAGGTGTCCCTGCTTATAGTAGGGCGGTTGGAACCTGATGATCTTTAAGGTCTCTTCCAGCCTTAACCAATCAATGATTCTGTGAACTTGAAATTAAATTATGCATTTGTTTTATCTGTTAAAACTGTATCAGTGTTTGGTTAGCCAGAGTATGTGAGAAATTCGAAGAACAAGGATCCTGTTTATGAGCAGGTGTTACATCAGAGTTCACAGCTCATTTTCCTCATCTCCTTCCACCCCCAAGATTACTGACATCAAGACAGACAGATTTAACTGACTGCATTTTCTAATGTTTGCTTCATGCACTGCACAACCCTTGCCATTAGCCTTTATACATTCTTTATATATGCTTTATATATTCTGGTAGATGAAGCATATATCCACTGGAAAAAGCGGGTAGTTTTTCATAGCAAGGTTACTATAATGTATAAGAAATAGTCTTATAAAACCCATCTATGTCTCCTCTTAATTGAATCTTATTGCGAACAAACAAGTATTGGATAGTAGATATAACACCAACACTTCTTAGTGAATGGTTTCAGCAAATTAAAGCAGATTCTGTCTTTGCACACATTTGTCTTTCTTTCTACAACTCTTAAAGAACCGGAAGAAATCTGAACAGATTTTAAGGCAGACCTATACCATTCTGATGCTTTAGGCCTAACCACATAGCTCCAGGCCATTAAAATTCACCTAGTAACTCTTGCACTTATATGAGCAGCTTCTCAACATCACTTTGATTTAAAGACATTGTGATAGGTATCCAGTATGCCTCATGGCCAGTTTTCCCAATGGCTAGTTCCTGCTGTTTAAAAATGTGTCTATTGCCAAGTGAAATTTGTCTAGTTTTGGATACCAGGAATAATCTTGTCTTACATTCTCTTAAAGCTTGATTAAAGAGCTTCCTGCTGTTAAATTTTCCCTCACTTAAAGCGGGAAAAGATCAAGATCAAGTCACCCCTTATCGTATTCTTGGAATTAAATTTATTATGCTTCTCAGATTTCTCACTGGATAGACTTTGATTCAAGCAGGTATTGGTTTGACAAAACCATATTTTCAGTTCAACAATTTATGTCTTTCATTCAGTCTCACCCATGTCATCATTTACCTACACAAAAGGGGAAGTTTTCAAAGAAAAATATCCCAGGTATGAGTGCTTTTGAGAAACCATTTGAAATTGCTAATGGTTTCACAACTTTCTCAACTGCTGTAATGTGAGGGTCATATTTTGTGCACATATGTTTGTGTACACCTGGATTTATAGTAACTCTGCTTGTAGTCAACTCGAATTAAACTAACCTTTTGGTATTTTTATCCCAGATCAACTCCGCTATCTAAGACGTACAAACATGTGCTAACACAAAGGAGGAGGCAGGACAAATATGGCTTGGATGGGAAAGATGGGATCTCCTCTTTCAGCAACAGAGGTGGATTTAAAAGATGCTGCAGCCTTTGTAGAGAGATTTCATTCTGCTACAATGGGGTTTGTAAAAGCTAAACTTTAAAAAAAAAACCCAAATAGGCAATAACAATGTAGTTTTATCTCTTTGAATGTAATACACACGTTATTTTTATCAAACTGAAGGAAAAACTACACTTCTGCAAAGAGGAGGCAGGGATGTGATTCTTTCATTGGTAATTTTTAAGTAAAAATCTTATACTACAGTCTCCCAAAGAAAGAAAATCAACACACTCTAAAACTCATATTGTATGTGGCAGAATGTAGTTGTATTGCTCCAGGAAGAATCTGGAGAAGAAGTCTTGGCTTAGGTGTTTCTATGTTCATAGTTTTCCCTCTTTGCTTAGGAATGGATGTTAAGAACAGTTACTTCAAGGAAGTTGCACTCTGAAAGTGAGTGAGTTTCACACCGTGCCAGAATTAGTAGCCTATTGTTAGGCACATGAGAGGGTCAGTCTGACATAGGGTGGGCTTTCCTCTCTCTTGCAGGATTTTAGAACATTTGATTATTTCTTCTGATGTCTTCCCCTGACCTGCCTGCTATAATGCCATGATAAGGCCATCTCTCTTTGCTAGGATATCAAGGCTAGTCAAAATCAGACCCTGTGAAAGGATGTAGTAATGAAGCCCATTCATCAGTCTGAAATGCAGGTGGCCTATACATCCATTATTTTACCACAAGTTTTATTCCTGTTCTATTAAATTAGAATTTGTTATTAAGAGAGCAATCATAACTGCTTTCCAAAAGAATTCCAGAACCAGTTGGTAGATATATTGAATTGCTTGTACATTCACTATAGCTGTATCCCTAGAAAGAAAATTCTTGGATTATGAAATCAAGGTAATGGGGCTTCATGCATCAGAACTGCAGTTGCTGGGGTGAAATATAGCCTTCTTTTCAGCTTCTCTGAATAATGTAATTGTTTTTGGTATGGACGATCTAGGATTTATGGAAATAGTTTCTCAGTTGGTGTAAACTGGTACACCTGTGGTGAAACCAAACAAGCCCTGCCACTGTACACCGCATTACAATTTGGCCCTTGGTGTAGTTACATAGAGGTTTCCTTGCTTTTAAGTGGTCAGGTTTTGTACGTGCAATAGGTTGCTACAGCAGCCTTTCAGACTGTACCTGCATGAGGGCAAACACTCCCATCAGGTAAGAGCAACACAATGAAGAACTGAATGAGAGTCTAGGTAAATGGTACTGATGGACAAGTCTGACCTGAGTTGGTGCTGTAGCACGACAGACCAAAGGGGCAAAATGGGCAGGTTGCAAATGTTGGCCTTTGTATGAGACCTGATTGTGTTATATGCAGGCAGGACACCAGAAAGCAATCAGGTAGTGTTCTTGCTTGGTGCTGTTCTGGTGAGACTTTCAGCTCTGGGCACTAGCAACAAAAAATACAGAGGAAACTTGGAAGGTAGTAAGAGAAGAACAACAAAAATGATGACAGAGCTGGAGGGATTGTTTTTATGAGGGAAGATCAAAAGAACTAAATATGTGGAGCTTGCCTAAGTGATGACTAAGAAGGGAATATAAAAACTACCTACAACTGTTTGAAGGATATAAACACTAGAGGTGAGCAAACAGCAGGGAGAAATAGTCTATGAATTTGAAAGTCAATTTCTGTTCAACTGTGTTTCTACCCTTTAGTGCTCACTTTCTGTTAAGACTTGTACTTCACTGAAAACAATTCCAGGAAAAAACACACTTGTACATTCAAATACTTGAGTATCTGCAAGGGAATTCTGAAATGTAAATTCAAACTTAAAATTTGAAATGTGCTATGGCTGACATAAGTCACCCAGTGTGTAGTACTTTGCGCTAATTAACAATATGCAAATTTTCTGCATGGCAAGTCAAATACATGGTTGAAAACTGTACTTTCAGTTTTAACATTGTACTTCTGTGCTTCCTTGATGGAATTACTTAGTTAACTGAGCAATGCAGGACAGGTTCCAACTGCTTTCTATCAGTTTTGCACAAAAAGGTGAGGCATTTGCTTTTGTTGAGAGGTTGTATTTTATAAATAGTTTGATTTGCATATTGATTTGTTGTGGGAGGTGTTTTCTGATTTGACAAGAGTTAAAAGTAGCTAGAGCCCAAACCAAGAGTGTGCTCTGTATGTAAGGGCTGTTGGTGCGTTTTTATGAAGTTGCCCAGATGGGCTTGTCCACTGCAAGGACAATTCTTTTCCAATTTTTTGGTGCACAATTAATCAGCTGAGAGAGGTGAGTTTAGCTTCTGTGACTCCCCCATGGACATTTAGAGCAATTGAATTAAGAAGAAATTTCAGGATGAGTTTAAGACAATGTTGTGTTAATGGTGAAATCTCCTCCTCCTGGAGGTGTGCTTGTCATTTAACTCACTTGGGCAAAGCTGTGGAAGCAGTTGCTGGGCAAGCCTCAGGTGAACTGACTAATTTGGTAAGTCATTTTCAACTTTGGTCATTTGTGAGTTCAGGCATTAAAATTCTGCGTTAATACTCATCAACAAGATTTTCTAAGTGTCTTTCCCTGTCAATGCAGGGTTGATGTGTGCTGCCCAGCAAGTGACAGGAAATGTATGGTCAGCTGTTTAGATACACTCTTCAAGAAAATGGCTCTGGATGTGACTGTGTCTGTCTGCCTGCACGCATGCGTCAATCCATACTGTACACAGAAACTACAGGCATTGACCTATGCAAACACACACCAAATTATCACTTCCTGTAAACAAATTAGCATGCTTTAAAAGGTGAAAAGCTCTATAAAATTGTCTGCCCTGTTGTTTATGGTGTGAATGGAGGATGCACTATATTGCAGAGGAGCTCACATTACTCTCTTCTCCCCCCATCTCTAAATGGACTTGTGCTCCGTCCGTTTCACCATTGTTCCTGTCAGCCCGATCCCAGCAGGGGTTCCCTAATTAGCAATCTCTTCATTTCCAATCAAAGCACAAAGCGGCCCCAAAAGCCTCTCTTTATGAGGGAGCTGAGCGGTGGCTGGGGACGAGGAGTGGGATAATTGCCTTCGCCACTGGCAGCAGTAAGCAGCCTGGCTAATTCATTATTGTAATAACTTTGCTTGTCCTTGGGGAGGGGGGGCTAGGGTGAGGAGGACTGAGCCTGGCAGTGCTAGCTGAGGACAGGGGGAAGGGGGAATCCAGCCAGAATTGAGGCAGAAGATGGGAACGATTGGCAGGAAAGGAGAAACTATTCAAGATTTTTCTGTCGATTCCCCCTAAATAATTTGAGGATGATGATAATATATGGCATGGCAGTCAGCATTCCCTGAACAAGACTGTTAAGAGCACCCCTCTACTCTGACCTTGTTCATGTTCACAGAGGGCCTTCTGGAAAGGCATGTAATGTGGGCCCAGGACTGCTGGCGAGGCTGGGGCTTGGTGGGTAAAGAAGATTGGGGGTTTGCCTCTCAGTCCAGGTAGGAAAAGCTGATGCTCAAGCATTGAGATAAGATTGAATGACTGAGATGCTCACATCCAGCAGTTTGTGGCATTCAGTGATGCACAAGAAGTCACCAGTCCTTGTGTGGACATTATATGTGGAATTTCTTTGATGGAGCCAGGATCTGGCAAATCCTGTGTCAGAGCTTTGTTCTTATCTATAGTCTCTTTAAAATACTTTTAACCACTTACTTGTCTTCATGTGGACTGCAACTTTGGTTTTGCTGGAGCTTTGTTGGCTTTCAGTAGCAATCAAGGTTCTGTCCTTGAGAAGAGACCACCAGGTTGAGGTGCCAGCATCTGCTGGAGCTGCTAAAAGGAACAGGCAGTGGTGGTGGTTACTTCCTCCTGCTGGAAGGGAAATCTCTATGATATGGCACAGAAAGTTTATTAGGTCTTTTTTTTTTTTTGTCATGTGTACATGTTTTAAGTAGGTAAGAGCAGTCATATACTGCCAGACACCTTGGGTCTTCTTTTTTTATTTCTTTGTGCTTGTCTCAGGATGGTGTGGTCTTGGCTACTCTCGCTGACTGACAGGACAGCTCCTTTTCCAAATTCCTTTGAGCTGCTACTGCTGTTCATTGAGCCCATCACTTTTAGACTATCACTGTTCATGTTTCTACACTGAGGTGGCTGGCAATGTAGCTATGCATTTCACTGTCAAAGGTTTATCTCTGAAAATTATTGTTTCTGACATAAAATGAAACCAAGGAAAGACTGACATCAAAATGCAAATGCCAAACATACAAATTTTTGCATGGCAGGAGCAGTTTAACATTAAATGATGCCACTGTATTAATGAACACTTAATTCTGGAGCTGTTTGTGTTGTATTTGTTTTATGGAGAGGCACATGGAGCAAGGCCTTCAGCTTGATGGGCATTTCAGTAATAAGCAACAGAACCTTTCATTCCCACCTAAGATGCAAAATGCTTAATGGGAGCAGATGTTTTTGGGACAGTTGAATGAGGCAACAGAGAGCTAATAGGTGTTTTGGAGCAGAATTTATAGTTGGCATTGTCCTCATTCTTGTGACCAGTGCTGTTTTCCCAGCTGCCTTGTGCTAGTTGCTCTTTAGCGGTTTTCGCCACCTCTGTCTTCTCCGCCTCTTGACCAGACATTCAACCAATTGGCTGTGCTGTCTGCAGGCAAAGAAATGTCAGCTTAGAGAGCAGACATGCAAGAACAAGAGGGTACCAATGGGCGTGAGCAGTCCACAGTGGTGATGCTGGAGTCTCAAAAAAAGATACATCTTCTGATTTTTGTTTTTCCACAATGAGTACTGTAGTCCTGGTTGCATTGTGTTTCTTGCTGTCTAATGTAAGCATCATACAGGGAGGAAGATTCAAACAGGCCAATGAATACACGCAATTATTATTAAATTAAATCACTTGCTGTGTGTCCTGTGCCATTTCTTTCTTTCTGGATCCATTTTGTCAAAGGATCATTGTATCAGTGATGGGGAAATTGCACATCTCTCACAGTTTGCCCTGTTAGTGAGTTGCAACAGCACATAGGCTTGAGGTGAACTCATGTAGGTAACCCTGTCTGCTAGAAATGGAAATATTTCCCATATGTACATTTGTGGGATACTCCATCATGTGGTATCTCCTACCCTTGGTTTGCATTTATTCCTCTAGCCCTTTGAGAGTACTTTAACTGTCTGGAAAGAG
>NW_009952694.1:5476845-5479957 GCF_000747805.2 Chaetura pelagica
AGTCAGAGCCACACAGTGGCTAGAATCTTTTAATTAATTGTTTTCTTTCCTTGTTTCCCCCCTACTCAGGAATGAGGATAATATTGAATCCCTTTCCTGGTGGTTTAAGAGGCTTTGAATCTTTTGGTAGATAAATTGGGGACAAGCAGTTAAAAGGTCTGAAAAACATCTGATATAGAGCACACTGGCATAAGGTTGATGGGATGCTGGGATATAGGCAAAGGTGGATGAACTGGGGGAACAACAGGCAGTTTAGTCTTGTCTTCACTTTTAGTCTGAGACCTTAAATTGTTGTATTGTTAGCAATTGCTTGTGGAGAGGTAAGAAATTGTGGCAATGGGCATGAAAAGGAATATTAATGATCCAATTTCCAGCTGGGTTCCACTCCAAGGCCTCGCTGGGTGATGTGCATTTTTAATCATAACAAACCAGAATGAGAAGGAGTTGTTTGCAGCAAGGCAGGCCTGCATGTGGAGCCACAGGGTGTGACACTGTCTCAGACCTCTGCCTGCTGCTCAGAGGAGACAGTTGCACAAAGAAGTTGTGCTTCAGTGCCACCACAAACTAGGTTGGATTGTGACCACAGTAAAACCTGGATCACTGCTAGAAATAGATCCAGGGGGAGAGTCTTGTAACTATCCTGAACATCCTAAAGCTCTTGAACAGAAGAAATAACTTAATTTGACTGGAGCGTTGGTTCAAAACTGGTCCTGACCTGAAAACGGAAAAAAAAATATTTAGGTGCTAGGCAGCATTGTTCTGTAGCCATGCTGAATCTCCTGCTAGCTAGTTTCTTGATGGTTTCTGTAGTAGGGTCTTCTCACCTGTTTGTATTTCTGGCAAATGATTTCTCTGATTTTCAAGGGCATGCAGTGTGGTGAGTGGTGTAACTAACAGCAAGACTGCTTTGATCATTTCAGTCTTAAAGACACAGAGTTTGACAGAATATTGGAGAATCCTGGAGGTTTTCTTTACCCTCTGAAGTGCTTTTTGTTCTGAATTTTCAGACACAGAGAACCCTGCTGTACTTCTTTAGGAGTTCATGATAGCGTGGGGTCAAGCAGTCAGTAGTAGTTGCTCTGGAGAGACACGAAGCCTTCCCTTGCTTTGGGCTAACTATTCTGTGATCATTTAGCAGTGGGACTTGCAGCTCTGTGCTTCATGCACATTTGAGAAGGTGTCAGCTACATACTCTAACTTAACTGCTAAGATTCAAGCTCTGTGTCTCCAAACAGGTCCCTTTTTACTTGTCTTTCATCTTTCACTCTGCCATGGTGACTGTGTAACTGCCTTGTCAGTAGGGTTAAATGCCTAACAAGTACCAATGTTTTAGCACCACAGTTGTCTAGTGTATGTGACAACACAGTGCAGAAGCACAGCCTTTTTGTGGCAGAGATGCCTGATACATCTCTGTGGCAGAAGCAGCAGCAGCTTAGCTTTCTCAGTGCAAGACTTACAGTGCACACTAAGCAGGACCGTCATTCCATTGAGCAGAGGGGCAGGGGTGCCACAGATACTCTTTCAATATAGTTCAGGAGTTCTGGGAGGAAGAAATATTTGTCTTGCATCCCTTCAAGTGCATATTAAGGCCAGAATTAAGTACTGACATTCCTTTTGGAGTTCTCATCAGCCATTCTGTTCTCCCCTCTGTGTTAGTGGTAACCCAAACTAGGGAAAAGGGCTGAAGTACTGCATGCCTGGTCTTTGTAGCTTCATGTTTTGTGTATCTGGCAGAAGAAAAGTGGCTGGTGTTTGATATCCCAGGACTCTTGCTCATTATTTTCAGGTAAACAAGCTGAGGAATCGGGAAGAGACATAAGAAAACTCTTGTTTTTTATCCCATTAAACTGAGAGCTAGTGTCCTCTGGGATGGTCCGTGCTGATGCAGCCATTTGTATTGTGCTGGCTGAAGTTAGAGCATTGCTGCAGGAAGATGGGATGATTTCTGTCAGAGAAGTAATTTCTGAAAGGCCACAGACACCTGGTAAATTGGAGCCAGCCAGGCCACTTGTGTGCATCCCAGCTCCTGCCTGCTGCAGTGCCAGGGGAGATGCCAGCAGCTTAAAGACTTCTGTTTTGCTTAGGAATGAAAGTTATATGATTCATGCAAGATCTGTTTCACCTGAGGAGGGGAATTCACTGAACTGGCTTGAGGAGGGGATGGGAGGAGTTGCCTTTCAACATCCACAGTAGGTGCTGCCTCTGGCATAAATGCCATGGTTGGAGGACAGAGTGAGGGGTTTGTACATGTTGTGCTCATGCAGCAAGCCTGGCCCTGAGAGAGGCACCATTCCACTTGGCAAAGCTGCCTTGCTGCTGCCTCTTGACACCCAAGCAGCTAATGTGCCTCCTCCACAAAAGCTTTTGCTTTGAAATGTTGAAAGCTGCAATACTGTGTGCTTGTACGTGTGTATGGAGATTGAATGGGCAGTGGTCCTCTCCTGGCAGGGAGAGGGGGCTGCCAAATGGATATAGCTTGCTGTGATTTTATAAATGTTTTTTGGGAAAGATGGATACCGTTTGCTGAGATAGGTATTTGTTGCTCAGGCAAAACTCCCAGTGTATTTACAGCGGCTCTACATGGTCTCTGTGCGGTAGGTATGCGTGTGTGCATGTACATGCTTGTGTATGCCTTTATTTCCATGCTCCAGCTGCCTGCCTCTGATTTAAGGGCAGGTTTTATTCCCCAGCTGCCTCAGGGCTCCTCTTTACTGATTGCATTAAAGTCTCCGTAATTCTCCCCTCATTAATGATTGGCATATTTTTACCTCTCACTAAAGGAGCTTGCAGGCAACTCTCGTGGGGCCCTGCTTGCCAAATGAAACAATTTCATCCTGCTCCAGAAACGCATTAAAAAGGGTTTGTCAGGATCTTATCGCTAGTTAAGGAAAGCTAATCAAATTACTTCTATTTATTAGCTGCCGCAGCAATGTGTCATTCCATCAAGTACAGGTACTGGGACAGGCAGGGACTGCACCAAGAGCTCTGTGCATCCAGCACTGCTGCCTTGTTCTGCACAACAGTATCTCTTGCCAAGGGAGGCTGCAGGGCCAAGAGAGGCTGTGAACTTCACAGCAACTGTGCTTCTGCTGCTATTCCCAGCAGGGATTCC
>NW_009952694.1:5480310-5498103 GCF_000747805.2 Chaetura pelagica
AGCAGGAATTCCCTCTGCTGCCTGTCTTTGCCAGGGGACTCTCCAAAATCCCTTTGCAGTAGCGCTCCCGAGCTTTTACCATTGAGTCTATTGCTTCTGCATTTGGTTGATCATTTCTTGCTGTTACTGATTATATTTTGCTATGGACTTTTTGTCTTGAGATGGTTTGGACTTTTTGACAAGTTCAACTCAATATTAAACTAGTCCAGGGGTTATCTGTTAGCTTGTCTTCAGGCCTGGGCTGACAAAGAGCACAGGGGGGCAGGATTATGGAAATTTTGAAAATAATAAATATAGGGGTTTTTTTACTTAATGCAACTTTTTCAAGCTTTTTTATTTATTTATTTAAGTCCATATGATATGAAAAAGTAATTAAAAATTGGGAGAGTGGAAACTGAGTCTTCATTGAATAAACTAGGTTCCAAGGACCTAGCTGGGCCTCTGAAAAGAGCACCAACTACTGCTGGACTGATGATTGCATGAGCAGTAGTGGTTTACAAAGCAGGAGGTGTGAAATCAGATAAAAGCTCACTCTTTTATTAATTCTACATGTGGAATGTGCATTTCCCTCACGCATATACACAGTCCACTTGTATTTGCAAAAATGTATGTACTCCCAGTCTTGCATGTGATCCTAATTCCAAGGGTGATTCTACCTCCTGTGGGCTTGCTCAAAAGAGACCTGGAGGCAGGTGCCTGAGATGCACTTTCAAGCTTTAGAAAAGATAAATCTACTTCCATCTCTTCAGTGTTTCTTTCAACTTTAAGCTAAGAGCAATGAAATGCTGGTGTTTTGGATAAACATGAGTTTGCCAGCAAAAATGGGCTTTTTTTCCATGTAAAGCTGATCTCATATAAAAAAAAACACTCCAGAAGAAGAAAACCATCTAGTGGATGTATTTGCATGAAGTGAAGTATGTCTAAATATAGTTATCCTAGAATCAGAGAGGTTGGAGGGGACCTTTGAAGATTACCAAGTCCAACCCTCCTGCTGCAGCAGGAACATGTAAGGTGGTGATGATGGTATTGCTGTGCACTTCATGCAAACCTCTGCTCTTTCATTTTGTGTATACCAAGATTTTCACCTTTGCACAAAATCTGGGAGAGCAGTGAAAAGACACCGTTCCCAGGAATAAGTGTCCATGTAGACACAACAGTGTGCACACACAACAGTGTGCGGTGTTGGTTTCATTTAGGAAGGTTTGTGCTGGTTCTCAGCATTTTGCAGTGTGTGTACACACACGCGCGCTCCGTGTTTGCATAGAAATGATGGAGTGGTTAGAGGTTTGACAGTATTCTGGCACTGCAAGCAATGATTTCTGGAGCTTGGGTTGGTGGGGGATGGGTAAGTGCCCCAGCTATTGTAACTGTGTGAATTTACTATAGGGTGTGAGTGGCTGCCAAGCTGCAGGGTCCCTGGGTGCTGTTCCTGGGAGCAGCAGTGTAAGTAGGGCTAGTGGGGAGTCTCTCCCCATCAGCCCCACGCAGAGAGCCACGCTCCAGCATCCTCATTACCCACACAGTTCAAAAGGCAGTCCTGAGTGGTCCGTCACGTCCCACAAAAGGCTGTATCGATTGGTCTGCCGGAGCGTTTCCCGGGGTCCTTTATATCTCTCTGCCTCGTCGCCAGTAATGAAGAGGCCGAGCATAGGGGGAGAGTCAGCAGACTCCCAGCTGCTGGGATTTCTTCATCTTCTCATCAGGATTTTAATTAGACACGTCCGAGAGGGCAGCACTGTGTGAGGGCAGGCGGGAGCTTTATCAAGCAGGCCACATCTTTAATTACTGTTTACTGACAGATAACACGGGAGGGGAGGTGGCAGCAGAGATGGTTGTAGGGGGAAGCTGGGAAAGGACAGCAGTCCCCAGAGTGTGCACTCAGCATAGAAGGCCTTTGCTAGGGATTGAGTGGAAATTGTTCCCCCCTCCCCATTCTGCTATGCTGTTTACCTGTTGCCAGAGTGAGAAAGGTTCCCCTTGCCCCTTTTCTAGTGGGCAGGAAATGCTGAAAGGTGTCAAGTGGTAAGGGCCACAGATGCAAGGAATGAAAAGTATAAGTTGGATTAGAGAAAAATGAGAGAACTCTCTCCTCTAAGCTGCCAGGGTCCTCAGCTGAGCCATCCTGTGCCTTCCCAGCCTTGGGCGGTCCTATGAGTTTTCTGACACTGCACAGCAGGAAGCAAAATTATTTCCTTCTCCTTCTGTCTTCAATTGGCAACCCTCCTGCCTCCCACTGCCGCCATTGCTGTTATATCCAAAAGAAACCTTATTCTGTCTTTCCATGTGTCCTCAGCATTGGTGGTATGAGAGCAGTCTGCTCTGTGGCTGCTGCTGTCACAGATTTCATCCCTGTTCTCTCATGGGCCCTCTCTCTAGGTGGTGTGAATTGTATTTTCAGCTGTCCCTCTTCTGTCTGGTCCTAGAATCCACATCTCCCTCTAGCTTTTGTCTCCTTCCCCTTAACATGCTTTTTGGACACCATTTGTGACCAGGGTGCTGTATCCTGCTGGATGATAGCCCTGTTTTTAGTTTTGTGGGCTGCCTGCTGGCTGTTTTGTGTTAACACAGAGGAATGGTGTTAACAGTTCCCACCAAAGCAAGAGGCCTGGCTAGACTGCCATGGTGGATCACTGTTTCTTGGCTCAGCCAGCCCTTTGCAACATAGGATTTCTGCAGTACTTGGTGTCCACATGGGCCATCTTTTGATGAACTAAGTTCAACAACCTGTTGCTCTTCAAAAATTTGCTCTTAAGGTCATGTTCTGGTCTTGGCTGCATTTGTATCCCCTGTAAGGTAGTCTCGTCCTTCCAAAATACCTTTGCAATCCCTGTGTGGAAGGCAGCCTTACCAGAGCTTGCCTTGCCTTGGTGCCAACAGTCTCCCACTGCTCTGAGCACAACAAGATCTGGAGGATGTGCTTGGGATCAGCAAGGACTCTAATTGGACTGTTGTTCTTTCATTTTGCTACGCAGTAGCGAGCAGATTATAGAGCCCACACATTATAGATTTCCTGTTATCCCTCATGAATCAAGCTCCACTGTCTTATTTACTGTCAGCCAAAGCCTGTGAATAACATCACCAAGGGATACACTCTCACACAGTTGTGCAAACACACAATACAGAGCAGTTGCACGTGACTTTGAGTTGTCAGTTCACCTTCCCCCACCACAACACCTATGGTCTGTTTGCTGTCTTCAGAGTGGCTCCTGGCTTCCCTGGGAGCTCACAGTTTATAACACTGGAGGCAAATCTGTGTTATCCAAATAATATTAAGTCCTGCATTTTTAACTTTATGGCATTTTTAGTTACAACTCTGGCCATTCCATATACTCTCATACCCACATGCACCAAGGATGCATTCCCAGTTCCCTGGGAGCTGTTTCATGTGAAATCTGGCAGGTCTTCATTGCTTGTCAGTGAGAAAAGACTGGTTTGTGCTCAAGGCACAGCACTGGAAGTCAGCACCGTGGGTACAGCTCCCAGCTTCATCAAGGACCGCTAAGAAATTTTGCTGCTCTAGCTAGAGTGTAGTGAATGTAATAGATGATTGTGTTGATTGATCAAAATATATTTTCTCAAGTTTCCCAAAAATTCAGCTCAAGATTGTGAAAGAGCATGAAAAATTCATGGCTGGGAGATTTGCCTCACTGATGGGTTAACACTCGTTTTTTTGTAAGTGCAGTGAGGTGTTACTACTGAATCAGTGGAGTCCCCTAGAAGTGAAGGGAAGTTTGGCTTGTTAACTGTAAGCCAGACTGCTAGTTTCAACCTTGTTCCTTGTTGTAGGTGTTCATAAAATTTCTGTGGCCTTCCAAATGATAAGCTTGGAGAGCCAGGAATTAAGTCAGAGGGATCGAGGTGCTAATTTGTTTCTGTTAGGCAGGTCAGTATTTCTGTCATGAAAATCTAGATGTTAGGCAATGTATCTTTAAATAGTAAGAAGCTTTGGCCAAGAGGAAGTGGTTAAGCAGTTTGCTATGTCCATTGTTGATAGAGCTGGAAGTAAATGGGCTTTGATTGCAATGTGGGAGATTTCAGTTTGATGTTAAAAACTTGTATTACCAGTGATGTGGGAACATTAGAACAGACTGTCGGAGAAAGGCTGGAAGTTTTTCAGGACAGGCTGAAAAACATCTGTCAAAAATAATGCTGCTATTGCTGATCCTCTGTTGGGATGGAGTGAGGTACCAACCACCTAATCTGATCCTAGCCCTATTATCTGTGACATCCTAAAATATATATAATCTTGTGTCCAGCTGATGCAAGCTCGAGTTGGAGACAGGTGTGTATATCAAATAAGCACTAGCACCTCTAAGCTACCAAGACAGTGTACAAAGGAGTACAAGCACTCTACTTTCCTTCAAGGGCCTGCCATTCAAATGTACCAAACATACCCAACCATGGTAAGTCTTAAAAAAAGATGGCAGCAGCACTCTGGCTTGTTTAACCAGCTTCCTTTATTTTTATCTTCATCTTTACTGCCATGTAGAACAAACAGACTAGTATGACCACATTTTTTTACTAGTGCTTCCTGTAAAGTTTAGTTTCAGTTGTTCATACAACTATCAAGCTTTCACCATTGCTATAAACACTTTCTGTGCCTCTGATGGAATTATTTGGTGGAAATTTTTATAAAAACCCCAGCAATTATTTATTTTTTGTATTTATTTATTTAAAAGAAAAATTAGGGAGTATGCCATGCTCTTGAGTTATGCCTTTCTTACATTTCAAAACAAATCAAGTAGATTCCTCTTTGCAAAACCCTAAATCAGCTTGTGTTTTGGATCCAGACTAAAGAGACAGATGGGGCTGTGTTGGTGCAAAGGCAGTGTCAGTAAGTGAGGCCAGCAAACAGTAATGGAAAGATTTGGTGTAAGGGCAGCTGGGCAAAAAGGTGAGGAGAAGAAACAAATATTTATAAGCAGCTACTGAACAAGGAGGCTGGGGCTGTGGAGTGTGGGGAAATGGGCTTGGAGAGGTGAGATGAGAGCAAAGGAAAGGGATGTAGTGAGAAGGCAAAGGCAGTGAAGAGAAGAAAGTGGGTTGGGATGGTCTGGAGAGAGCAGGAGGCATGACTGGATTGAATGGTTGGAAGAGCCTTTGAATTGAAATTCCTCAGCTGTCATTCTGTGTCTGAAACTCACCCAGTGTTTCATGCTCCTCATGTTAGTCTTCACAAAGAAGGATGAGTTACCCTTGCAACTCATTTACTTCATTACCTTGGTTGTAGTGGTCCACGTGATGGATTCATCTCTTCTGATAATCCACAAAAGTGTCATTGCAATGCTTCATGAGGGAATTTGTTTGCTGTAAAAGAAATAACAAACTCTGTGAAAAGGGTATTTTGAAGGGTGCTAATGCAAGAAATGGAATGTGGGGAAAGACCAGTTACCCTCTGTGTGCACTTCTGTCTGTCCCACTGTGTGTCTCATCAACTCATGTTTTAGCTGCTTCACTGTGTGCTGTTTCTTCCACAGGACCCCTGCCTCATTCACTGCATGTATGGACCTGCTCTGAGATAAATCAGAGTTGCATAGTGAAAGAGAACATCTGTAGGACCCCTGCCTCATTTGTCAGGTGTGTACTGAGTGAGACAAGGGACGGCAGGAGAGAAAGGGAAGATTTTATAGCTAAGGCAGTGAAATTCTGACATGCCAGTTGACTTTTTCCAGTGGCCATTTATGTATGATAATTTTCAGGTTTTTAGAAGCAGCTGTTGGGTCAGTGGTTGTTTAATTGTGCATTCCTTATTTTGTAGGGGACCTTTTTGATCCCAAAGGATCTGCTTTACAGAAACACTGAGAGCTTACAGCTGCAAATGAAGTGAATGGGAATCCACTGAACCCAAAGTGCTGTACAAGTACAGTCAGGCTCTTGGTGTCTCACATTGGGCACCCAGAATTAGCAAATACCTTTTAATATGGCCTTCAATCATTCACCCATAAAATGGGAATTCAAAATATCCCCTCCTTTCATAGAGGTGTGTGAAAATAAATGATCTGGGCTGGTGAAGCTCTTGGACAGTGTAATGATAAGCCCATAGAAAAACACATAAGGAAATGAATAAGTCTCTAGAGCCAGGTTTGAATAATGTGCGGTAAATAAGGCCTGGGGCCACACACTGAACAATGAGCAGAAACCAGCATCTCAAATAGCTGCTCATTACATGGGAACAGTCCCTTCTGAGAGCAGTCTGAGATGGGCTACTGTGGAAAAAATATCATGTAATTAAGGTCTATAAAATAATGCATATGTACATGACGGCTAAGAATATTTCTCACAAGTAAGCACAATTGTGGCATTTCCTAATTCTTTACTTTATTTGTACTCTGTTCTGTTTAAAACACAGCTTTTTGTTAGTCTTTGTTTCACGGGTCCTGTCATTCTTTGCAAATTTATGTGCTGCAAGATGGTATTTTACTGGCCTCTCTGTTTAGATTACTTGTTGCCATTTAACGTAGTTGCAGATCAGTTAATTGCAGGTAGTCAAAACCTACTCTCTTATATATTATGTATTCCACAAGTTGTAATCTCTGCTGAGGTGCAGATTTGTGTGAGTGAGAAAGGCAGATCTAACCCTGTAATTTGCCATCATGAGCAAAACTGACACCCAGATGCTACTGTTCTTAAGAGTGAAGGAACTGGGGATGTTTGAGATCTTACAACCCACTAGCAGTAATTAAAACAATAAAACCTCCAGTAATTTTCCCATGCAGCAATATGCAAGAGAGGAGAATGTCACTAGGGCTATGAAATTACTTTAAAAGTCTTTGATGTAATGGGTGGAGGAAGGATGGCAAAGCTTAAGCTCCTGGTGAAAGTATGCAGAAATGTAGTGTTCAAAATATCTAATTTTAAATAACTGCACTTTTGATGACTGATTATGTGCATGTTTAGGAACAAATATATAATGACTGTATGCAATGGAATAGTGTTAAAATCTATAGAGTTGAGAAGTTGAGTGTTAATGGTACTGGGATGATCAATGTCCAAATCTAATGCTGGTTAACCTCTCCACGGCATGTTTGGTATTTGCTATAATTCCAAGGGAGAATGTTATGAATAATGCAAGAAATGGAGCTCCTGACATTTTTTTTTTTTTTTTTGTCTATTGCAAACATCTAAGAAACATACCATAATTTTTTTTTTCCTCTTATGTTTTCCCCCTCTCTCCCCCATATACAATTTCAAATACTGGAAGAAGAATTAATTGACCAGTTTAGGCTGCAGAAAGTGATGCCTCTCTCAAGGATGACTAGTATCACTGTTGGCCAGTTTACAACTTGGAAAGCACTGGTTCCCTACATGTGCTGCATATAATGGTTCATTCTGGAAATGAAGTAATACAAACCTATCAAACACATTGTAATCTATGTAAGAGACTGAATGAGTGTCCTTTGTGCAGTGGTTTAACTGCTCCATTTTAACAGTTTAATCAGATGAATGTATTGTACACTTTAAAGAGGCCAGAACAAAAAGTGATGCCAGGGTACCCAAGGGCAGGAACTCTGACAAAAATCCCCTCAGGCAAGGCCTGGCACTATTGGCCAAAGGAGAGAGGAAAGGACAATTAAAAAAATTCAACAATCTGTTCTTGTAGTGGTCAGGCAGCAAGATGCAGCACGTGTGCTGGGTCAGAGCCATCAATGAGAGCTGGTTTCCTCAAGGGATATGCAGACCTGGACTACCAAAGTAAGCTGGGGCTGGGACAAACAGATGTTATGCCAAACACGTCAGCAGAGCTACTCTGTTTTGCATAAACACCTGATTTTACTTGGCATGCTTTAAACACTTTCTTTTCTGAATCTCAAGGTGCAATATAACCATTATGATTTAATCCTGACAGCTCTGTTCTCTGCATATGACACAACTCTGGGATTTTACTTCTGACCTACACAAACGGGAAGCCGAGGCACAAGGTGTGTGCAGCCAGGTGCACAGCTCCTGAGTCTGCGACCTCAGTCGCACGCCTCTGCTTCCCTTCAGTGAGAGAAGGAAGGGAGGCTGTGGGGGCTCTGCATTACCAAAGTGAATAGCCTTCCCCTACGGGTGTCTTGTTGACAGAATTTGGCAGTGTTAGTGTCCCAAAACTGATGTTTTGAAAATGCCATCCTGAGGTATGTCTGCATAACAGGCTCTCTGCCCTCTGGAAAAGAGGCTTAACACACAGTGGGGAAATGGAACCTGAACACACAGGCTTGCAGCCCCCCCCCCCCCCCGTGTTAGTGTCCCAAAACTGATGTTTTGAAAATGCCATCCTGAGGTATGTCTGCATAACAGGCTCTCTGCCCTCTGGAAAAGAGGCTTAACACACAGTGGGGAAATGGAACCTGAACACACAGGCTTGCAGCCCCCCCCCCCACTGTGGTAGCACAGGGGTAAAGTCAGGCCTCTGCATTGCAAAAACTTTGCGTGATCAGGGGGTGTGATCCCAACTGAACTCGGGGGCAGACAAGTCAGAGCCTCACTGTTTACAGACCTGCCAAGCAGAAATTTTTTTTTGCTGTTCTGGATCCACAATCTGGGAGAGAAGAATAAAAGTGATTTAACCTGCAGTGTGAGGGAAATCACCCGACTGAGGTGGACTCAGAGGACAAATGGGACAGAAGGCCTTACCTTGTGTGGTCAGGAAGGATGAGGAAAATGAGGTGAGGTGCACGATCAGATTCGTTAATTTCTATTTATTATTAATTTTCTAATTTTTCCCTTGCTTGGATTCCGCGATTGCTGGAAATAAAGGCTCCTCCAGCTGTCTGGGTGCATCTGTGACATTGACTCTGTCTTTGAGATGGGGAGCACCCTCTGGTGGTTAAGGATAATCTGACATTTCCTGGGATTGGCACCCATCGTACCTGCAAACTGCCGGTTGAACTGAGCAGAAGGCAATGTTGGCTTTCTGTCACTGCTGGGACGGGTGTTTGGGGCACAAATGTTCTCTGGCTTTCTAACTCGAGAATCTGAGTTGACCCCTTGGGAAGCATTTTTGCCCTGTGAGAAGGGCGCAAGGTGTGTGTGCTCTCCCTGCCCTGCTGTTGGGCAGAAGCTCACATTCAGCCTCACATTTTTCTGGTGAGAGGGCAAGTAAAGCCCAGTTTGCTTCATAAAGTTCACTGTGGACACAAAATCTAGCCTGAGCTCTCTCCCGAGGGATTCCTGTTCCCCGCCTCTGGTCTTGCTTCTATCTCCCAAAAGCAGTAGTTGTGTACCCAGAGCTCTCCCTAGTCCAGTTCTGTCTGGATTTGCTCTGCCTAGGTGCTAAAGCCAGCACAGTACAGTCCCTTGCAGGGAGCACAGGAATTCAGCTCAGGTTTCCCTTCTCCTTCCCTAAGTGGATTAACAGGCTGAGGGGATGTCTCTGCCTGCCTGACTCAATCTTCATTAGCTAACATGTTTTGCCAGCAGCAGTCACATCCTGGTCTGGAGAGCTGTTTGGCAGGAGCGAGTTCTGGCCCCAGCCTCCCACAAAGACTGTTGTGTCTTCCAAGAGGGTTTTCTTGATAGTAAAGCTCTATGGGCTGCCTTGAGAGGTAGGGATGTAGGGCAGGAGTGCTGAAAGATGTGATCTTGTTTCTGTGCAGTGTTCACTTTACAATAACTGATTTTCATCCTTTGCTGACTGAGCACCCTTGAACCCCTGTGCACTGCACATGCTGTATGAATGTCAGAATACATTCTGTGTCCCTGAAGGTGCACCCGTGTGGTTTTTTCCCTCTTGTGTTTTCCAGGAGGGTCCTGAATACATCAGGATGCCCCTGAAACTTTCTTTAGTTGTCTGTCAGTTCTGAATGCCCTTTCTTTGATGTTTGTAGACAGGTGATTTGAGTACAGTATTGCCTGAGAAGCTGTGCAAGCAACTGACCCTATCTCCTCAGCCCCTTCTCCCTGCTGCTTTGTGGTAGTTGTTAATGGGTGTTGCACCCTTGCACAGGCAGTAATTTATTTTACAAGTGCTGCTGTTTCCTCAGTCCAGAGAAGATCTTTTCTATGCCAGGAAGCTGTACACTTTAAATTGCATTGATTTTAAAACAATCCATTTAAACTACTGAAAATCCAAACTGTGGATGCTCTCCTGCCAGTTTGAAGATGCTTCATTTTCACTAATTAGATGTCTAAACAAGTCTAGTTTCAACACTAATGAGTGCCTTTTGCACCAGCTTAAGTTAATCTACTTAAAATTGTACCTTGAGTTATACTGCAGTAACATTCTCATGCTAAGAAAGCCTGTGAGGAGAGGAAGAGAGCACTGGGCATCACTAATACCAAATGTAATTGTGGGAAGCCTATGCTCAGAAGTACAGAGGCATTTGGTATCTGTGCAGAGGTCAGGGTGTACCTGAGCAGGAAGAGGCCTCCTCCTGGCTGTCAAATGCATGTAAATGGGTGCAGATTAAGCCCTGTATTTCTGCAAAACTGAGACTCTGTGAAAGCACAGAGCATGCTACAGAAATGACTGTGACTGAAAAATCTCTATGGGAAGTGTTTAACAAGGAAGCAAATGCTCTCCTTTTGTTTTTGGAACTTGACCATTGGGGTGGGAGAAGGTGGTGTGCCAGGCTCTGAAAGCAAGGTCGATTGGCCAGGAACAGGATCAAAATCAACTTTCTTTTGGCAAGTTGGAAGGGAAATAAAAAAGGCAAATGAGCATGAAGGGGCAAAGGACACGGCAGACTCTGAAGGATTTTACAACCTAAAGCTGTATTTAGCAAATTAAGGGATTAATTGAATTTCCCAAACACTATGTGTTAAAGCTCACAAATTAATAACCCTGGCACTTTTGAACCAGCAGTGTATTTGGTTTGGCCCTGTAAAGATTTTCAAGCAACAAGTCAATGGTCAAAGCAGAACCAGCTCCCCAGAGAGCCCTGGGTTGCCTGTACTCTAGCTCCCTGGGAGATGCAGGCCTCTCTGGAGCAGGGCTAAGTAGGTATTGGGAATCACAGAATCGTTCTTGTTGGAAAAAAGCTTTTAGATCAACAAATCTAACCAGCAGCCTAATTCTACTGAGTCCAGTGCTAAACCACATCCCTAAGCACCACATCTACATGCCCTTTAAACACCTGCAGGGATGATGTGCTTCCAGAGTGGGAAACAAAGGTCATACAAACCCTTAAGATGTAACCTGTCTCTGAATAGGCAGAAAATGAAGTTTCCTTTGACAGACTAAATAAGACCTGTTTCATTTAATAGAATTTTTATGCTCTCTTTGTTTGGAGGAACATAAAGTGGGAAAACAAACCTGGTTTTATATATTTACAAGTAGCAGAAATCACTTTGTTATGTGTAGAAAGGAGCAGGACTTGGGGGGGGACAGACAGCCCGAGTTGGGACTTGCGGAAACACTCTCACTGTTAGACTTTGTACCTTTCTTTGATGCTGAGGCTACCTTGGATCACTGATCTTGATGAAGATGATACTCTCTTGTTCTTCAGTCCTTTTCTTGTCAAAGGTTTCCAAAGCACTTTATGCATTAATGAGTTATTGAGAAAGAATATCATTGCTGGAGAGTAAAGCAAGATATACTAGCAAAGGTGGAGCAGGAATAAACTGGGAATGTTGAATGAGATGTGTCTAAAACACTAGTTCACTTTCTGCTTCTGCCCTTTTCATCTCAATCTCTGGCATTTCATCAGTAATGAACTGTAGGGAGACACAAATTGACATAGTGCAGGCTGTACCACTCACATAGTCTGTTCAGTCCCTATCAGTGACCCTTTGTAATGCTACTTTCTGTGGCATCTTCCAGCAAAAAATTCTGGTGATACTTGAGAGTTTCCAAGCTCTGTTTCCACTTTGTGGCCCTTTCACCAAAGTTAAAACAAGAGGATAGTTGCCAGATCTGTCTGACTGGGCAGATCTGTCTGTCTCTATCTCTACAGCTCTTTTTTGGTTAGCGGTGAAGGGTCAACTCTGAATACCGGAGCGAACTCTGGTTTTAGAAAATACCTCCTATTCATCCTCCAGTTTTGGGGGAAAAAATTGCATCAGGAAAGACAGCAGTACCTTGAAAAGGAGCTCTTGATACAGTATGTTTTCCATGTATTTCCATGCTGATTTTTTCAATTAATGTATTTCCTCCTGTTTCATCTGCTAGTCCTTCCTTCCACCTAAGTTTATGATGTTTAGATGAGCTTTGGGTACAGACTAGACTAACATGCTTTCTGTGCAGTTACAATCTTGCTGCGTGTAAGTTCAGGGTTGCTTTATCTGCTGTGGATTGAATTGAGGATGTCCATTGGGAGTTTCAGGTCTTGGTTTTCTCATTGGAGGTCCTTCCATCAGGCAGGTCTGTTAAATGCTTGCTGAGTCCCTAGAGACACTTGATCTGTGTTTAAAGGGAAGCAGCTGAACAAGGAGAAGAGAGAAATGCCTGTGTACTCAAGCGCTATTGCTCTGAAGGAATCTTCCTATAAACTGTGCAAAGCCTGCATGGCAATCTGGGTGCCTGGGGCTCTCCATGTGCTCCATTCCAAGAGAAACCTGTGTGGTGTTTTCTGGCATTTCTGCTCTGAGAAAGAAAAGTTGATGGCTTCTGGATATTTTGGGCATGAACTGTGTTTAATTCTCCTGAGGCCTAGGCCAGGAAAACCTCTGGAGGATTCCAAGCAGCACTTGCCTCCTGCTCCCCACTACTGTTAAAGCTTCCCCTGTGGAGACACCCGCTCAGGGAGAGCAGGAAGTCCATAAATAAATAATTCCCTCTGTCTCTCCTGATCAGCCCAAGCAGCTGTGATTGCTCCTGAATGCCTTGTTGCTTTCTTCTTAATGGCTTTTAAACCAATTTCACCCTCATCTGATGACCCAGCTTCTCCTCCTATTTTTGGAGAAACAATTTCTTCTTTTAGAGAGAAGGGTTTGGGGGATATTTATATTGTGTCAAGAGTTTTGGCTAAGGAGAAATAGTATAGCAGTGCAGGTGAAGCTACAGTTTACTACTTCTACCAGGCTGCACCATGCCTAATTCTGACAAACCTCTACAGGGCACTTCCCTGGGTACAGCAGCTAGTGTTGACCCTTGCTTGAGAGCTTTAGGCACGTGTGATGCTCATGGACTTCCCACAAACATTTAATAACTCTTACACCACCATAAGATGCTGTGGTTTTTTGGATGTGTTTTACTGTTGGGAAAGGTAATCAATGAGACCTCTGAGTACTTACTTTGCCCCCACAGTGTGTAGGTAAAAGCTGGGGAACATAAGTTAGGAGTGCAGGTTCTCATTTGTCAGCTCAGCTGACCTACAGCACCTCATTAATGGGCATTTGACAGCTTCCCAAATATTTGGGATGTATATTTGTGCTCTTGTACTTTGTTATATATGAACTGTAGCAGCTTGAAAAAAACCAACAGAGTGATCCTTACATAGCAAGTGTATAGTAAAACCTAAAAGTGCTTGGTTTGCATCCTAGCGGAGCTCATGGAGATATTTATTTTTCATCTAATGGGGGTCATCTAGGTTTATCTACACAGAAGTATTCTGTACTTCTGGACATATTAGTACTGTCTCAGCAGGCAGAACAAACCTGCTGGGCAGTAGGACATGCAAGGCATGTTCTGAGCATCCTTACAGAGCTGGCCAGGTATTCTACGTGACGTGTACTTGCACAGTCTTGTGTTGTGTTGCAGGCCAGAAACAGTGCAGCACCAGTCTAGCTGGCTGGAACACAGCTGCAATGCCTATGGTTATAATGCTAAGTGGGCTGATTCAACCCAAGTGATTTCTGGCTAATCAAGGGTAATGACCTATGTTTTTTGTTTATTTTAACCATCCTGCTTGACCAATCAGTTTAATGATTCTCCTCATGAAACTTTTTGGTACTTCGAACATGCAGAAAGAAATGCTGTCCCTATGTGGTTCCCAGGACTGATCTTTGCGGAGTTTCTGACCACTTGTGCTATGACATACTGCCAAATGTTGAGGGGCAAGGTCTAAAAGATGAGTTGAGTACTACTGGGTTCAGCTGACTGTAAATATTTAATGAAAGATTGGTATGTTCAACAGATGAGTAGAGAGGGGAGGCATCAGTAGTCTTTGATCATCACTAAAATAAAGGTATTCAAGAGCTGAGCAAAAGACCGAAACTAGATTTTCAGTTGTAAGCACTGTGGAGACTGAGGGGACCTGTTGCTAGGAGGCTGCATCACCAAAGTCACCCTCAGACCACACGGGACTGAGATTTGAGTTTGCCTTAACAATGATACTGAAAAGTAATCTGTTCTAATGCTGCCGCAGGAACAGCGGAAGCTGGGAACACGCGACTTTGAAGGATGAAGGCATTTTTGCTGAAATCTAGTGACGCATGTTCAGGTCCATCAGGAGAAGGCTTAACTGCTGCCCACAACTGCCTCTGAGCCTGGATCGCTATGAAACTTTAAGACCTGGAAGTTATGTCAATAAGACCTTTTCAAAGACATCCAGGGACTTTAACTTTCACACAAGAGAGAGGCTGCTGTCTTTTGGAGTACATGGGGCAGCATAACAGAAGTAGGAGTGAGCTGGTGAAGCTTCTCCTTTTTTTTCTGGTAACCTGGATCTGTCTCCTTTTGACTGGCTACCCTCTTGATACTGTATGTGTATGTATTGTGTAGCTAAAGCAAACAAGCATGTTTATATGGTCCTGAATTCATCATGCCTCTTCCAAATGATGTTTTGTGATATAGGCAAAGATAGTTTTTCTTGTTCTTTTTCCACTTCTTGTTTGAAAAGGTACCACAAACCCATGATCATTCACAGTCTGTAGGTATAGTGTTTGAATGTTAATGACTTGTTTACAGAGCAATGATTTGCTAAGATGTTTTACTGCAGGTGTCTGAACGAGATAAAGTTGATGGAACTCAGAAGTTAAAAGTATGTTATGAAGCCTAGGACAGGGTTTGTTGGCAAAGCTGTCTAATCAAATAATTTGTCATATCAATTTGCTCTTGTCCAATAAGTGAAATAAATGTAGTAATAAATAAACTCAAGAGGAAGTTGGGGAAAAAAAAATCTCTATTGTTTTACAAACACTAAAGTTAGTTCAGAACAATTCTTCAAAATGGTCATTTACTTAATTGAGCTGTTTGGAGATCCATAGCAGAGGATGCTTCTGCTGCTGGTACAGTGCGTCAGAAGGAAGCTGGTCTTTTGTCATGTCTGGTTCTAGCCAAAGCCTGTAGTCTCTTACTGTTAGCAACTGGAATATTCTGAGGCTGGAGAAGGTGACCAGGAAAGCAGTCTTGAACATCTGATCATCTCTGTTTTTTCCAGAGTGTTGTGCATCAGGTTTCCTAAGGTCACTTGGGACCTGCAGGTTCATCTCACTGTTAAATGCTTTTGCATAGATCCACTGTTGGTGAGCTTGTCTGTATTTGGCCTGGCTGACCTGGTGAAGTCAATAGTCTTCTACTGACTGCACTCAAATGAGGCCCGATGGAGGTTCCTGCAGGGGAAGGAAGGTCTTTAGTCCCAGTTTTCTTCATCCCTTATACTCTGGATGGAAAAGTCCTTTCATTGCTTTGCTTCTTTATAACTGCCTACATCACTTTCCAAAAGGACTCTGTGACCTAGTCAGAGAACCCACCTAAGAGGAAATTATCACAGAATGTTAGGGTTTGGGAGAAGCCTCTAAAGATCACACAGAATCACATAATTTTTTGAGTTGGAAGGGACATTAAAGATCAAGTTCCAACTCCCTTGCATGAGCAGGGACACCTTCCACTAGAACAGGTTGCTCAGAGCCCCATGTAACCTGCCCTTGAACTCCTCCAGGGATGGACCCCCACAACATCTCTGGGCAGCCGGTTCCAATGTCTCACCACCCTTACACTGAAGAATTTGCTCCTGATCTCTAACCTAAATCTCTCTTCTTTCAGTTTAAAACCATTACCCCTTGTCCTCTCACTGTAAGCCCCTGTAAAAAGCCCCTCCCTAGCTTTCCTGTGGGCCCCCTTCAGGTACTGGAAGGCCACTATGAAGTTCCCCCGGACTGAACAACCCCAACTCCCTCAGCCTGTCCTCATAAGAGAGGTGCTCCAGCCCTCAGATCATTTTCGTGACCCTTCTCTGGACATGTTCCCACAGGTCCACATCTTTCTTGATCATAGATCAAGATCATAGAGTCCAACCCCTCTGCCAGAGCAAGAGAAAAAAAAAACCCAAACCAAACAAAAAAAATCCCAAAACCCAAATAGGGCAGATCACTCAGGAAGGAATCCAAACAGGTATTAAAAGTCTCCAGAGGAGGAGACTCCACAACCTCTCTGGGCAGCCTGTTCCAGTGCTCTGTAACCCTCACAGTAAAGAAGTTCTTCCTCATGGTGAGGGGGAACTTCCTGTGCTCAAGTTTGAATCCGTTGCCCCTCATCCTATGACAGGGCACAAGTGAAAGCAGCTTGTCCCTGCCTTCTTGATGCCCAGCCCTCATGTATTTATAGATATTAATTAGATCCCCCCTCAGTCTTCTCTCTAGACTGAAAAGCCCCAGGTCTCTCAGCCTTACGTCTTGCCCACTGTTGTTTGTTTTTTTTTCACGTTGTAGTATTCAAACTGTAAAGTCTTGGCTACTGCAGTCAGCTCATTGCTGTTGCTGGGAAATAAGTCATCTTGTATGTGTTTAAGTTCCTGTTTTAAATGGAGTTGGAAAAATTACAGTCTATATTCACTGTCTAGCCTGCAGTGGGCACACCCTCTAACAGTAGTTCCTGAAGCATCTCGGTTCTTTAAGCCCCACTCCTTTTCTGGGTTGAGACGTTTGGCATTATCAATGCACGTGCCAAAAATATGTTAATTCTTTGCTTGCAGTGTAACAGTACATAACTTATCTCTTCTGACAAGACAGGTATGTCTTTTGATCAGCTCAGTGAGTAAGCTGGTACTGTGAATATCAGGATCCTGAGGTGATTAGAATGCATGGGCTTGGAAAGAGAAACAGCGAATCATCTCCCAAATTGGAGGAATGAACCCCTGTTCTCCTGACCTCCCTCCTTGGAATTCTGCAATGCAAGACTTGAAGCTAGTGTACTGAGGTAGGAAAGCTAAAGGTGAAAGCACACTGTTTGACTATGTGTCCCATGTGGCAGGATGAACCACCATACTGGAAAAGCCATGCTTGTGATGCCTGGGATGATGGATGGAGAGGGATTAATTTCTGCTTTGCTACAATTTGGAAAGAGATGGGAAACAGCACTGAGTGTGATAGTAAATTATATGTAGCTGTCAGTGTGAGTAAAATTGCTTTCCAGTCAATGTCTTGGTCATGTTCTGCCCTGCCACAGTGGCCCGACTGAGGGTTAGTGTAATGCATCATGGGAAAGAGATCAGCAACAAGGTAAAATTTGGAGCCGGGTCATAGATCTCCATTGAAGTCTTCAAAGTCTATGAGATCCATCTAGCTCTGTAGTTACCTGACTTTTTTGAGGAAGGTTTCTATCTGCCTAGTTAAAAAAGAGTTAGGCAAAGAGTGACTAGGAAGTAGATTGACAAAACATGAAAGCAGATCCACTGCAGTATTTCTGGGCAAGGAGGATAGGAGGTCCTATCAAATACTTCAGCTAACTGATGATGCAAGAGAGAGCAGAAGGCATAATCACAGCTATGTCATTTTCTCTCCTGCCTCTCCTTATATTTCTTACTATAAGCTCTTTCAAAATCTGAAAAACAGTATCTCTCTTCCCATCATCTTTATTCTTTCCCATTTGGTAAAATACTCTGTGCCTGCTTCTAACTCTGATGCCCTGTTTTGAATTCTATAAAAGTTAGTATAGTAGTCTTTGACTTTGTGTGTGTCTGCATGTGCACTTTCATCTAAGATGTCAGCAGG
>NW_009952694.1:5498254-5502802 GCF_000747805.2 Chaetura pelagica
CAGCAGGAACATGTTCTGCTTTGGAAACAGAGTCCTGCTGTTAACACTGTGAAAACAAAAGCAGGTACAGAAGGCCACAAATCGCATTTGCCTTAGAAAAATAGGGATTATTAAAAGAAAGTCTTGACTTCTCATTTGCAATGTAGGGACTATGTCTTATCTCAGGATGCCTAACATTGTTGCATCCAAGCACAGAACTTAATGAAAGGTAATTTTTTTGGACAGAGAATTCTCATTCAAAGCAGGAAAGTAATGGTTAAGACGCTTGTATTCAGACTCTTGCTCTGCTACAGATTTGCTCAGATTGATCTGGGGCAAGCCAGAGGACCTCTTTAGGGTATGATTTGGCAGGCTATAGGTTGAGAATGATAACACATTTTAAAGACTAGGGTATGCTTCAAGTATGTCTAAGAATGTTCAGGTGGGCAGTGATTTAAAAATTGTGATGTGAAAACTGTGATAGAGGTGATACCTTTCAGATTAAAGTACATTGTTCATAAGGCCAATTAGGTTCTTTTTTTTTGGGAAAAAAAATGAAAATCTATTGGAGTTTGGCAGAAAACAAGACACATTGCCTTTGGTGTGGAGAGCAAACAGTTTTGTTGGGGTGTTGTAAGGGGAAACAGAATTAAGCCCAGAATAAAGAAGGCTGTTTTGTCCTCATGGATAGAGTCTGTATCTGGGATAGCTGTTTGCTGTGGAAGGTGATACATGTGGGAGTGGCAAAAAGCCTACCAGCAATCAGGGATCGGTGCTCAGGGGACCTACATTTCTCTCCAGGATTACTAGCCCTGCAAATCAAAGGCATCATCAGGGCACACAACATGGTGACTTGTGTGAAGTCCAAGCAGTACAACTAGCCTCAAAAGTGTCTTCTAAATTAATCAAAATGAGCTCTCTGTAACTGTTTTTTTCCTTAAATGAGACAGGGACTGGAAAAGGTCTCTAGTTGTTGAAGTTTTTCCCCAACAGACAAGATAAGAATGTGTGTACACAAGTCTGTTCTGCCCAGCTTTGGTCTCCTAAATACTATATACGTTTTGTACCCCATACAGATACCACTTCACTCAGTCACTTGTGAGAATACAATAACAGGGCCTTCATAAAAAGGAAGAAAATCCTAGACCCCCAAAAGTAACTAGATCTCTGCCTCTGCTGCATTTTCTTCATTCACAAAAAAAACTAGCCTTATCAACAAGTGATATGAAGTTTGTTTGGCATGATTTGCAGATTACTCCTATATTAGACCAAATGAAATTTCTGACAGTCGATCAGTCAGCTTGCTGGAATGCTGATCATTATTTCATGATAAAAGGTTTAAAAAAAAAAAAAAAAAGTAAAAAATTAATCTATCACAAACAGGTTAGTCATTTAAGGAGAAGGGAAAGTCTCCAAAGTAAGTCTCTATCCGTCATCTCTTACCAGTAAAAGCACAGAGACGTGTATTTGCAATTCTTACTTTATTTCTGGTGAGGGGGATTGCATGTTTCAAATAACTGATCCTGCCTATAGCATCAGCCTATAGCATTCCAAGACTAACATTAATGGAAAGTAATTGTTCTGCACTTGGACCAGGTGTGAGGGGAGACCAAGTGACCTCAAAAGCCAGAGGCTGCCTCACGAAGGTCATCCCAAAATATAGCACTTACTAGAGCACCTGTGGGTATGCTCTGCTCAGAGGTCACAGGCTGAGTAACCAGGACTGTTCCTGCCCCTCCTGCAGAGAGAGAGCAGCAGTTCCAGGAAGGATTCAGTCAGCATGGCAAACAAAGCTGTGCTCACAGCACAAACTAGTACTCCTATTGCCTGTGCAGTTCTGCCTTACATTTACCCAAACGGAGGTTTTTGGCTTCCAGGTTTGCCTGCTTAATCTGGCAGTCTTTTGTAACCTCATCCTGATACTTTTTCAAAAAACATGTTGGAAGGATGGCCATGTTGAAGATCAGTCTTTCTGTTTTTATTATTTGGGGGAAAGAGAGATTGGCTAAAACTGTGAGAAGAGCTCAGCAAACACTGTACGGAGAGGGGTTTGCAAAAGAAAGGTGAAGCTTGCTAAAGTTCTAAAACCAGCCTGCAGGGCTCTTACTCTCTTTCTTGGCGAATTCAGGTTGGCAGAAGAGGTCCAGTCAGCAGACTATTCCTGTTTATCCTTCACAGAAAGGAAAAGCCAGGCTTCTGCAGATACTTTCAAGGCAGAGGAAGCTCCATTTGTCCATTTGCACTGGGTCAGAAGAGATTAATGTTACATTTCTGCACCACTTTGTAAATACCCACCTTACCCAGTCAGTCCTCTGTCAGCAGCAGCCCATTTCCAGAGTACAAAACTACCATTGTACTGGTTATATCAGTTAATTCAGCTCTGTGGACCTTGTGCCAGGCAATCACATGGTTCCCTGCTTGCTTCACCTCGGCCTGGATAAAAGTTGAAGTGCAAAATTAAAACATCAGCTATCGGGACAGCAGGACCTGCCTGCCAGGCCATTCCCACCCTGGTCTCCCATTTACTGAGAGCCCACACCAGAGCTAACCTCTGCACAGTCAGGATCCAGCCAGGGTGTATCTTTCTGGAGAAAATCGTTTTTCATCAAAATCATCTCACTGCAAACACCCTGACTGCTCTTGAACTGTAGCCTGCCCAGACCCTGACTCTGTGTGCCTTCTCCTGCCTCTCTTACTACTGTGCATCAGGAATCTTCTTCGGGAGGCAGCTAAGTTGGGGGGCAGCTAGGTCATCAGTGGATTCCTCTCTGTCCTCAGATTTCTGTTGGAAGCACACTGGTGCTTGTTTTGTCCTTCTTGTTTCTGCTTGGGTTGGTTGTTCTCTGATGTGGCTGGTGAGCTTCCTTAATGACAATCTTGGGCCCTACTAATGCTAATACCGTACTAAAGCTTTTGTCTTCTGTCTCTTTTAAAGCATCTTATCTGCTGGGCTGATACATCACTTAGGTGTAAAAAGGTATATGTGTATATGTTCCATTTGTATTAATTCTCCTTTCTGGAAAGATCTATAATCTGACTTGTGTCGCCTGCTGCATTCAGGTAACCAGAGTCTCCTGTACCCTTAAAGGTGTGGGTGAGTCTTCTCTCTGCCTCTCATTTTCTAAACCAACCTGTCTTCTGTTCCATCTTCATGTGTACCTTTCACCATAAAAGACCTCTGTTTTGACATCTTTAGGCTGTGCTTTCTTAAGGATAGTTGATCAGAATCACAGTTTTTCCTCTCTCTGCCTGGAGACAGGTTTTATGGCATTTGTTAAGATCTCTGGCGGAGGAGGTAGTGAGAAAGTTGCACTCATAGACTTCAAGAAAGCAAGGACAGTTTACTCTGGTTGTGAATTTGGCCATTCCTCTTTTTTAATATTCTCAAGTTTCTAGAAATGCTAATTGCATGGAAAGTTTTAGCCTAATTTAGTGGTTATTGCCATGTTTATGTAGCTCTACTGACAGTGCATTTTCTTCTACACTGTATTGCCTCCTTCATCTGAATACCTCTAGTCTGCCCTGTGCTTCTCCTGGTGTTACACTGTCTTTCCTCAAATTAGAGTCTGGGTTTTATATTAAGAAATATCCTCATATCTCCTACTTCTTTTTTTTGTTTGTTTGTTTGCCTGGTGTAAGAATGAATCTTTTATCTAGGTGTGTTTGCATCTTCCTTTTAAAAAGGCCTCTAGTTCTCGCTTATCTGTTAAGGACATTGTTTTTACATTTGAGCATCTAAATGTGAAGTAGGAGCACAGAGAAGACACAAGTGAGGTTTGCATGAGTGCAGTTTGGAAGGTGGAGAGTAGGTCACAAGGGACAAACAGACCTTGTAGAGCGCCTCTGTGTGAGTCAGGCCTGCCAGTGAAGGACTGTGTGTGCTCGGCGTGTGCCCGAGGGGCTTGCATACCTCTATGGAGAGGGATCTTCAGACAGGTATTGGTACATTGCTGTGAATAGGCAGCAGAACTGCCTAAGTGTGACAATGCGCGCAGGAATTGTGCAAGCACACTGACTGTAACAACAGCTGGTATGTATGCAAAGCTTTGGAAACGTGTCTTTCACGAGGCTGGTTATGTGCACCTGTCTTCATGTTTGTGAAGATTTCTGAGGGTCTGTGCCTATGCTTTTTGTGCCTGGGAACAGACACTGTGATCCTGAACGTCTGATTCTGGTTGCACGGGCCAGGATTTATTCCAATGTGGTTTCATAAGCTGCACTGAAGTGACATCTAAATCGCACTGCCTTGAAATGGGACTCGGGCTCCCTTCTTCGTGCGTGTGCCTGGGAGTGTGTGCGTATGGGAAAGCAGATGCCAGAGCAGTGACCGGGCTGGGTCAGCGCGGGCCTGGGCGTGTGCACAAAGTGCATGTATGTGGATCACGCGTTCGCGTGTCGCGGTGCGGGGACACGCGTCCCGAGGGGGCTGCGGGCCGGCTGGACGGGGCCGCACCGGTGCCCGAGCCCCCGGAGCAGGTGGAAATAGCCCCGGGCACGCGCTTCACCTCAGCGTTTTGCTTAACCCTAAACTCCGCAGCCGGTGCCTGCGAGAGACGGACGGGCCGGCAG
>NW_009952694.1:5503621-5508912 GCF_000747805.2 Chaetura pelagica
AGCGGCCGCGGAGCCGCGCTGCGCGGGGGCGGTGCGTTGCTCTGTTTCTTGCCTTGTAACTTCTCCCTCTAATGCTTCATCTCCTAGGAACAGGCAGCTAACCGTGAGCACTGCCAGTCCCTTCTGCGCAGTTTTACTTTCTGTCTGTGCTAGAATTTCTGTTAGACGAATTGCTAGGTGTCCGTCAAGAGATGTGCGTATAAAATTGCACAGAGTAGACCCATTCAAGCATTGTCTTCTATTGTAAAAGTCTGCTTTTTACCTAAAACGTCCTACAGAAATTGAGTTTCCCACAGCTTACTGCTTGGGTAGCCTGCCCGAGAAGAGAGCGAAGTGAGTCGGAGGGCTGGCACGCAGACATCCCGAGCTGGGACCGCTGGCTGATACCTTGGCACCTGCTACTGCTCTTTGTATTCCGAAGTAGGCTGTGCCTGGTAACACTGTATTTAAAATCACTTTAGCATGTTAAGTTTCGGTTGATCCTTTTGGAGGACTTAGGAAACAAGGCAAAATCTTCTCGGTGTTTGTATCCAGCTGGCTGAAGCAATTAATTTTAAATGCATTCCTCCCTTCCGATAAATCTCACCCTGAGCAGAGTCTCCTTTTGTGTGTTTGCATGTTAATCCGGGTGTCACCTACACAGGTTCTGTGGTGTCATCAGAGGTGGGAGTGAAGTAATTTTGTCTATTTCATTGCTTTTGTTTCAAGAACACATTGTATTTATTAACATTAAACCAATTAAAACCAAACAAAACCCCGCAATGCTTACTCTTCTATCCTTATTACAGCTGCCTTTTATCTTTCTGTTTCCTGATATTCCATCTGTCCTTACACTCATTTCTTCTCCCTTTAATCCCCTGCTTCCAGCAGTTTCATTAAAATGAGACTTAGTATTGTTAATAGAAATTAATAATCTAGCCCATGTGATTTTCTTTTTCCCACTGGTGCTTCACTTGTGGCTGCTCCATTTTGAATTAAAAATAAACAAACAGTTTCTTAAGGGAAATGTATTCTGTATGCTGCTGGGAGTCTCATATCTTAATATTTAGGCAAAAACAGAAAGTGCATTTACCTTCATTAAAAATAAAAAAGGTACAAAATGCCACAATCAAAAGCTAGATCTTCATTACTTACTATATTGTCTCTTTAAGTTTTTCGTTTTATTTTTTCTGCTTTTGAAATTGAGAAAAGGAACTCAAACAACGTGAAAACAGTAAGAAGTAATCTTCATGCTGTATTACTGTTCACCTGTATTACTTTTCCACAGGCTCACAGTCAGGTCTCAATAATCTCAAGTGCACCTCACCTGTATTCACAACTCTTTGGCCACTGAGTAGACAGATAAAGGTGGCATTGGGGAAGTGCCACTGAGCCCCTATGGCTTTACAGTAGACAGTCCTGCTTTTTGAGATGATAAACTGTTGGAGACCTCTCCGTTTAGAGAAGTCCTTGGCTTGGTGTTGTGTGCCAACTAACCTCCTCTTTTAATACTGTTGTGTGTTGGGGAAGAGAGATAGAGAAATATAATTAAAAATATCTCAACTTGTAGTTTTCAGTCTCTTATTTTATTATTTTTTTAATTAAAAGAAGAATAGCAAAGCAGTTAAGTGTGGCTAAGTCTGTAGAAAGTTATTGAGAGAAGGAAAATATGTGAGAAGCCTTAAAAATACGGTGTATTTCAAGGTGTATGTGCAGTGTGTCAGATACTGATTTGATTTGCATTCTGGTTTTGTTAAGGTTAGATTTTAGGTTGCATTCCTGTAGCTGAGGATAAAAGTTAGCTCAATATATATCCCTTTAGCCTTTTTTTCTCCCACTGTAGCACAATTGCATTGTGAACATATAATGTAAATACAGGTATTGCATTTGTGCCTGTATCACTACCTAGCTGTGTAAGGAATATTATCCTTACTGTACTGATTTACTCTACAGACTGCTAGCCATTTAAATTACTTCAATAGTTATTTTCCTTTAAAAAAAAATACTGCTTTTAATGATGAGGAGAGCAATTTCTATCAATTTAAGCTTTAAATTAAGAGTGAATTTTAAAACGTTGTTAAGCTATAGGAAAACATAGGAGAAAGAGTAGAATGCAGGAAGATAAGTGGAAGTGGTCACTTGATACATGATCCATACAGTTACCTGGAAACTCTGTTTCACCTTGTAATTATTGAGACAGAGAGAATGAAAAAAGCAAAAGAGAGAAGTGACTCCTTTCTCCTTGGAGTTTAAGAAGAACTTCATTTTTTTACAGTTGGACCCAAGAAAAGTCTGAACAAAAACTAAGCAAAGGAATTAATTGTCCCTAATTGCACTTTTCAGGTTTGGGATTTGTCTTCCTCAAGCAGTGAGAGTTCCCTTCCCTTTCCCTGCTTGTGTTGGTCTGAGCGATTCCACCAGGAACCTGCCTAAGTTCTGGTCAGCGGGTTGTGTGGTTTCCCTCAGTGCAGGATCTTGCAGGGAAAGTAATAAAATGTTAATTTTGACCCTCTGTGCCTGTTTCCTAAGGCAGCATATGTATTTCATTTCTTGCCTAGGAATCAACTCTTTAGCAACTGCTTACTACCTTTTGGTACTGAGCTTTGGGGGAATTATTCCTGGAGTAGGTGATGAAGCTCCAAGGAAGAAGCTTTTGTATGAGTTTGAATTGGGAAAATAACAAATAAATGATTTGTACCTGCAGCTTGCCTCTCAGGTGAGGGCATATGGCGGGAATACGTTAGTTACGCTGTCCTGACAATGTCTGTCCGCAGTACAGCAGGAAGGGAGCGTGTGTGCAGACACCGGGAATGTACACCCTGAAATATAAAATATGTGATTGTATTAACACAGAAATCCATGTGCATATACATATATTTGCATGCAGGTATATGCACATACATATACTGAATATTGGTGGTGTGTCTCTCTCATATGCAAACCTAAGGCTGTTTCAAAGGACAGTGAAATACGGCATTTTTACCTTTCTGTATGAACTTCCACATCCCACAGAAATTTCTTCTACCTAGTTATAGTTGCCATGAGAAATGTTGACAGGACTCCAAAATTGCCATATCTGTTTTTAATTAATATTCTACATGACAAACAGAAACTGACCAAGGAACCATCATGAAGGGAAAATAAAAATCATTGGCAAATGAGGGCATCCTGCCAGATGCTATGTTTCTTACACTGTTTCCTCTGAAGTACAAGAAAGACACATGAGTCATTGATCTAATAAAAATGAAAATTATTTCAAGAACAGAAGAAAAAAGTTGAAAGGAAGAATTGATATACGTGATAGAGAGATGGAAAGGTATAACTTCGGAATTTTAAGTCGATGAAGGAGCAAATTCCGGACTCTGTGGCAGAGAATTAACTAAGTGTTGTCACTGGCTCTAAAGCACATACTGAGGAAATGTGACTTGATTTCAGAGGTTACTGGAAATCTCTGTGTTCCGTGAATGGGAGGAAATCTGAGTCAGAGAAGCTGAATTCAACTGTCTCCTCTGAGTGTCTCTCAAAGTCTGAGATAGGGAAGAGTTGTTAACTGGGGAGAATGGGGAGGGAGTTGTTTGTTTTACTGACAGAAGAAATTGAAAAACCTCTGCAAGGGAAGTGGGCTAGTTACTGGGTTCCTGACTAGGTTTCCATCGTAGAATGGGGTCTTGGTACGCGAAGCTTCTTGAGCACAAGGCTGATGAGGAAATCGGTATCTTTGAAGTATTTATATTAAATTTTCCCTCCTCTTCCAGTTCTACTTGTAAAAGTAAGGATGATCTAATCATTATCAATTATTGAGAAATATGGAAAAATCAATATATTTAAAAATTAGGATTTTTTTCACTGTATTGATTTGAAGTAATCAATAAATATTGCATTTAGCCTGAGAGGGGAAAGACTTTGGAGAGATTGGATCAAGAGAAAGTTGCTTTAACTGACATTTCACATCCCGCTTTCTTCCTCTCCAGGAGATCATTGCTCTACTCTCCATGTCCTTTCCACTTCCCTCTTTTCTGTGCTGAATTTCATGAACTTTGAAGACACTTGTATTCTTCAAGTAATTTTGGTTTAGTAAGAAGTTTTGTGCATTGTGTCACTGAGTCTCTCTATTAAATTTTCAAGGGCTTAAAGCATACAAACTCTCTTAGGGAACAGAAGAAGGGAGAAGGTAAAAGGTTTAAACCTGAGACTAGCTGAACTTTATATGTGCTGTTGAGAACACAGTAGAATTTCTCCAAAAAGTATAAAGTGTGTAAGAGAGATTTAATTAAGGAAAGAAATAGTAAAAGTAGAAAAGATGGTGACAAAGCTGGGGTATAAAAGCCAAAATCCTTTCCCCATCTTCTCTTTCTAACTTGCACTCCTCAATTTAGGAGTTGGGGGTCACAGCAGCAGCTACTCTTGCGTGTCACCGATTCCACTGTAGATTGCACAGGTGGAAATTCTTCCCAGTCAGACCTGTTCTTCATTCTACTGATGGTAACTTTACAACCAGGGAGCACAACACAATTTTTAGTTGGTTCAGCATGAGCAAGTAAATTTAGCATCTGCCCAGTACCCAGCAGCAAGGTTCCTAGGTAATGCGGCTATAGAAACTGGGGGCGAAAAAGAGAAAGATCAGAGCTTCCATGGCCAACTAGAGATCAGATAGTTGTTTGTTTAGTGAAGGGACTTAGCAAAGAAGATGTTAGCAGTATTCAGCTATGATAACCTTACCAAGAATAGGAAAATCTTGATTTCTTTCTGTCTTCCCGGCATTGACTGCATTTTGAGAATGTAATCATCTCCATGTGCTTGCATGTGTAAAGTGCTTTGTGCCTTTCATAGGAAACAGAATATAATTTATTATTATTTATTAGTAATAGCTGTTGACCTGGTGAGTTTTACTTTTTAGGAATTAAATTGTAGTAACTTATTCTCTGCATTTGTTTCCATCCCGGCTATGCAGCCTCTCTCTAAAGCTTTGCCCTGTCTCTTCAGAGCAATAGAGATGCCTACAAATTATCCTTGCAGCTGGAACACAGTTCACTTTGATTCTTCCAGTGCTTGAGAGTCTGGCTGCTGGCAGGGACTGTCCGTGAGGAGAAACATGCCTGCTCAAGGTGGAACGCACTGTATAATAATATATTTGTCATGTTTGTAATTGCAAATGTAATTAGCAAACAAGCTCTGGGGGATTGAGGACTTGAAACTTTCACTGCACATCATTTGAACCTATCTTGACTGGACTGGAGCTTGTATGCCACTATTAACCCTTGCTGGGGAAAAGAAATGCCCCTTCTGGTCTGACTGCTGCTAAGTTTCCTATC
>NW_009952694.1:5508939-5535633 GCF_000747805.2 Chaetura pelagica
CCTTCTTTTGTTGTGATGGCAAGTGCTTATGTTCCTTCTGCAACACACACAACTATTTCCTCTCCTAGCACTTCTGACAGTCTGGAAAGCGTTCTGCAATGCCCTTTGTGAAGAGCACTGTGTACCAGTAAGTGCTTTTGCATACTGAGCTGTTCGGTGCATTCCTATCACCACAGGCAACGTTACTATTCAGTGCCCCCTGCACTTCGCAAAGACAACTTGCGAAAGCAGGTGGCAAGCTGTTATCACACAACCTGCGATGGCTCTGGGTCCCTGCTGAGCTGGAATCTTCTTGCACACCCTTTTTGAATGGGGGAGAAATAAATACGTAAGAAATCCTGGTCATTTTGTGGGATCCTGGCAAATCTCAGTCAAGTCACCCTTAGGATGACTTTGTTGTTCTACAAAGGATATTCCTTAAGGCTCCATAAGGATTTAGCAATCAACACAGAATCTGTTCATAAGATCCCAAACTTACATGTGCATGGGATGCAAGGAGGGCTACTTTGCTTTGAATGAATATTGTTTCTTAATTGGTTTTTTGTTTGTTTGTTTGTTCTTTGTTTTCAAGATAGGACTTAAATTGCAATAAAATTTGTGATAGGACTGTTCTGCTTTTGGACTGTTTTATTTATTCTAGCATTTTTGTGTATGTGAAAGGAAATTAGTGACATTTAGACAGAAGTGGCTGTCTTCATACACTTTTTGCCATGACTATAAGGACATCTCTCAAATATTGCATCCTGTTGAAGGCTTGGAAGAAAAAGGAAGCCTAATCTAGTTTCTTCTTGGTAGGATAAGAGTCTTTGCCGAGAATGCCTTCCTTCAGTCCAGATTTTCCTTTTCCATTCCCAGAAATTATGTTTGATTTACCATGTATTTTAAGGATCATATATTTTTCTTAAATTAGAATAGCATATAATGTGAGTGATGGGCGTGGGACCTCCAGCTTAGCATATCCTGAATAACAGGAGACAATTTCTCATAGCATTTTTTGTTTTGAATTGATTGTCTGTGTTGTACTGCAGCTGTTTTTAGGTGAAGATTTCTTGTTGCTCGGTATCTACTGTTTTTGTACGGCATGTTTAGAAGTGTTATTTTCTAATTTTTCCCCTTTTTCTCCTGGTGCTTTAAAGTTCCCTTTAGTAATAATGGCCCTCAGTCTCCGGTGATGGAGCCGTCACTGTGAACAATGCTGGTGAGTGTATTGTCTGGATGTCCTTCTGCTCAAGAGAAAGGTCAAAAGAACAGCTTTTAAAAAGTGTTCAATTCTCCTGTTATGATTTTGCATATGGAGATGATAATTTTAAGAATGTGTAAGCACTTGGGTGAAATTAAGACAGAAATAAGGTTTTTTCCATCATTTGCCACAAATACATTTTTTTTAATGTGCTGACACAAACAATTACAAACAAAATTTCTTACTGAGATTTACACCATTTTATATATTAAAAATTTAAACAGCTGAAAATAAGGACACTAAAGAATTACTCTTCAACAGATCTTTTTTTTTTTTCTTCTAAAGTCTTCTGTGTTGTTTCGGTTTTATTCAGTCAATCTATAAGTTCCTAATTCTCAAACATATTGTTTCCTGATTTAAGATATTACACTTACCTAGACTAGTTTCTCACAGCTATGGCAACATAGCAGTGGAGAATGTGGGGTGTTACTGAATTGGTTGAGAAATTTGTTTTGGTGCGTATAACCAGAATTAGCTGATAACGCATTTTCAGTGTGTACCTTTTCTTCCTACTTTCCTTTTTATTTTTAGAAATTATCTTTTATATGTACAGCAATGTTGAGGAGTTGTTGGTGGTTTATTTCTCTTTATTTCTGGACCATGTATGGCATGTGATTGCTACTTAGTTTTAATAGTTTGGAAAGTGCTGTAGAGGGAGAAGAGCGATTTAATTCTTCAGAAAACACAAATTCAGTCCTTCTTCAGCTCCTTTTCGGACATACATTATCTTGCCTCTGCTTTTACCTCTAAGAGTTTAATTCAGTTTCTTTGTAGTGTTTGTATTTCTGTTGTTGAGGAGTTTTGGTCATTTTTGTTAACTAAGGAAATAATGGTACAGGGAGGTACCAAAGACGTTCTCCTATCAAACTAAAAACATTGGTATCAGATTCATCACTAGTGCAAAGGTATCTGGCTGGATCAGGACTCTCCATACACCTAAATGTATTAAGCAGTGGCTTCCAAGCGCTGCTGTGCAGCCTGCAATGCAGCCTGACCAGGGCTTGGGGCAGGAATGGGGCCACATCTGCCCGATACAGTCCAGAATCACACTCAGAGCCAAGGAAATCCAGACACGGGAAAACTTGCATTTGGTGCTTGCACTTCCTGAAGGATGTTGACTTCATTTCTTGTGGGTTCTTTTTGCCTTAATAGATTGTAGCAAATTTGACCTTTTGAAAATGATGGTTACGTGTATCATGTATCCATATTTATTTACTTCAGATGCCAGTCACTTCTTTAGAATAACTGGTACAAGTTGCATAGTGGCACCAAGCACACCCTAAAGGACTAGAATGAGACAAAACATGAGATAAATCATTTTCTTGCGTACAGAGATCTGTAAGCACATAGATGGATCTATATCAGGGTGCATGTGTACACACTTATTTTTAAATAGATGTGCACATACTGTAAATTAACAAAACATACATATAATATATATATAACTTTATACATAGCCACATGTTAATTTGATATTGCATAGTGTACTGTTTCCCTTAGACAGTTACCCTTATAATGTCTCTGTACGCATATGCAAACCTTTCTGCATATGATTGCCTCTTTCTATGTGTGTGCATGTATATAAATGTGTAAAAAAATAAGAATAGGTATGTCTGTCTTCATCACAATATTGTTCAGAGTCTTTGTTAATTACAGTTTGTAAATCTGTTTTATAGCCTTACATAGGAGGTGTTCTATAAATGTAGAATGCTGTATGTACAAATATACCATATGCGGCATTTGGTGTTTCTCTTGGACCATATATAACTACAGGTTATATAGGTTTATGTGTTACCAAACAGCTGCAGATAGATTTTGTATTTATAAATCAATACATATCTGAATTTGTGATTTTTTAAGAGGAACAGAGATTTTCTTTAAAATAAGTATCAGAGAGGAATTTGAAAAATAGTGTTCAGAAAATAGATACAGCTGTAACATTGTCTAGATAAAGCTGGGCTTATGTGCTGTAGCCTGAAGAGTCAGTGGTTTGGAATGTCTTTTATTCTTTTTTTCTTTAATTTTTGGTTATTTTGGAAGCTTTTCCTTCTTTTTCATGTAATTTTGGTTTCGGAAGGCTCAAAATACAGTGTGTTTCCCCTTATGTAATCTCTTGCTTAGAAAGTTATTTGATGATGAGAATCTTTGTTTTATTATTTCAACACATACAGTGCTTCTTTTTATTCTTTTAGAAGTGTTTTTTATTTTAAAATTGAATTATTCCCTTTCTTCTAGCAATTGCAGCTAGAGGACTGTCGTTGCAGAAGGAACTATAAGCCCTAATCACGCCCATGATCACTACTTCTCTAATAATACAGACCATTTGTCAGTATTTCTGCTCTTGAGTTCCTATTCTAACATGGACTTATTTTAAAAAATATGAATGAACTTGAGTTTTGAAATTAGCATATTTATGAAATAAAAAGCAAAAGCTCTCACAGTACAGCAATGTGGTATTAATATATGTTTTAATACACTAATTTTCCTTAGAATTTTCCCCTCAGGTGTTTAGGGAAAAACAGATACTGCCCTTCCCCCCCCCTTTAATTGTCTGTTGAAAGAAAAAAATAATACCCTCTTTTGGCTGATCTGCGTTATTCAACGTACTATTACTTTGCTTCATTCTCTGCAAAATGTTATAGATTCAATTCCCCTGTTGGACCAAGAGTTAAAAATTAATTCATGAATAATAAAAACCAATCAGTCTTGTTGAGTTTAAGAAGGATTAGAAGAAAGGTTTTTGTACAGAAGCAGTTATGTATCTTGGTGGGGATGTTGTTGAACTAATAGATATTGTACTAGGTCCTGTTGGTTATCTGATAAAGGTAACTGATTTGCAAATAGGATTGTTATCCTGATGACTAAAGAGTCTGATACTGGATGGATTAAAAGAGATTAGGTGGCTGGTGTCTAATTTAAGTTCTCTACTCCCTCTTAGGAGGTAATTTATTTCATTCAGGCATGTAGATTGAAAAGGAAGTAGGTAAATACATACCATAAAGGAACAGTTCATGCTACCTCAGCGGGAATTTTCAAGGAGGGTGATGTGTCTTGGACACCAAATTCCATGGAGCGTTAGTGTGGCTGTGGCAAGTAGCTGTCCATAGAGTGGTGAGAGGCATGTACAGACATCAGACTATCCTGTGCTTGGAGCAGGTAACTGATAGGAAGTGGGCACAGGAAAATTTATGATCCACTTGAGACAGAGAAAGGATTTGGACCCCAAATCTTGTGATGCAAAATCTGACCCTATATAGATATGGAGAGGGTGAGAAATAAGTAGGAGACGTGGCTTCAGAGGAATGAGGGGATCCAGAGTGGTGGAGATCTCAATTTTTTTTAAAAAAGGCTCAGACCTAAAGCTAGAGTTTAAGGGAAGCTGGTGGACAAAGGTGTCTTGTTTTAGGCAACAGTGCTTGAGCCTGACATGGGGTGTAGAAGGAAGGCAGCCCTTCTGCACCGGGCAGCCATTCAGCACCATTAGGTGGAGGTCTGGAGGGGGAAGGAAGAGAATGTGGCTGCAATGGGAAAGAGGAGAAATTGATAGATCTTTTCCAATATCTGTTCCATAAGAACTCCTTAGGACTACAGAGCCTTGGTGGGAAAATCATCTCGATTGACATCTCCTCCTCCTGGAAGAGGAGTTCACCATCGCACTTCAGAGCCTCAGCATCTCTGTCTTTTCGGCTGTTGTGGGAAAACTTGCAAAAGCAGGATCTTTGGGAGGCTAAGACAGCCATAATCAGCCTGCAGGCGACTGTCTGTTAGATTTGGGTAGAAATAAGAGTAGCATAGAGAGGTGTCCTTTTTGAAAGGAGAATTAGTTTGCTTCCTTCAGTGAGGCACTGGCCGGTGGCTTTGCCTCCAGCTGCCCGTGGCTGCAGCGCAGGTGGGAGCTGGCAGGGCTGTGCAGCCCCCTGCAGGGCTGTGCCGCCAGCGCGCCGGCCGCGCTCCTCGGGGGCTGGGGGCCTGCCTGGAGAGCAGCCAGCGCACCTTGGTTTTCTCAGGCCAGCGCTCTGGAAACGTTCAGAGAGCTTTGTCCTCTAAAAAGTACATGCGGGTTTCTCCTGGGCATCTTGGCAGTGCTCTTGTTACTGCATTACGAGTTTCCACGTTTATGGACCTTGTGAAGCCTCCAGGGAGGCTCTGTCATCTCTGACGGGTCCTATACTGCACACACTGTTCTGCATCTTACTCATATATGTTTGGACACTGTCATTGCACCCCTGAAGAGCAATTCCACTGTCTGAAGATCTCATGGTAAAGAAGCTTGATGAGGAAAGAGAAGCCTTAGTGTTTCCCCTATGAGTTTCATGCAGTCTTTGAGAAATATGCAACTGTCTTTATGAGTGCATCCTTTGTGTATTTGCACACTGTTTCCTAAATGAAGCAATCTCTTGCTTTTTCACAGAATCACATAATAACTGAGGTTGGAAGGAACCTCTGGAGGTCATCTAGTCCTGCCCCACTGCTCCATCAGGTCCACCAGTTTCCCAGGACCATGTCCAGATGGCTTTTGAATATCTCGAAAACAGGAGGCTCTGCAACCTCTCTGAGCAACCTGTGCAAGTGCTCTGTTGCCTCACAGTGAAAAATGGTTTCCTTGTCTTCAGATTCTACTATGTTTCAGTTCATGCCCTTATGTCGTGCCCCTTGAGTTTCTTTCCTCTTACTTGAGTTTACCCAATGATGTTATGGTGTCTTAAAACTCTGACTGTTTTGTCAGTCTCTTCCTAATAAAGTGACACACAGAAATTTTAGGTAAAAATATTTAAGTTAACACTATGTGGAAGAGAAGTATTGCTGACTTGGTTTCCTGGCAAGTGTATCTTGATGTCCCAAGTGTAAGTGATTACACTTGGGACTATAACTGTGTCATTGGGATCTGAGTTGCTGAGCTCTTGCAGCCTCAGTTAAGAATGACAGATGTGTTGTCTTAAATTCATAGTTGGTTCATCAACATCATGTATCGTGTCTCTTCAGGACATACAGGAGTTTCTCATCTAGTCTAGAGTATTGCTTGTCCTCATCACAATGTGATGAATACATAGAGGTATTTGTTTCAGGTATCCTCTTTATCTTTTTCTTAGTCAGTTGCTAGTTTATCAAGGTTCTTTTCTTAACAGGTTAAATGAATAGAAATGAAAAACAATTAAATGCAGATTTAACAGAAACAATCCATTCATTTGGGGCTTGCCATTGTTTCAACCCCTGTCCTTAATCCTCAGTGTGTCTGGTTTGTTCTGGGAGAGTTACATCAGCATAGTCTCACTGTATCTTTGGTACATCACCAATGTGAGAGTTAGGGTAAAGATTTGACACTGTTCATTATGTGGACTACTGAGCCAGGGAAGAAACCTTTAATAGCAACAGAGAGAAATCTTTGAAGAGGGTGGATGCCATTCGAAAATGATTTCTGTGACAGCAAACCTGCCTGTAATAGCATAGTCAGTACATGCTGCCTTCTAGGAACAATGGCTGTGCTAACAGGTTCTGTTTCACTCACAGCAATAGGTAGTTTATATCAGGTTGCTTATCTTCTGAGAGCAACTAACAACCACAAAATGCCATCACTGTTGCTGAAGGAAGAGGCTGGTGTTAGGAATTTATATGGGAAACTAGACAAGCAGAAGCCATGAGATGAAGAAGCAATCTACAAGCTTGGAGCATGTTTGGGAGCTTGCATTTTTAAACTGTCTTCTAAGGTAATTTGGATCTGAATGTGCTGTCTTTCTTACTTCTGTAAGTGACAAGTAACTGTGAAAATGAGATGGGATAGACCCATGTAAAACTGGCACAAGATTAATAATTGGCCATTGAGCTCAACATCACTGAGGAAGAAGATATACCTGGAACAAATAAAAGAAATCATATTGAGGTAGGGAAAAAAAAAAGTCAAGCTGTGTATGGGAAGGGCAGAAACCAATGATTTTCCTTCCATAAAACTGTCAGGTGCTGTTAGTTGCTCAGATCTGTGGCTACTTCTTTTGGAGTTCAGTTTTTATGCTTCTAATGCATGAAATGATTCTTTCAGTCCTTTGGGAATAATTTGGAGTATGTTGGGAAAGGCTACCTAGTGGTAATTGGGGAGCAGTTTGATGCATTGCTAAAATGAGCAGAGGACAATGCCAAATGAGGTGTGAGAGGTGGTGAAGTGTGAACTTGCTGAAGTCGCAAAGAATATTATTGGGATAAAAACACAGCAGAGGTGAGTAAAACAGAACTTAAAAGAAGCATTCCAGCATGTGGAGAATTCCAGAGAGCTCCAGATGAGAATGTTCTTTGCCAAATATATGAGGGTGCAACCAGTGGAAGAAGAAGGCCTGTGCAAAGGAGAAAGAAGACTAGAGCAAGATATGTGGGAAGAAGACCTGTATCTGGTTTCAAGCTCTTTTCAAGGTATCTAAGTAATACCATCAAACTGAGCAGCAATTGCATCTTTATAGCAATAGATAAAATCAAGAAAAAGTGGAAGGCAAATGTAACCAATTGTGCCTTGAACAAAACCCAACTGATACTCGCCTGTGGGTAGGAAATCTAAATTTAGCACTGGTTCTGTGGTATCCTGAGAACTCCTATGCTGCCAGGAAATGTAAAAAAAACACAATGCCAAGCCATATTCTACAATTCTAGACAAGAGATCCAAAGGAAAGTTGACGGTTCAGAGCATTCTGGATGAAATTAAACAGCATACTTCCACTGGACATTGTTGGAGCTGTGTTTGATTAGAGCTAGTGAGATGTAGAAAAGACACGCAAGGGTAAAACCTGTGTCGTGGAGCTTGAGATGTCGGAGCGATGGTGACTGAAAAGCCGCAGCCAGCAGTCCAGTCACTGTGGCTGTGTCTTGCCCTGTGACTAAGGGTTCTGTCTGAAGCATGGGAGGAAACAACTATTTCTCACCACCTTTTGAATTTAATTTACTGAACATACACTGGAAATGCACAGTCATTTCTTCCTGCAAAAAGATGGGATTTAAATACGACAGCTTAAGGAGAAGGAGGGATCACAGAGGAGGAAGAAGGATTTTGATAGCACATGAACAGGTTTCTGTTGCTAAAATTAAATTTGCTTAAAAATTGGGGGTCAAGCCTTGCAAAACTATTGCTTTGTTTCTCTCCAAGCTTTTTAATTCAATATACACTGAGTGGCCACTGGACTGGAAAGGGGCTTTCCTTCAAAAATGCAGGGTGTTCTTAGTGCTACAAAGTGAAGATTGTCAGAAGCATCCTTGTGAGGAGAGAAAGAGGAACGTATGTAAAGCCTGCCCATACAAACATACAGGTGCCTTCCACCTGACAGCCCTATCGTGGCCCCTGTCACTGGCTGAAAGCAGCACCTGCCTCCTGCACCCATTGTGGGGAACTTGAATGCGAGATGTTGTCGGGAGCAAATTGCATTGGAGAGAGGTGATGAGATGTAGGGCAGCAGGATATTTCAGAGGGCAGAGGAGCTTTGAAATTGAGCTTTTGACATTGGAAAGAGCTGCTGTGTATAATGGCATGGGGCCTGAAGAAAGAGAATGATTCCCCTGGGATGAGGAGATTTATTACAGTGTGTTTAGCATCCCTGCAACTAGAGAAGGAAGATACACATTAGCAGCTGGTAGAAGGCCTGTACTGCTCTTCTGCTCCACAGGAGCAGAGAAGGCAGGAATGACACATTGCTGTGAGGTGGGTTGAGAGTGGAGTCCTGTGCATCAGTTGGGGCACTTTAGAGCAGCACTGGCTTCGTGTGGAAGAAGGATAAAACTCAGCTGACCTTTTTCATTATGAAAAATTACTGAATATTCCTGTGAGAAAAAGCTGACAGTCAGTCAGAGGGGGACTGAGGACCATCATTGGTTTTTTCTACTGGCTACTACTAGCTATTGGTATGGTTTGAAGTCTTAGCTGTGTGTTGCAAGATTGCATGGTGCTTACCTGTTTACTCCTTGTTGGTTCTTGGCAGTGTGGTGCATGAGACAGTTTCACTTTCTCACCACTTTTATTTTCATCTGAAGTCCTTTCTGCTCAGTGGGAGGGAATAGAGAACAGCACATGGTAACACCTCTTCTGCTTTTTAAGTTAATGTGCTAATAGCATTGCTTTGTAGTTCCTGCTCTGGTAGCTCTTTCCATTTGTGCAGTTCTTGTTCTAGCTGGTGTACATAGATATGGGGAAGGTAAGGCAGGTTCTGAGTTTTACCTGGTTTTGAAGAATACTTTACATTCATATGAATACTTTGTATGCCAATGAACATATGGAGAGTTACATGATGTCTGTCTCCAACTTCTTGGTGTAAATAGATTTGCTACCTCACCCATGTACCTTATAGATACACCCCTGACTTACCTCTTGTGCATGTCCATTTGTAGTGAAGCAAGCATGGATGTCCCCCATGAAGCTCCACCCTGGTTGCAGGAGGTGCTTCTTGCTGAACTGAGTCTCAGAGTATCTGCTTGGACTGAGAAGAGTGCTGTTAGGACTCTTCCTGTAAAGGACATAAAACAACCTGAAGAGGAGTGTGAACTTGCTGAATATTAAATCCCTGAAAGAATTCCTGATTCCAGCAGGAGATGTAGATTTGAGGACTGAGGTTATTGAGCCAACATTTATTTGAAGTGTCATTAAGACTGAAAAGTATTTTGTGAAGGTGGGTTGAACAACATTTGTTCAGAGAGGCCACAGTGGACAAAGTGCAACGTAGTGCTAGACAGGAGAGTCTAGCACCTCAGAAATCTAGTTTTGGAGAAGCCAGTCCATGACATTGCTTAGACAAGGTTGTTGCCTGTCACCTGCTTTCTGCAGGGATTTAAAGGTGCAAGCGAAAGATCTTCACAGGAATACAAGGTAGAAGGTGAGCCATGTTTCCACGCAGTGATAGTGAACCTTTTTCAGATGTGTCCTTTCCATGATGTACATTCTGACATTTACGTATCACTTCTTTTGCCTCCAACAGCCCAGCTGCTGGGATGGAGTAAATATTGTTTTGTGGCCAAAGGAGCCTGTTAGCCTCCAGGAGACACCAAACAGTAGCACTCAAAAAAATTAGCAGCAGTAAAAGTACATTATACAATTAATCAATCTTTTGTTTTCAACACTGAAGCAACGCTCCTTGGGCCATGCAGGTTACACCAGGGTCAGCACTTTCATTAGGAGATCTCTGGTCCCTCACCCTCAGCCTACTGCCCATCCCCAGGAGTGCAGCAGAATTGCTTCCAGCAGTGGGTGCAGGCAGATGCTTGGCATGGGCAAGTGAGGCTGGGAGCAGCTATTCAGTTCTAGGCAATGTGAAAAATCAGAGGCAGTTAGGTACCCGTGAAAATATTATAAGTTTCCCTGGTGTCAGCGCAGGCCAGTTCTGATTTTAAAAATGAAATATGGCAGCTAATTAATCTAGATCACAGCTTAATCGCCTGTGGTGGGTTTAAAAAAAACCACATTTTTGTGTGAATTTAGCACTCATGAAAGTGAGAGGCTGAGGTTACTGCATAGACCAAAGCGCAGCATGGATAAGCTGTCTCCTGCCAGCTCTGTTCATGCTGCTCCGCGGTGGCCTGCAGTAGCCACTGCTATTACCTCCAGAGCTTGCCTTATATACCCTCTCCTGCAGCAGCATCCACACATAAGATGTAAAACGCACCTCCCCAACACCCCTGCTTCTTCTTTTGGCAGCACTTGCAGGAGTTCAGAGGAACAAAGCAGCAGATTAGCAGGTTTGCTCTAGGTCACTATGGGGAATGCCTCTTCCTGAGGCCAGGCTGCGGTGCGCTACCTGCTGTTAGAGGTGCGGTGACCTATGGCACTGCCCTGGGAAGTGTGGAATGAATAAGGGAAGGGATCAGCAGAGAAGGCACCAAGGCAGTAATCAGAAAGCAGTGAAAATGAAGGATTTTCTAGCTCTGTTCTTTTCCTCAGACCAGTAGCAGGCAGCACTGGGGAAAAGAAAAAAACATTTGTCCAATTTTCTAGATTGAGAGTGCATTTATGTTTTGTAAGGATTTTGAAAAGACATTGTCCTTCAGAAAGACAAGGTCCTTCACTGCACATCTCACCACCCATCATTAGTGAGTTGCTTTCTGCCAGTGGTCTCAGCAGATTAAGGTCTTGCAAAGGGATGTGTCACAGGCACTGGCTGCAAGACAGTGTCAGCCAGTAGGTTGAAGTGAGGGACAGCATGGGGAAAGGCAGGTGCATGTTTGAAAAATGGGCAAAACAGATGGACCAAGCTGAGTGCTTGTGATGGGTAAGAGAAAAGGCCAGGACAATGTAAGAAGAGACTGTCTATTTAATGTTGTGGAATGGCTTTAACATAATCCATCAGCAAAGTGACAGCTTTCTACTCTGATCAACTTTTTTAGTAACAGTCTCTATAGTTAGGAGCAAAACATTTCCTTTCTCCTTCCTCTTTCATTCATGCTTATGCTAAATTGTGGTCTTGACTGTTTTTGCAGGCTATCACAGCTGAGCAGAAGGCAAGCAAGCAAATGTTGAAGGCAGAGCAAGGGCTGGTGTTGCTGATGAGAATTTCTTTGCACTTAGAGCTGGCACCTCAGCCTGGCACTGGCTTGTGTCTGTGTCCCTGGCACCCATCATGGCATTGCAAACTTGGTTATTTGGTGGATACTGATGTTCTGATTAAGTTTCAACTCAGATGTTTTATTTTCCAATGTAGTTTCAATAGGGCAGGTAATTCTTTTTTCTCTTCTTGAACTCTGGCTGTACGCTGCAGAAGAGCTGTCTCGTTAGGCTTCGGAGAGGGGATGAGTGAAGCGATCCCATTACGTGCATATAATTTTGGGTAGCAGTTTGAAGTCCATGTAGTTGGAAGAGGCTGCATGCTGCTTCTTATTCACCATAAATCCTCATTTTTTAGTGTATTTTACAGTGACCCAAGTGGATAAAAAATGTTGTGAGCTAATACCTGTATCCTAGGTGAAGTAAAATACAAATCCAAAAGCTTTAAACCAAAATGGGTTGTTAATATTAAGAAAACACTATAGTACTTATTTATGTGTGCGCCTTCAGTGATTATATTGACCTCCATAGGAGCAAATATGTGGTGCTTAATTTGTTTAAAAGCATTATTTCTTATTTTGTCTTTTAGTCAAATTGAAAAGATGAAGTAGTCATATTTACTGAGGGCACAAGGATAGTGAGGCCAAGAGGGTCTGAAGAATAAAGTTCCCATTCAGTCAGTGTTATGATCAGCACAGAAAGTCCCATCTCAGCATAGCGGCTGAGTAACAAACATGATATTCAACTTTAAAGCACAGTATTAATGAGTTGTATTTTGTTGTGCAATATTTGACTCATGAGAGCCCTATGGCCAGAAGCCTGTAAAGCGATTTGAAAAACATAAGGTATGTGCAACGAGGTAAGAACTCAGAGAAGAAACAAAGAATTCACAGCAATGTGGAATGAATTGTAGTGAAAAAAGGGAAAGCTGCACACATCAAAAGGCATTTTAGAATGATTTGAGATATTCATGTGTCTGCTAGGTCAGAAACAAGGAGAATGTGGTTTGTCCTCCTCAATTTACCTTTGTTACTACGCAGCACGTATCCCCACAGCATCTCAAATCTTGCTGTTTTGACTGAGGAAGGACAACATAGACATAAGTTTTTGGAATACCTGTGATTTCTTCTTGCAAAACAGGGCTTTGAGAACCCTGTGGGCACACAATTAACTGTTTCATTTTAATACAGCCCTGTGGGAAAGGGTCAGGGTCTCTCTCTCGGTCTCTTTGAAATTGCTTTGTAAAGGAGATGGTTAGTTAGCATCGACTGAGCATCTGCTGTCAAGGCTCAGTGAATAATCACTTGATCTTGCTCTGGATTAGAAGAGGAGAAAGAAATCAGACAGGGCTAAACACCAATGATTAGTTAGCTTTACTGCAGCCTTGCAATGCACATGGACTAAGCAGCATTTATTTGCTTTTCCCATTTTTAATTTCTATGGTTCTTCATGAGCAAACCAAGACAAGGCGACCAGCAATCTCAGAAGGAAAAGAATGGAGCTGATAGCTTCTTTTTCTCCTTACTTTTTAATAGAGATTTCTGCTTTTTTTTTTCCCCTTCTTTGTGATTCTGGGTCACAGAAAGAGGAGAGCATCCCTGAAGATGGCAGCACAGACTCCCCAAACCCTAGCTGCAGTGCTCACAGGCCACGGAATTAATGCTTTCTGACCTGAAAGAGGGAACCTTTCCCTGTTTCATTCCTTCTCCTGCAGACACTGAAGTGGATGTTTCATCTCTCCAGGACTCCCTTCTGCCCTCTGGTTCATGTTCCCAGTGAGTGGGAATTATACCTAGGACTATTTATAATATATTTTTTTTTAATATTTTTTTTTTTTTTAGTTCCCATGAAGTGGTAAAATTTTAGCTTGAGAAAATTGATACTTTATTTTCCTAGCTGTGATGATACTAAATGGAGTTGCCCTTGCATAGCTGTCATTTCTGAGAGAAAATGTTCTTTCTCTTAAAATAAATGAAACAAAGTCAAAGCAAAATATTATCAAGGAAGATAAATCCTGAAAACTATTAAAATATACTTATAGTGTAAATTTTGGAGCAAATTGAAAAGGTTTGGCAGATGTGAATGGTTTTTTGGTGGTGGTGGCTTTGTTGAAAAGAGATTGTTTTTTCTGTGTTACTATGTCCCTACCAATAAATTAGGTACATCCATAGCTCTTGGAAGCCTGCAGAGTAACTCCTGTGATTAAGCCACTCTTCCACTTGCCATTTCTTAAGGAGGCTAGATGGTCTAAAGCTGGGATCAGGATTGCAGCTCAGTTCCCAGCGCTACTATAACCTCCCTAGGTGAACTGAGCAAACACTGCAAGTCTCTGATTCTCTTCTGCCTGTAAGTTGAGCATCAGAACATTTTAAGTCTTTTAGTCTGTCTCTGGAATGCAAATTCTTACAGATAAAGACAGATCTTTAATGGGTAGCACACTGCCTAACACTTTGGGTTTGTGAAGTGCTTTAACAATGAGAATAATGCCTTTAGTAACACAACCTGCCCTGTCCCAGTCACCATCCCACAGATTAGATTGTCTTCCATTTTTCCTTTGGTGGGCAGGAAGATCCTGAAGATAGGTGCAGAGACCTTTAGCTTGAATTTCTGCAGTCAAGATGAATGCTTTCATGCTGTGCAGATGCATCGGTAGCACCTAGACAGAGGCTTTTTGGCTGAATGGCAAAGATGACTTTGCCTCTTTTTCAGGCATGTTGCAATATATGTACATTGCACATGGCAGTCCTGAGTTGCATACTCCAGTATTGGAGATAAGCACATTTTGTAGTTCTGGAAAATATCCTCGTTTGAGAGGAGGTTTCTGTATTGCACTGTGTGCATAAGCACTAATTTCAGAGACCTTTTTACCCTTGCAGCATCTATATCACACTACCTGTACCCTGTCTCTATTCATGTTCTGTGCCAAAGTCATAAAGGACAAAGTGTTTTTCTTGCTTCTCCTGCTTACTTGTTGACCGTCTCCTTTTGAGGCAGATCAGCTGCAGTCTGATACAGATAGCTTTTTATTTTCAGTTGTTGGAACCTGTTTTTGTTTTTCTTTTCTGCCACCTTTTGGAGTCTTCAGAGAGTTAATTGCTCTTCTACCCCATCACCCATTGTTCCCATCTTCTTCTGGGTTGGCTCTATCTCATTAGTGAAATCCAGGGCTTCCCAGGACTGCATCACATGCTTTTTTAAACCACGAGAGGTTTGTTTCTCCTATCACTCAGCCAGGCCTCCCCCTGATCTGCAGTGTTGCTTTGCCTCAGATTGGCTGTGTTAAAGCTTTTGAATCCTACCAATGTGAATGCTATGTGCCTCTGCTATTCTGGGGAGCTTTGTAACTTGAAGAAGGTCAATACTGATGGGTTAATTACTTCCCAGGTCATTAAGTAGGGCAAAGCTACTATTCAGGTTTATCTCCTGGGCAGTTCTGCAGTGTAGACAATCACAGAATCATAGCATAGTTTGGGTTGGAAAGTACCTTTAAAGGTCATCTAGCCCAACCCCCTTGCAGTGACCATGGACATATTCAACTAGATCAAGTTGCTCAGAGCCCCATCCAACCTGACTGTGAATGTTTCCAGGGTTGGGGCATATACGACCTCTCTGGGCAGCCTGTTCCAGTGAATTCTCAAAACTCTCAGAGCTGTCATTGTGCTCCCTTCTCCTCTTGTGTAATTTTGGAGTCCCATGGATGAGAACTGTTCCTGTGGCCCTTGGCTCAAGTGGAAATACTTTCTGTGCTTATGACATGAGGGCTTGGGCCCTTAGTGAAGATGCTTTCCAGCTTGAAAGCTGTCTGCGAGAATTCCCATGCAAGCCAAGGCTGGGAAAATATTTCAGGTAAGCAGAGTGAATACAGGTATTCTTCTGTTGCAATAAGAAATTCACCTGAAGTCTCTGCCCGAAGAATAGATTTATAGAATCATTTTGGTTGGAAAAAGCTTTAAGATCATCAAGTACAACCATTAAACTAGCACTTCTAAGTCCACCATTAAACTCTAAGCACCACATCTACATATCTTTTAAATACCTGCAGAGTTGATGACTCAGCCACTCCCTTGGGCTGCCTTTACGTCTGAAATTTAAGACTGACCAGCTAAAAGCTCTGTAAAGGTTTCAATAAGGAAGCTGCCCATGGCCCTGGTACCAGAAAAGAAGGCAGGTGGATGACAGACACTGGAAATCTCTGTACTGGGAGTCCTCAGATAGTCTCTGTTCACAATCTTTTTGTGTGATGTGCTTTGCAACCATATGGCTCTGTGAAGACCAAGAAAAGCTTGGTGGTATCTGCAGCAGAAATGTTACTTCCTTGATCCCTTGTGAGGAACCCAATGGCTGTGGTTTCAAGACTAACATTGTATCTTGACCTGTCTGGAAATGGCCACCTCCAGCATCTACCTTTTTTTGTGGCAGGATGCTATTCAGCAGCCTTTCCTCAATTACCCAGGAAAATGGGACAACACATCACTGATCTTGAAGTGTGGCATTAAGTTTAGGAAGTGTTTTGGTTAGGGTTATAGGAGATCCTTTTCCCTGTGTTGGATTCAGTTCCAGCTGTCCTGAAATGCCGTCTAGAGCTAAAATGTGACAGACTGTTTTTGTAGTCATAGGGGGAAAATTGCTCTGTGAGACTTGAGATGTGCCTGAACACACCAGATATGGGAAGACCTTTTGTCTGTTCATGTTGACAGTTCTAGGTTTCTTTACCTCCCTTTTCCTATAACCAGAAATTCTTAAGGATTTCCATCCAAAGATTGTTGTCTTGTGCAATGGTAGGCTCCAGAGTGACCTCCAGGTGAAGGAGGTATTACTGGATGTCATGCAGAATGTACGTTGCCCAGCATTTTTCAGTATATTAGCAAGAGCTGAATTTCTTCACAGTGTATTTTCCATAAGCATGTTCTGCCTCTTGTGCCTCTGCCTTCGAATGTTGAGGTTTTGTGGGAAGTGTATGCTACATAAAAAGCAAGAGATTCTCCCAGTGGAAGGTGAATATGGACAATGCATCACAAAGCTCCTGAGGCCATTTGATTGGCTGCCCTTTGCTTTCCTTATTTTTCAGTGAGTGGGTATGTACAGGACATGGACCTTAGTCCTGAATGTCACCTGGCTATACCTTTATCACATGGGAACATAAACCACTTCTAGGGTTAGGTGGCTTCTGAAGTTTGATCCAGATCTGTCTTTGGAAGACACCCTGGGTATTTGAAAAATACAGCAACAATTTGTCAGAGAGAACACAAAAGATGTGTGAAAATAATGATGCTAAACAGTGCAAGCAAAAGCAAGCTTTATTAAAAGAAGAAAAGCAGGACAGAGGAGTCAATGGTCATTGCACAAGGAAGTTTGATATCATGGCTTGAGAGAATGCAAGTTACCCAGAAAAGTGAAACAGGCACAGAAAACAAACAGTATTTTTTATTTGCAGAATTTCCTGATTTTAAAGCCATTTTAATATTTTTCTCAAGGTTGTACTTTAGAATCTAGAATTTTGGGTGCCTGAATTTGGTGACATCTCTGTGGCAGGTTTGAAATTAAAGAAGTGGGATGGACTGAGCATGGCAGGGCAAATCTCAACAAAGTCATAGGCAAATGTGGTTCATCTTCGTACGTCTCCAGAGCTCCAAGACTGAAATCCTTGTGGATTGGCAAGATTACTTGATGTGGGAGACAAAGATACCTGTTGCTTTCTCCCTCCGTCAACACACAGTCCGTATTTGGCACCTAATCATGTAATATCAAGTTTGCACCCCATCCCTTCCCTGCCACCACCACTTCCCAAAGCTCAACAGCTAGAAAGGAAGAAAGTGACTCAAAAGTGACAGCTCTCAGGGTACAGCATTGTCACCCCTCCCTGAGAGGGCTGTTGTGCCTGTCTTATGCCACTTAAGAAGAATAAAACAGCATAGAAGCCTGAGACACCATCACAGATCTGGTTCTTCCTAAGCCACTGGGCAGTTTTCTGCCTTTGTATCACCTCTGTGGTAGCCCTTATGCTTTCCCATCTGAGCAGTTTTCTCCCAGCTGTGTGCTTCTGCTGTCTGGGGTGTGTTCCTGGAAGAACACTGCCTGTGACACAGCAGATCAGTGGGCATAGACCCAAGTCCCCTCTCCTCCCAGGGATCAATATGATGCTGGAGCATGATGCTGGGGCTGGCACTGGCCACTTCTTTCAAGTCTGGCATTGATTAGCTGCTGCCTGCAAATAGAAGTGGAGCGGTAATGCTCTGCAACCTCGATAACCCATCCTCAGGAGCCTGCCAGAGTCAAGGGGCTCCTTTCTGCCACTGCAGCCAATACAGCCATTTCATTAGGCTGGAAAGGTTAATTGCATTGAAAATTGGATCATCCTCAGCAGATGACCATTGTAAAACTCTACAGTGGTGTGAGGCCTGAAGCTCTCTTGGGGAATGGGGAGCTCATGTGAGCTCTTATATCTTCTCAGCAAAGCTTCTGTGTTGGGCAGTCAGCCTCTGTATCAGCCACAGTTCTCTTGCTGAGGTCCTCTTACTTTGTGTAGAGAAAGGTGGTGAGGAGGTGAATAATGAAGGTGGTAGTTGTGGTCAGAAGAACACTTGCTGCTTTCATGCAGCCTTTGGATTGCATCCAGCATGCACACATGCAGTAAATATGGAGAAGCAACACATACAAACTACAGGTTTTACTCTGGGCTAGGCAGATGAAGGAGTGTAGAAGGCTGGGGGTCATGGTCTCTGCGTGCTGCAGCTCTGCACTGAAAAGTCACCTGTGATGCTCTCTGTTCAGCACTAACAGTGAGCAGAGCTCAAGTTCCTGGAAAATTGTTGCCGCAGCCACTTAAAAGGTGTAGTTGGGATTTTCTCTGCTACAGGAGGCAACTTGTGTCCTTTCAAGCTCTAGGAACTGTCACTTGTCAGGAAACCAAGGGAAGGCTACCTCTGCTGAGGGCTGGCCATGTGAAAGTTCAAGTGGTTTCTTCTAGTGTGTTGTTAGGCTGGTCTGTATGTTAGCTAGTTGTTGGTCAGATGCATTTATTTTGTAATTGACATGTTTTTGTCAGGAATCTGCTGCATATGTGGAATGTCACAATTCAGTTTGCCAACCAGAGTTTCAGGAATGAAGAACATGCTCATCATCTGAGAACTTCTGAGGATCTAAGTAGTATATTTCTCCATAGCTAAAGAGAAAATTCGATTTTTGAAGTGATTTTTGTTAAGACATAGATTTTCGGTTACCTTAGCAAGTGCCCTCTCCTTTTTTTTAGAAACAGCATCTCAGAAAGAAAATAGCTATAAAGACTGATACTGGGTTCTGAGATTTGGCTTTCTAATATGTGTGAAAAGTTTTGAAGTGCTTTTACTGAAAATACTAAAACAGAGTAGAAGGTTGCTCCCTAGTCTGACATGGAAAACCTGCAAAACCAGAGTCTTCACAGATTGTTTTATTCTCTGATTGTTGGTGACTGAGCAACAAATGGGCAATTAAATCATCAATTGCAGCTTCTTTTATAAATGCTTTTTTGCCTTCCCTTTATAGTCACTTTCTGTGGGCAATTTACCTAACATTTTTTTCTTATGATTTCTTGCTCTTCTTTGCCTGAGACCCACCTTTCAATTTGGTTTCAGAGGGGAAAAAGTGCTGCCACAGATGAGAAGGAAAGATTAGGACGGGAGGATGTGAAGATGCTGGGTGTGCACAGCGGCTGCTTTCTAAAGGGAGCCCTTCAGCACACACTCAGTCACATCTCCATCAGGATGGGCTGTTGGGGCACCCTGATGATACATGCCAAGCATGAGGGCAGTGCCTAGCACCTTGTGTGTGACTGGAGGGTACCTGTGCTAAAGCAGGACTCCTTTTGAGCCTGGTCAGCTGATTGTCCACCTTGCCCACTTCTTGTAGATTCATGGAATAGGCCTAAAAGAGTTTAGGCCTGTGTTTTTGCTATGTCTAATTCGTAGCATGGATCAGGGCTCTGTAGCTCCACTGTCTCCTCTGCCCTCTATGCAGGGACCTGCTGCTGAAGCTTGACATGAAGCAAATGAAAGGACTTTAGAGTTGTGAAGGAGGAAGATAAGAGAGGAGCAGAAGAGGAAACTCAGGTTCAGGAAACCTATTTTGTGTTTTGAGGTGCTCTTCTAGTGTGTATGGGGTTCTTGATGGAAAGGCCACAGTGAAGAGCTTTCTCTTTAATACAGTGTACATTTTATCTCCACAGACTTCTTGCAGACTTAGTTTAAAGATCTTTGCTCAATACCATTAGTGTATCTCTGCTGAAGGCCCTTTATAAAATTGATTAGAAAGTGGGCTTTTGCATGTGTGTGTGTGGGCTCTAATCTGATTTGAGTCTGAGATGGTATCTTTAATTCAGTGCATCGCAGCAACTAACTCACGAACTTCACCGAGAGTCAGAGCCCCTAATTTGGTTTGAGAATACATTAGCAAAACGAGCTCAGAAGGCTCCCTTTTCGGGGAGGGGGGGAGGGAGGACCTTGGAGGGGAAGCATGGGGGAGGATGGAAAGAATTGTCTTGACAGAAAAGAGTTGTGGATTTAAACAAGGTCCTGGGCATGGTATTCCTGCAGTGGTTCCCAGGAAAAAACAAAACAAAACAAAACAAAAACAAAGGAGGAAAGAGAGAAGATTGATTAATTGCTGGCCTTGCACAAACCATGGAGAACAAAGAGAACCTCAAAGCAGGCTTAATTCTTTCTTTCCTCACAGAGAGAACTTGAGGTGCTGTTTATCCAGAACTGTTTCTTCCCTTCCCGCTCCTTCATCCTGCTCTGTGGGCTGGTGCCTAGAGCAGACACTAAGATTGCAGAAGCAATAGTATGCTTTTGCCCAGGTAGATGATCCACACTATGAAAACTTTTCAGGATTGATCCAAATCAAAGTAAAGTATTAAACCACATGTGTCTCCTTCCTTCTTCCTTAGTTCCTGAAATAGAAAAAAAAGTGTTAGAAAGATAAGCTCAAAATGACTGTATGGAACAGAACTCAACATATGCTTTTGTCAAGAAAGGTTGGTACAGGTGATCTTTGAGGTCCTTTCCAACCGGGTATTCTACGATATATTAAATAAATAGACCAGCACATCTGGTGTTTGCAGTGGAACAGTGAAAGCAGTGTTATGCTGCAGTTGATATGTAAAAGCTTACCCTGGGGATCATTAGACTTACCAAAGTAGATATGTACATCCACTGCCTACTTTATAGCTCACCTTCTCTCTTCAGTTCCCTTATTCCTGTATAATATGTATTGGGAGTTGTGTAGAATTTTGTATGATCCAACAGTTACAGGGTGGGAGATGTGGGGGAGGGGGAAGAAGCTCCATATTCCCATGGTCTACTTTAATATAAAAGATTATTTTAATTTAGAACATTGTTAAAGTAAATGGGGGAGCAAATAATCTTAGATTCAGTTGAGTGCTATAGAAGTACTCAAGGCAGAAGTAAATAATTAATTTGAAAGTGTAATTAGTAAGATGCTAAACACAAAACATTAGCCATGTTAATTCAGTTTTGTGGCTGAGGTCTTGCACACACACATTCAAAAACTTAAAAGTTCTGCCTCCTGCAGTAGCAGTATTATATTCCCCTTGCAGCTCGGTAGAATTCCTCTTGCCAGGAGTGAGTATAGTGTTGTAGGACTTGCTGCCTAAATTTGTAAATGGGTACGATTCAATTTATTGCAAGGGTACTGTACTGTTTTATATCCACTTTGGCCATTAATATCATGTCCGACTGATATTTTCAAATGGAGGCTCCTAAATTGTGTTTCCAGAGTACTTACAGGATGTGCATGTGTTTGCATAGACAAGGCATTCATGGACACAAATTACTATGGATGTTTATGGATGAAGTTGACTGTGCCATTGTTTTTGCAGTAAAAGTGTTTGTTTTGTAGTTGCAATTCAGTATTTGCATTTGAAAATATGGCCGTCTCTGTGCAGTACTGTGTTATGGTTGTTTTAGTCAGAGTAACATCAAATTTTCTGCCTTGAGTACATTGCAAAATGTTCGGTATAGCCATCCTTTATGATATGTGTCACCATTCCATTGCTTGAGTATAAAATCAGCCAAGACCACAGGACTCAAGAAAAATACTTTCAAGAAGGAGAAGTCACAAAACCAGACACCTCAGGAATTGAAGGCTTTGGCAGGAAGTCTTACTGCTGTCATTTGGATATACAACTGGATATATGACTTGATTCAGATGCCTAAGCTCAGACACCTTCCAATAATTATGTTTGTTAGCCTTCATGCTCTGCAGATATTATACCATATGCTTAGTTGTGGCTCATTTTTCCACCTTCTCTGATGAACTGCTGAGGTCAGCAATTTTATCTCAGTAGCTTGCTCTGATGAACTTTATGTCTATGCCAGCCTCCCATCTCGACAACACTGCAGTGCAGAGAAATAATCCAATTTTGCTTGATTATTAATAATTACTCTCAGCTGCTATTTTTTCAGTTGATTGATTAAAATAAACACAGCTCTGACGGAATACACCAGAATCCATAACTTCCCTTCCTTCTCTACTGCTACTTCAGCCCCTGCTCCTCCAGGCACAGTGTAAAGTGGGGGGGTTGTAATGCAGAGTGCTTTTTTATTGTGCCTTCTTGCTATTTTTTAACCAGTTGTAACCAAAATTCATTCATCTGGGTTTGGTGTGAGTCCACATGCCCTGAATAATGTCCCTGGTTTGCATGTCAGTGCTTTTGCTAAACAGTTGTTTTCCACTGTTCAGGGTTGAGGCTGCATGACACAACTTGAGTCTTTGTTTCAGTCTTCCAAACTGATCAAAGTCTACAGGTTTAACTACATGTTTGCAGGACATGTGTTTCATATTTACAACCTTGTCCCATGTCTGACTGCTTGTCTATCCCTCCAGCAAGGTTTCTGGCCATGAGTTACTTTGGAGGGATCTCATGTTGTAGTTGTGTGAGTTTTTTGCTGTGCAAAATTTGAAAGTTTCCTTTTAGTATTTGGAAGGAGCGTATCAAAAGACATTCTCTCAATAACTTGTGGCCTGAAATGCTATCCAGCTGTTCTGCAGGGACAGAGGAACTTTAAAGCATTTGCAGATTTGCCAAGAACTTAGAAACCTCAGCTAAATTATGCAAAAAAACCCATAGATATGAATGTTTGCACCAGCTTTGGGCATACTCAGGAGCAGCCTCTCCCAGCAGTGCAGTCCAGTTTGTGTGGCTCCCTTGCTGATCCAGCCTATTTTGTACCAGATTTGCTGTGAAAGCCAAGTGGTGAGCAGCACTGCAGCCAGTACCTCAGGAAATCAGAACAGACAGTTCAGGTGTAGCAGAGCTTAGCAGCTATTTTCTTAACAAAGTATCTGCTGTTAACCTTGTGGACTGGAATTCTCTCTGTAGAGGTGGTTAATGCAGCATGGGAGGCAGTTTTGCTACTTGTAGCTGTTTTCATTTGCAGTTTGGGTTCCTTAAATTAATCCTGATTAGAGATTAATGCTCTTTCCAGGATGAGAAGGTGGGAAGCAAGAAAATTACTTGAACATGGACGGAATTTACCTTCTCTTTGGAAGCAGGATAGCTGTCAGAAGTATCTAGAGCTTGGAGTTTTTATCTGCTTAGGATGAATCCAAAGAAATAAATTAATTTCTTTTAGAGAGATCTTTTTAGGGAACCTGTTGTTGCTGAATTTCCTCTCTGGAGTGAAGTGCACAAGGTAGACAAGCCTGTCACAGCTGGCAGCAAAGTGTGATGCTAGAGCCCACGAATGTCACCTGGACAGCGAGATGTGTGACTAGATTCACTTTACCCCATGATTTGCAGGGGTTGGGTAGGGTCATCAATCAGTGCAGTGTGACTGGCAGGAGAATAGTGTTTATTAGTGTAAGTGTGGATTTCTGAGAAAGACCTCTACTTGGAAAGATTAATTCATTATACTTTCCTTCTAACACTTTGAAATAAAAGTGTGTTAGAATAGAACAAGTGGTTTAAGACTAGAAGACAAATATCCAGAAATCCAATGAAGGACATGGGTTACTTGGAGTGTTCAACATTCAGATGACTCTTCACATCTTGAGGTTCAGTTCCTGTTCAGATCAATAGTAATCACAATTTAATTTCAATAGTAGCTGAATCAAGGCTTAAATGAAGAGATAGGATCCTGCCCCAATTAATTGTGATTTATTTCCAGTGTAGCTACAAAATGCTGGGTAGGGTTCAGGTGATGTATTTGTACTTACTTCCAACAGTTTTTCCTCAGCAAGTTGAAGAATGAAGTTTTGTTTTGTGACTCACAGAGGTGCTAAGAAGTAGCACTCCTTGGCATGAGTGAATGAGAAAGAAGCTTCATTCAAGCTCTCATCAAAGTGGATAAAATGTCCAGGTCAATTTTTGTAAGTTGATAGGGAGCCAGCATTTTGGAACTTCTGATCACATGCCAACAGTGATTTCATTGTGATGCAGAAAGAATGGGGTAAAGCTTAAATGGCACCAGATTGAAAAGCAGAGCTGAGTTTCTCCAGCAGCACTCAGCTTTCCAAACAGAGGCATGGATTTTTGACTGTGGGCTGCTCCTTGACATATGGTTAATCCCTACCATGTAAAAGGCCTGAGTAATACAGGATGACTGCTTTATATGAGTTGATGGCACAGCTTCTTTGGTACTCTTGAGTTTCCAGAATTTTTATGTAGAGTTCAACTTTTCAGATGATGTAGATATAGTCTGTTCGCCAGTGTCTGTCTCTTTACACTGCCTGGCTGAAGAGGAGCATGAAGATAGCATGAAGTGTCTGAGTGAAACACAAGCAGAGGGCTGTGTGGAAGATACACAGATGATCTTCTTCCACTGTATGAAGATTAGTGTCTTGTTCCAAAGAATGCTTTTTGCTTCAAAATGTTATTTCATCCCAACTCTGCAACCTGAAATTTTATGTAGAGTGGAAATTGCAATAAAGTTTATTTTGATGGAACTTCCAATATTTTGTTTCATTATTGGAACAATGTTTCATCATTGGAACAATGGTCAGTCAAAGAGCACATGAGACAGCATGTAACAGGCTATACAAAGTGCTTGCTAGGAACAAAGCAAAATTAAACATCTCATTTTCTTTAGAATTGTTTTGGAAATCATACAGTACAAAATATTGCCAAATTTTCCCTAATCTTGTAATGAAAGAGAATAGCATTTTTTAACAAAAATAATTTTTTAGGAAAAATGTCTAGTGAAGTGTAACTGTGAAGCAGAATATGAAAATAGGTTCTATGGTGATGTGGTCAGGAGGTAGGCGGTGTGTGAAATAGCACCTGGGGAGGTGCAAGATAGGATTAGGCAGTATTAGAGATAAGGTTACTGTGTAGACTGGGTCAAAGGGGACTGGGCTTAAAGTACAGTCAGATGTAGAAAGAGATCAGAATTGGTCTCTATAATACAGACAGATTTGTGAAGCCTATGCTTTATTCCTCTGGCTAGCTTGCATGGAGGAAAGCACTCACACTACTTACACAGGCAAATCTCTGAGCTGAAATGCTGAACAAGAGGTTCAAATTCTGCTGACAATCTGGAGCAGAGGCCATCATGTGAGCACAGGGCTTATCTGTCCATCATTCTGTTTAGCACACTCATTTGCACGCTCCATTCTTTCAGCCATAGTTGCTGATTAACTCTCATGAGGCTTCTGAGAGGTATGTAATTCAGGACCATATCCCTGCTTTTCAGTCAGGGAAGCAGTGTGTTGGAGAGCTACAATGACTTGCTGAAGTCTACGAGAAGATCAGTGTTGAGGCTGGAATTAGACTTGGAGACATTTTGGCTGCATTTTAAGGGCTCAATACGCTGTACTTCATTGCTCCATGTCATAAGCACAGAACTGGTGACTAGGAGTCATAACATGTTTATGGGTTCTTAGACTGTGTTCGGGGCACAGGTGCCTAGTGGTTGGGGAGAGTTGTGATCTAGGTGTAGAATAGTTCCCAGAAACCCTGCTCCCAAGAGTGGTCTCAGAGGAAGGATGGGCACTGAGACAGATGTGGGAGAGCAAGATCTACAGCATAGACCTGGCCAGAGAGGTGGGTGTGGAACACAGGCTTAGTTTGCCAAGGGCAGAGGGAACTGAGAGGCTGGGCATACAGAGCAGATGAAGTGTGAGTGTGTGAAGTTATAGATCCTGTCTTTATGCATCACATCGATCTCATTCAGTGTGTTATACTTAGCATTTCATTTATATAATGTCAGGGTGTTACATGGGTTTGTTTATATTTAACTCATGGATGACTGGCAGTTTCAGTCTGGATGCTCTTTAATAATGAAATGGGAGAAATTTGTCCAGGTCTGGCAAAAGATCTTTGCCAAAGGATCTCTGGAAATTAAGATAAACGCATTTTCTTGACTATTTATATTATCTTGTCACTTGGGAGCTAAGTCCAACACCCTTCTACAGACACACTGGGCAGGGGGTGATGAAAGCACTGGCCACTATTTGCATGTATGGTAAATGGTTGTGTCGTTTTGTGATATACACTATGTAGCATTTAGGTAAGAAAAAGAAGAGGGGCCAAGGTGCATTCTACATCATGCAGTAGGCATCTGGTGCAAAAATAAAGCCACCTGGTGAAGTCCATCATGTGACCAGAAGAGTTTGGTACTAGAAGCTTTCTCATAACCATATAGTCATGCTAGATCTCACGGCTGTTGGCCACTCATGAATTTGTTATTTGTTCTGCATTTCCCATAGTAGACAGGGTTTGAGTGAAACCAGTTTGGGGATTTGGCAAAGGATGTAAACAGAAGAATCAGTAAAGACAAGCACCTGCCAAAGATCCATCTCTTACTGACATCTCTGGATGCCCTTTTCTTGCTGTACCACCACCACCACGTTCTCCAAAGGCAGTCACATTTCCTGCTACACTGAAGAATCCAGCAAGAACTAAGCGGGTTTCCTCCCTGCATGTTTACACAGAGCATCCTGCATCCAGCTCTAGTGCCTGCTG
>NW_009952694.1:5535945-5561231 GCF_000747805.2 Chaetura pelagica
AACCCTGGTGGAGCTAGGCTGCAGAACTTGCTGTAGAAATTACCCTGTTTGCCCTGATGGGTTTGCAATGCTCAGTGCTGGCTTGTCACTAGACATTGATTTCCATTTCCCATTGCTCTGAATTCTTGCATGGCTCACACACAGTGAGCTTGGTCTGTTTGCTATGAGCCATCAGGGTTGTCCACTGGTGTGAATGTCTAGATTCCAAGACCTCCCACCGTCAAAATCCTTGGCAAAGCTGTGTTGTGAATGGATTTGTGCTTCTGCCTATCCCCTGCCCCTTGTCCAGGTTGCTCAAGCATTCCATTCTACATAGATCTGTTCCCCTTCAGCCCAGTGCTGTCTGTCCATCTCCTTCTCTTTCTATGCATCTAATGGAGGTTGGTAATCCCGTTAGGTGCTTGCAGCAGGCGCTGCCGAATTTGCTTGCGAACGCCTGTGCCAGGTCGAGTGTCATTGCCAGCAGCGCTCTTGGCGGGATGAAGGTTGCATTAGTGAACAGTAATTGAAATGCAAAATAACATTTTGATCGAGCGAGCAGGCTGTTTATTTATCAGATCAATAGCCAAAATGCCCCATCTGGAGAAGTCAGCGTGATAATAAGTGATAGCATTCCAAGGGCAAAGGGAACAAACGCAGCAGGGAGGACGTGCCGGCAGGGTGGGCTGGGCTGGGTCACACCAGGCCGTCGGTTGCTGAAACTTGCTTCATTTTGGGTCCCTTCTTTGAAGAGGGCAGCCCCCAACCTATTAGTGTCTGCAAAGGGTTCCAGACCTCTGGTCAGAGACCAAACAGTTCTTAAATACAAGATCAGACAGAGTGCAGACACGAGTAAAATCATGGGAGGTCTTCTTCTCGTGCTCCACTAGACACAGGGCTGTGACTGAAGGTGCAGACTGCTGATGATATAGCTCAGTTAGGCAGTGGGTTTTGATTGTTTTTTCCTTAGTGCATTATGTTTGCTATAAAGGGTCTGAACACTCACAGTAATGATCTGGAAATATGAAGTCATAGTTTGGCTTCTATAATGAAGCTGAATGAGGAAAGGAGAGTTGTGGAAGGGTGTGTGTGAGGAAGGGGTTTGTGTGTAGCACACTAGCTTTATTATAGGTATGCATACCTGCTGTGCATGGATACACTACAGAATAAAGCTATGTAACATTTGAGCCTGTCTCACTCAGAAAGGTGCTATATGAAAGCGTAGAAGCAGCTGTACAGCTTCTTTGTGGGTGCCTGCCTGCCGGTTGGCTTTGCTGTGTCTGTTGACTTCTGCTTGTCCATCGTTAGGGAATAGGAAGTGAAACTGAGGTTGAATATCTTGCAAGCTTGTGATTTTTTTCTTTCGCGACCCAAAATAATAACAGGGAAAAGTGAAAACTTCCTGGGAGGAGGAGATAATCTATTCACCATGACAGAAAGGAGTACTTTTGTGGCTTTTTTGGTAATGACACTTAGTTAAATTTTCAAACAGTAATGCCCGTTTGGGAGGAAATTGGAGGTTATTTAAATGTATTTTGATTTAGAATTTGTTTGCAGTAGGTTTGGTTTCTTTTTATTTAGAGAAATGAATGTGCAAGTTACAGGGCGTGTTGGGGAAAATGATGTGCTTGTTCTGTTACAGTTTCCTGTCTGAAGAGTGTTTGTTGGCCATGGTCTCCTCCTCATCTCCTGATTAAGGCGAGGAAGAAAACAGAACAGCCTGGGGCCTCAGGTGGGGCTGGCCTTAGGTGGTTTGGAAGCTGCTTTGTCAGTCAAAGGAAACCGGGACAAATGGTCTGGAAGCTGGATGAATTAAGTGGATTTAGAGCAAGTCATTAGGGTTTGAAGCTGGAATTTGGGTCAGGTACAACTGGCTACTTAGTATATGCAGTGTGTGGTAACAGCTCTGCTAAGCACCTACCAGAGGTGAGGTTTTAAAGTCTCAGCAAAACTGAACCTTGAGGTTATCTTAAATAGGTAGCTGAAGATAATCCTGTATGTTACAGCGGTTTATGGTGTGGAGAAGGAAAATGGGTGTTTCCATGTATTACCTGTTCTCCTCAAAACTGTGGTGTTCATTAGCTTGAGAGCAGCCTGGTGTAGTTGCCTCTGCCGTGTCCCTTTCTCTGCTTGTTCAAGTGCTGTAACTCAGCTTCACTGTGTAGCACAGGTTTCTGGTCTATCCTTGTCCCCAGATAGTTATCTTGTGCTTCACCAACAGCCCAACTCACTTTCATGCTTTTCCAGTGGTTCTGGGACATCCCCCCTATGCCAGATCAGTGTTTGGTCTCACACTGTTATCGTTTTTGCTACTGTATCATCTTAGGAATGCTTTCTGGAGAGTCGGGAATGAAAAAGATTTCAAACTGAAAACCACTAATTGCTCATTGTTATTTTCCATGCTGTAATTTATGTGGAACTAATTTCAGTCAGTTTTTCAGGATCTGTCTGGTTTTGAGTAATGTTTCCGATGATGAGGCACTTAATTATAGATTTCTCAGAGACTTACAGGTATAATATAGACAAAACCTATCTAATCTGTCTGGATTGTCTTGACAAGGGTGGGAAAAAGATGCAGAATCCTACTATAACTGTAAGTTTTGAAGTGTAAGAAACAGAAACCCTCCAAAAAATATTAACAGGTCAAACTCAGAAAATTCTTAAATGCATCTAGGTTGGAGAACACACAAATTCACATTTTGTCTGAATAAACCTAGAGTCCCCTTTCAGTAAACTAGTATTCATAAAGAAATGTTAATTCTTAAGTATCTTTTCACAGTTGTTTCTAGGAAGATGTCCTTGACTTGTAGGTATCTCCTATTCTAACTCATTCTGCAAACACTGAGGAATTAAGCAATACCTCTGGGTCTCTTTTTTTCCTGCTATTGCTCATAATGAATTGTAGGCGTGGTTGACAGGAGGAGTGCCTTCAGTGGGTATCTTGAAATGCAAGGAAGTGCAGGCTAATGGCAATTTTCTGTCAGAAATGCTAAGAGGGTACTGAGTGAAGGAAAAGTTCTACATGAGATGAAACGAGGGATCAAGCTGGGATGCAAAAATAAATGTGATATGAATGGCAGTGCTGGGAGGTTTTCCTTTCCTTACCCAGCTGAAAGGTGGAAGCAAAATTCTGATGTACAGGTGTTTGAAGTTTGCTTTACTGAATGTGTTGTTGTATGGGTCTCATTCAAAAGTGTCTGAAGGACACTGAAGAAGAGAGATATAGATTATAAGTGTCCTAGATAGGCAGAGTATAAAGGAAGTCATTCAAGAAGAACTGAAGGTCTAGCTGAGCATTTCTACAGGGATTGAGTTGCAGCTTTGCTGTATGCAGGCAAAATTGCTGAACTGGTGTGAGCGGCCTTCCAGATGTAGAAACAGTGGGGGAAGACAGTACAGACAGCCTGGAAATGTGAAACACAGGGTGCTAACACAGGGAGAAAGAAGATAGTAGTAGAATTTGGATAAACATGAACAGGAAGTCAATCCTGGCCCTTGTTTTGCTGTGATATCAATGGTAAGAGTAAGCAGGAAGCATTAGCCTAAGTGCTAAAGCAATTCACTCTGAAGGGAGTGCAATTAGTACACCAGAGGGCAAGGTACCTTCAAAGGCGATGTGTTAGTAAGAGAATGAACTGATAATAAATGTCACACTTCCAGATTAATTGTCACTTTATCTGTGTAATACTTCTTAACAGTTACTAACAAGAATGTTGTCATAAGGGTGAAGAGAAATTACAAGAATGAGGAGAGGGATGAAGGCTAGTAGGAAATCCATAATGTCTTTTGCCTACAAGAAGCCATTTTTTATTTATTAAGCAGCCTCCAGACAGTTTGCTGTGGCAGCTTTCATCAGTGTGAGCTAACTTGGCCTAGAGAAGATCTACCAATATGTAACTGGGCCCTGGTTATGCAATGGGTCAAAGGGATAAAATGTCTCATGAGCATTAGACAAGCAAATAGTATTTGTGTAAGAGCCAGAATATGAACACTTGCTGTCGCCATCTCCTTAAGCTTGCAGAAGAGCCCAGCTTGGGCCTCCATCTCCCCTGCTGTGCAAGGAATGTATTCCTCCAATCTACATGGCAGAACTGGTCTTACTTAGCAACATACTTTAGTAGGTCTCATCAACCAGGTTATCTTCAGGAATACCAGAGGAACTGACCCCTGGAGATGGGTCTCCAGATAGACGCTTGCAGTTGCAGAGCTGTGGGACTTTGCTGGCTTCATTCCATGTTTCCATTTTAGTCTCTTCAGCCTCCTGATTAAAAATTTCTCACCCCGACCCATTGTCAAATTATAAAGCAAATAAAAAAAAATCTATACCTCTCTTCAGAGCAAGGGAGAAAGGCATGCCAAGTGTGATGCATTTTTACAAAATAAACCAGGTCCACATGCCCAGAAAAGCCAAAAGCAAGAGAAAAATATTATGATTTGAATTAGGACAGTGTAGTTCTTTTAGAAGAAAATACTAACAGTTGGACCTTTTTACATCCTGACAGTCAAGTTTGTGAACTACAGGTTGGTATTCATGCTGTTGAGTAGGAGTCACACAGTGCTTTCCACTCCCAGTCTGAGAGTACACTCGTCAGCCTGTTGTTATGTTATGGCATGTGTTTGTTCCAAATACAATAATGTAGTATTTTTGTGAATGTATTACAGACAAATGCCTTGCAAACAGACTATCTGGGCTTTGCCATACTCTGCAGAATAGAAGCATAACCCATGCAAGCCAAAGGGAGTTGCTACTAGCAATCATGACAGAAGCCTTGGAAGTCATATTTATACTCCAGAGAAAAAATATTTAGATTTATCTGAGGTTCTGACTCTCTTGTCCTTTATAGCAATACAAAATACTGTGATTTAAACAAAAAACCTCTAAAGCCTGCGCACTGGCAACTTGCTGATATATGGTCTTGCTCATCACTTATGTACTACCCAAATCTTGCTTACCCTCAGAGAGAAATGAAGTTTGCCCTGGATAGAGGGTATGTTCCTGTACAGTAGAATAAGCCCAGAACAGCTTCCTGGACTGTGGCTGGTGTGACTAAGTTATCCACAGTTATCCACCCTGCCGGAGCAAACTGGCACCTTGGCACGTCCCATTATTCTTGGACTGTTGTGTGGAGGAGAACTATCCATATAAATGAGGAGACCCTAAATAATTTTTCTCTCATTTGAAGCCTTTGTTGAGTAGAAGAGCAGGAGAAACCAGTAGGTGTTCTGACCCCTTGCTGCCTTAGCACCAGGGTGGGTGTCCTGGAGGTGGGGGTGGGTGAGGTGTGTGAGCTGTCCATGGTAAGAGCAGATCACTCAACAGGTGGTGGCATCTCCATGACATCAACTCTTTGCATATGTGACCTAAAATTACACTGGCTGTTATTGCAGCTGTCACATCTAGCTTGCCACTTGGAAAATATTATTTATTTCTGTCTCCTGTATCTAAAAAAAACCTGCGTGACAAAATTTGGCTTGTTAATGGAGTTGCGGCCAGTGTTTGAGAAGCTGATCTATATTGTTTGTCAGCCAGCTGTGGGTTGCAAAGCTCTCTCAAGTGGCCCACAAAGGACATGCCGTTTGTGTTGCCCAAATGGCATCATGGCATGATGTGCACATCTTGTTTACACATGTAGTGTGGGTTTACGTCATCTGGACTAAAAGAAGTTGGATGCTTTATTTCTGTTTAAATCATTAATGTTTCTGCAGATGGTCTTTCATGGTTGGTTTTAAAATGTCTGAGTGTTCTCTTTCTCTCCTCTCCTCAGCTGATACTAGTCCTACAGAATATTTCAGCATTCATTTTAATGACAATTTCAGTCTTACTGTTGGAAATCTCCAACATGTTGGGTTGGTGAGTGTGTGATTTTGGCAGAAAATACTGGTGAAGTGGCTGGCCTACATGGGGGAACTTCTGATGCCCATTCCTTACCTTCCTCCAGGAAAATGGAGTATAGCACTGAGCTACCCTTGCCTTTCCTATTGAAGATCACATAATGAGCATCAGCCACTAGAAGAGCTCAGCAGTGCTGCCTCTAGACTTTCTCGGTTCCAGTTTGGAATGGGGAGGGCTGCATGGAGAAGGTACAGGGTCAAATACTTAGGTTTACCTCAGGACTTGGACACTCAGATGGAATTAAGTTACTGAAGTGTGGCTACCTTTAGCCAACAGAGAATTCTTTCAATGAGGAAAAGTTACCTTTTGTTACAAAGCTGGATGTTTTTCTGGCTGTCTTGCTTAGCAGGTATGAGTGTTTTCTCTTGAGTCAGGTGAAAGCTTGTAGTTGAATAGTACTGAATTCCTGTAATTTTCGTATCTGGTAGTGACTACAAATCTGGTAGCTACAAATGGCTACTTCTGGAAAAAAAAAACCCTCAAAGGATGTGCAATAAAATGGCCTTATCTGCATGAAGACCAAACTTGTAATCCTTGAAGTTTAAAAGAAAATAATAAAAAAAAGGGACAGTATATACTGCCTTGATTTTATAATACTAATATTTTGTCCTTTTCTTTCATCTAGCAGTCTTTCCCTCTCTTATTTTTACTGTTGCTCTCAAGAGGTCCTTAAACTCATAAGCAGTCCAGTCATCATAGAGAAATAGCAAAAGATGAAAAGCTAGAGAAGAATTGGAGAAACTCGTAACGTGAACACAACGTCACTTCCCAAGGGAGATAAAAGTACTTGATAAAGACCCAAAGCACAGTCTTGATTTGGTCTAAACCTGTGCATGTACATCCAGAAACACTGAGATCAGAGGGCAGTTATAGGCATGTAAAGGCCAACAACATTGTCAGTGATAAACAGCAGTGGGTTTATGAAACAGGAGTACAGCAGACAGTAACCTTTCTTGATACAATTAGATAATTAGTGGCATAGGGAATGCAGTGGATAGACTGTCTGGACCAAGCCTGGGCTTTGGACACAAAGCTGTGCAAGATAATATTAGGGAAATTAGGTCAAATTTGGTTTGATACAAATCTGTGAAATTAATCTAAAATTAGGTGACAGGGTGTAAACAGAAGGGTCAGAGACATTCTTTATCTTTCTGCAAGGGCAGTGTCCAGCAGGGTGGTGCTTTCAGGGCATGTGGTACTGGCTGAGGTTGTGAGGGTTATTTGTAGGTGTTTTTTGATAGGGTGTGTGTGATTGGTTGTGGTTTGGGGTTTTTTTGGTAGTGTGTTTGGTTGGTTGGGTTTTTTTGTGTTGATGGTTGGACTTGGTGATCTCAGGGGTCCTTTCCAACCATGAAAATTCTGTGATTCTGTTTTGGTTTTGAATATTCTTTAGTGACCTGGAGGAAAATGTAAAAGGAAGTTCTCAGATTTACAATTGACACAACTGAAAGATACTAGATAAAAATCAGAGTAGAAAAAAATAATAACTGGGCTAAAAAATGAGCATTATTAACAGGCTTTGGTAAAACAAGCGGCAATTATCAGTGTGTGGTTTAAAGACAATACTGGATCTGCTTTAAAACAAGGAGACTCTCCAAATTTCATGTTGTGCAGATCACGGTGGCAAAAGCAGCTTATGTTCAGAGAGGTCCCAGTGAGACAATGGATATCAAGTGATGTGATCTGTTGTGCAACCTGATGTCTGGCAAAGCTACTGCTCAGCTGGTCCATATGTCTGCCCGGCTGCGTGCTGTCCAGAGTGACTCTCGCCTATAGTGCTGTGGCTTTGCAGTGTGTGATTTGGGGCACCTTGATGCAAGAGAGACCCAGGCGAGTTGGAACAAATCCAGAGAAGGGCCACAAAGATGCTAAAGGGATTAGAGGGAATGACCTATGATGAGGAAAGGTGAAAAGAACGAAATGTTTAGAACCTCTAAGCCTGTTACATGGGCACAGAAATAGTAACGGAGTTTCCTGTGCCAGCGCAGAGGAGAGTTGGATCAAGTCTCTCTCCTTTTACATTCCTATTAAGGTAACTAGAGCTGAGCAAAATGGCTGATCATCACTTTGAACTCTTTGCAAAAAACATTTAGCTGTTCTTCTTGAAGTTCAAGATGTTGTATTTCATTGCCAGGGGACACTCAGAGTCTGTTCAAAAATCACCACAGAATCTCCATGAATCTTGCAGAAAGTCAGTGGGTGAGGCTTATTTTGCTGTCTCCTGCCCAGCAATAATCAACTATCCAAGTTGTTCCAGAGGCCAAAAAAGAAAACCATAGGCTATGGAATGGCTGGAGTCACCCTAACAATGATCTTTGGTTTGTCTTGGTATTGAGGACTTTTGCATCTAAAGCATGCATTAACATCTATCCAAAACTCACTATGTATGACTGTCTCCTGGAAGAGAGCAGGAAGATCCTCAGCTGTAAGAATGTAGGGGGCTTGTTGCTATCCTTGATTTCCCACCAGACCATCACTGTTTGCTTGCCCTGGGAAGGAAGACTCCTTATCTGAGCTTGTGAGTTAAGAAGAGAGTCAGTCCTAGGAGACCGATCTCCCCTCTTTTATTTTTATTTTTCTCTTTTTTTTTTTTTTTTTTTTTTTTTCCCCAGGAGAGAGAAATACCTCAGTGGGTTCTCTTGAGGTCCTCTGTAAAGTTTGGGCTTTTTAACAGACAGAAACTGGGATTTTAATTCGAGTGATTGAATCTGACAGCAAAGCTCACCTCCTTGTCATGCCATTTTCTTAGTGTTGTCCTCTGTCTGTCCTTAGCATTACAACTCCCAACTCCTTTAACTGTGGAGTTCCTCAGTGCAGAACGATGGGGGTTTTGTCTTCCATTTTGACCCTAATCTCATGGTATTGTGTCCAATGATCTTCAGGTTGTTTTCTACAAATGTATTTCTCAGGTGGAAGAAAGTTCCAGAATCTGTCCAGCACAGCAGCTTTCAGCTTTGCTGTGACATGCTACGATCTCGTCTCAGCTAGCAAAGCTTCATCTTCCTCCACACAGTCAGCTGGCATTATACCAGGAGATCTGCAATCTGTCTAGGTGCCCTGCAGGATTAAAGATAAAGGCACCTGCAGCAGTTATTCCTGTAACTGCTTCATGGCCTCTAGTCCAGTGTGACCCTCTGGGCAAAGCATGGGCATTCATCAACTCATCACGCTGTCTCTGAGAGGGACCAAACTCTGGATTCCTCTCAAGTAACACCAGGCAAAGCAGCTGAGGAATGTGAGATGCCTGCCCATACTCTCAAGGTCAACAGTCTTGCCAAATAAAAAACTTGGCTGATCGATCCCAGAGATAAGAGATGAGGTCAAACATTGAGGATGAAACAAGAGAAGGGAAAATTAGGAGATACTTGGGTCAAATGAGATCATAAGGATGCAAGACTGTGAAGTTGCTGCATATCAAACATGTATATCCATATCAACAGACACACGGATGTGATATACATATACTCCAGCCTTGCTGTGTCACAGAATGTTTTGTCCTGTCCCCTGACAGGTTTGACCTCTTGGCAGCAGGAGTTGTCACAAATACCAGGTAAATAGGCTGAAATTGAAATAGAAATTATCCACATGACCATGGTATGGTAACCTTAAACCACCAGACCTTTCAAGAAGAAAAGTCGAGTGTCCTCAGACAGTCAGAGTTCTTTGGAGATATCCTCAGGAAAATGCATTTATTTAGGTTTTCCTAAAAGCCTTTGACAAATTATCATGCTTAAGGGAAAATGTAACCTCTCAGGTTAACACTATTATAAATTTAAAACTCTGAGACAGAAGAGAAAGGGTAGACGTACCTTACCCAGAAAAGAAAAACTCAATTTTCAGCATGATAAATGTTAGCAAGGATCACCCACAAAGATCAATGTTGTGGTGTTTGATCCATGTGTTAACGATCTGAGAAGTGGGTGGACAAGACTCTGCAGCTGACATCAAATTATCAAGGAACACTGAAGAACTCCAGAGGAACCTAATAAAGCTGGGCACATGGACAGCACCATGTTAGATGAAATACAGTGTTGACTATCAAAAAACATTGCGCACCAGAAGGCATTAATTTGTTTTTTCATGCATCTTAATGGTTTTTAAATTAACTGCAGCAACTCAGGAACTAAGATCTAAGGACTGCAGTAAGTAACTTGCTGGTGTTCTCTGTTGAAAAAAAAAGTAACAATTTGCATTTTAATTTAAAATAAGGACTTATATAATAGAGAGGCTGCAAATAACATTGAAAATATGGTAACGTCAGTGAGTAGTTGATGGCATTCTTTTGTCTTGACTACTGTCCAGACCTTCAGCTGGTAAAGTGATGGAGCAGTGCCAGTTTCATGCTGTGAGGAGCTGGCTCATTGAACTCTGTTCTGGACTGAACAGAAATAGCCAGACTAGAGGAAGTTCAGAGATGGATGATGAAGCACATAAGAGTCTGCAAAAACTTATGTATGAAGAACAATTATATAGATAATGACAAGCTGAAGGAGGAGAACATGACAAAAGTACATTTCCTGAGAAGGAGAGTCAGGAGTTATTTAGGGACCCTGAGATGCTGCAAATACAATATGGGCAAATAAAAGTGGGATTTTTTTGTTGTTGTTGTTCACACAGTGCACAAGTAATCCATGGAACTCATTGCCTTAAGATATCATAAAAATTAACAGTGTTCTACAAAAAAACCCACAACTGAACATTTAAATAAGGAGTAACACTATCTGTGACTACAACAAATAACGAGGTTGCAAATTTGGTGCAGATGCATCTTTTCCATATACTTAAGAGCATAACTCGCTGAGAAGTGGGAAATTGAGAGCGTTTTCATGCAAAAAGCCTTATCCTAGTGAACAGAAGACAGATTAAGATTTAAGATTAAACTGAGGGAAACTTCTGATCAGATTATTTTCCTTCAGTTTCTAAGCTTCCCTTTTAGTGATGGTAGTGAGGTGGGGATGTGGGGGCTGGGGAGGAAGGAATCCATTCCAGGTCCTTCCTGCAGGGTCTGCTAGTAAACTTGTTGCTTAATGTCAGGGCAGCTCATCCTTAAATAACCAAACATCTTTATCACCTGGCCTGCCACAGACAGGTTCATTTCTTTATGCTGTCTGAGAGGTAGATTGTTCTCTGGGTAGATTGTGCCTCATCAGCACTGTAGCCTGTGAACAGCCTGAAACTGTGGTCTACACAAATAGCCTTGAGTTTGTGGGGAGAAGACAGGCAGTTCTTAGTGAGTTGTACTCAAGGATATTGTATTCCTGAAGGAGTAGTACCTGGGAGGTGATGGGTTGGGTTGGATCTGCCTGAGCTGACTGCAATTGGACTGAGGTGGGAAAAGGAGGGCTCTCTTTTGACCAGCCTGGAGCTAGGTTTGGCCAGGAGGCCGCTGAGTGCCTTTGCTCTCTCCCTGCAGGCTGCTCGGCAGAATGGCCACAGAGGAGCGGCACCTCTCCTCCAGCTGTGGGTCCTTCATCAAGACCGAGCCCTCCAGCCCGTCTTCTGGCATCGACGCCATCAGCCACCACAGCCCGAGCGGCTCCTCCGATGCTAGTGGTGGCTACGGCATCGCCATGGGAGGCCACCCCAATGGCCTAGACTCACCACCCATGTTCAATGGCACGGGGCTTGGTGGTGGGTCCTGCCGTAAGCGTTACGACGACTGTGCCAGCGCCATCATGGAGGACTCGCCCACCAAGTGCGAGTACATGCTCAATGCAATCCCCAAGCGGCTGTGCCTGGTGTGCGGGGACATTGCTTCTGGGTATCACTACGGCGTGGCTTCCTGTGAGGCGTGCAAAGCCTTCTTCAAGAGGACTATTCAAGGTATGGTGGGAAGGGAGGGGAACTGAGGCATTCACTCCGTAGCAAAGATGGGAGGCAGCTTCAGACATAGCTGAGACTATAGCGTTCCTATGTCATATCATGGGACAAGGGAGGGTGAATGTAATTCATCTAACCCTCCATCCTTTTGTGTACTTCTTCTCTCCTTCTGCCAAGGTCTGGTCCTTCCAAATCCACCTACCTGCACGTGAAGTTAGGCTTTGTGGTGGTAGGAACCTTTGCCAAGTTCCTAAACTGGCTGGCTACCAGATCTGGGCATCTGGACTACTGGATCTTCCTGCCTCTGCCAGCAGCACTGATACCCTGATAACATGACTGCTAGGGGAGTGAGGACTGGAAAGGAAATGCTTTGCACTCTCAAGGTGGTTTGAAGGGCCATTTGAAGAGTGGATGCCCCTGCCTAGTCACAACATCTCTGGAGATCTCTTTCACCTTGAGGTGAAAGCCCCAGCCTCCCTACAAGAGTAGGGAGATTCTCACTCCATCCTGCCAGTTTTAATTTGTGGTCATGGACTCCATACAGACCTCACCACAAGGCTGGGCAGGTCACTTCGATGAGAGTCAATCCTGTGTTCCTCCTTTTCTAGCTCCACCAACCCTTTAAAATAAGATGCAACTTCTTTGAAGATAAAAATTTAGGCACTGAAGGAGATAGAAACATGCAGTTTTTGTCAGTCTTACTGAGAAATTCCTCAGGTGATTTTGAAAACCTCAGTAGTGCATGTATATATAGAAGAATTGCAGTGCATTTCACCTACTTTGACAATTCACATATGAGGTATATGACTGTGTCCTGACTGCCAAAGGTATGTTGCAGATGTGCACACACACAGGTACAACAGTGCAATCAAAACTGGGAGTGCATCCGGGCAAGCTCCAGTATCTGTGGATGCTTGGGTGTACTTACACAAGCAAGCCCCATGTGAGCAAACATGCCTGGATGTACTAATGTTCCCTTTATTTCTTACACCCTCAAACTGGAATAAGAGCCAGATTGTTTACCTTTCAGTGGAAAGTGTATTGAGTTGACCCAACCATGATGGGGACAGCTGTCCAGTGAGCAAGCAGCTGTGTGTATCTTCTTGCTGTTGACTGCCATCAGTTTAACAGTTTAACACTTCCTCATCTCCTGTGAAATGAAACAAATGCATATGTAGGGAGAGCACTCATTTTATTTTTGTTCATTGAATGGGCCTTCTTACACTCAGTCACTGTAGATGTTCAACTCCAGAGTGGACAGAGCAATACAGGGTGCAGTTCAGCCCAGGTCTCTGCAGGATCCACTATTTCTAGCTTAATTTTTTAGATTCTAAATGTCTCTCCTTACTCTTATCCAGCTGTGGAAATAATCACTCTGTATTGCCCCACTGACTCTTCTTCTTTTATTATGCCATGTGGAAAGCATGGCTACCTCTAGGGCCCTGGCCTGTTTCCTGGCAGGGTTTCTGTCATTTGTCATTGCTGAATCTTCTGTGATTGAATGTGAACTTTTACTTGGACTTCTGACTGTCAGCACTGACTCTGTCCCTCCTCCAGCACTTGGACCCATTCCCAGTGTTTCTTCTTGGCACATTCAGGTGCTAAAAGAGGGAGAGGGTAGTATTCTGAAGAAAAAGGGGCAACTTATATAGGAAGAGACTGAAAAACTAACCCCTCGTGGGAGCCATACTGGGAGCATTTCTGTGGCAGAGTAAAAGAGAGTCCTAACCTGGAGAAAAAGAGCTAGCAACTCCTGAAAGAGAAATTAAAAAGAAAATTATGCAGGGTGGCAGTAACTAGAGCCTGGATCAGCCTGGATGATATGTCAGCTGACTTAATCCCGAGAAGGGAAAGTGCTTCCTTCCAACCCCCTCTCCCCAGCACAGCTATATTCTCCCTGTGGTCCCCTAATTGATTGCCTCTTAACGTGTAACAGATGGGGGGAAAGGCATAAGCAGAGATTTCTCTCACCCTGTCATCAGCTTGGGCTGGCAACTGAGGTACCAAAATGTTTTTATTCCCAAGAGTGAGAGAGTCGAGTGTGCTGTGCCCGAGGGTGAGCAATTTCAGCTATGCAGCTGAAGGGGAGTGGGCAGCAACTAGGGCTGCAGAGTTTGGTTGAGTCAAGAAAATGCACCATGCCCAGGGCTCTGCTGAAGTGCATGTGAGGCCAAGCACAGCCCTGGGTATGAGGGGAAAAGAGTGAGCAAGTGGCAAAAGCATTTCCAAGAGGAAATGCTGCAATTACATTGTTCGGTAGATGAGTTAAGCATCTAACTGAAGAAGTGGGAAAATAACCATGCAGGCTGCCTAACGTTGGTACAGGGTGAGCAGAAAGTATGCAGGTATGTATGTTATACAGTTGCATTCCCTGCTAGTATCAAAAGACTTGCCATGATTCTGGTATCTGGGAATGATGTTGACTCAATGATTTGAGTGCCGTGATGGAGCTACAACCCCAGGATTTCCCAGGTCGTCAGGAGATGCAGTAGGTAAATTAATCATCAGTCTTTTGTGGTCTTGGACCAGCCACTTCACTTCTCCCTGCTTGATTATTGAAAGATGAAAAACTAATTACTATTATGAGAGTACTTAATCTGTTTGCCCTAAGTTTAGTAACTTTATTAAGTAATAGGAGCACAAGCTTCTATAAAATGTCTCTCAATCAGTCTTGGAATATTAGACTCCTGCAGCCCTATCTAGATACCCCTGATAATGAAGCAGACCTTCATGCTGAGCCCTCTCCCCTGCTACAAATGACCCCTATCTGCCTATTATGTTTTTCAGCTGCATTAACTCATGTAAAACCTGCATGTTTGAGGCAGGAGGATCTTGCAATAACCTCTCTGCTCCCCCTGCTGCTGTCAAAGCAGTGAGAAGAATGGGCACCAGCTGCAGACCTTCTTTGAGTCTGTCAGCTCTGCAGCTCATTTTCCCCTTATCCAGGTGAGGCCAGGCTGTCCTAGACAGTATGAGGGCTGTTGATTTTCAAGCAGGAGAAGATAGGCTGAAATACACCATGAACATGGCTGGTTATCTCTGAGGTTACTTCTATTGCTGTCAGTTTTCCATCAGTAGGATTTTTCCAACGAAAAGCAGAATTTTTACCAAGTCACATTTTCCCAAGGAAAATTTTGATGATAGGAGAAAAAAAGAAGTCAGGAAGATCCAAACCATTGATTCATATCAAGCTGAACTGGATTGTTTGGTTTTGCTGTTCTAAGGCAGGATGACACACCACATCCTAACCTGTCCCACAGGTTATGGCAGGTTCACACCTGTGACCCCTCTCATGTTTTGTTACATGACCCAAGGGATGGATGAAGGCCTGGAAGCCTGTGTGTCATTTCCACTTTGCAGCCCTGGCAGTGCTTGAGATGGAAAGGCAAAAACCTGACATGGGATGACAGCATGTGCCACTGGACTGCAGGCCTTTCTCTCTGATCTTGTTATTTTGAACCACAGGGCTGGACTTGCCACGCTTTGAGGCAGAGTCAGAAATTCTGAACTGACTTGAAGTATTTTTTATCAGCTAGGCTGTCTGACAGAATTTTAATTCTATTTCTCTTTCATTGTATTGCTTTGTGGGAACTGTGCTCTGGGTCCCCATGACATCCTAGCAGCAGTCTTCATTCACCTCCATGATGCAAGTATCCTCCATAAAAACATCTACTACAGGCATCACCTAACTTTGTGAATATTATGGAAAGTGCAATATAGCAAAAATAAGAGAGAATTTGAGTTTTGTGTTGAAGTGTGGTGCTATTGATGCTTAAGTGAGATATGATTTGTAACCAGTAATTTCACGTTAGTTGAATGTAAAGGAACGGGTCTGTTACATGAAAGATAATGTGTTTTGGATGTTTCTGCATTGAAGCTTTTTGAATTTCTATTCCACAGAAATCCTTACTAATCCTTTCATCCAAATTTAGGATGAAGGCAAATGCTGGATTTCTTACAGGATACAAATTTTTAATCTAACTTCACTCTATTAAGTCTTTTAATAGTTTCCTCAGTAGGTATTGGACTATATATCAATCAAATATATTGAAATTATCTTTTTTTTTCATCAGTTGTTACAACTGGTAGGTAGTTTTGCCTGTTCTGAATATTAACTAATAACAGTGCTAAGTAGCAATATGAGTCCTTTATTATTCCACATATTCATGACTGCAACTACCCTTCATCTACTTCTAATTTTCAACTAGTGAAAATGAAGGCTATTTCTAAAAAGACCCATTAATATGAAATAAAAGCTTAAAGCTCAGCAAAATAACCTGAATTCAGATTTCCCTCTCTGATCTTTGTGAATCATCTTATTGTATGCTGGGAACTCATACCCATAAGGTGATTCACCAGGCCTTGCAAGGGGTAGTATTGGGGAGAGCTGGTTGTTGGAGAGTCAGAGACAAGAGACACAGTTACCATTATCAGAAGAGGCAGGTTATGCATCAGGCAAAGTGCCTGCATCTCTGTATTCCCTGCTTGAGTCTTGCAAGTTTCAAACTCAGTGAGTCTAGCAATAAAACTGCTGTACTGGGATGCCCCTACACCAATAAGGGGCTTAGAGTGTGGATAATGTGGCTCAAGAGACTTGTAGGGATTTATCACAGGCTTGTAACAAAATCCGTGGCCTTCTAGGGCTTCCTGGTTGTCATTAAGGTGGTTAGACTGGCTCATGGGAAGGGAGGAGCTGTTGAGAGAGTGTGCTTATTTTCCTGAGCAGAGGAGCCTTACCATCCACAGGATCAGAATAGGGCCTGTGAGATGCAGAAGGGATGTTTTGTGTTCCTACAGTAGCAGCCGTGGCATCCAGGCACTGTCCTGTCCTGCTCAGAAATGTGGCTGCTGCTTCTCAGGTGGGAGTTTACAGGCAAAAAATGGGAAATGTCCTGAGCTTCCAAAAGCTTTTGAAGCATTACCAGGGAAAATGTGGTATTCCTTGGATCTAGTGCCTGAGTGCTGCTTATTATTCACATCTCTAGCACTTGGATTCAGAAAACCATGTCCAGGGCAACTCATCTCTATTAGACTTGTGGGATAGCATCTGTATAGAGAATTATGTGCAGACGGATATTTTCTGTGGAACTTTAGTAAAGTATTTGTGTGTGCAGAAACCCTGCAAACAAACTTGCTGCCAGTATGTAGCCCATCTCCTTCATCCTTGTGCAAGCAGGAGGCTGATTTAAGTGAAGTTGAGAGAAATTTCCAAGTCCTCTTTTGTGGAGGAAGAGCTAGATGTGCCACCCTGAGGAGGCCAACAGTGCTGGTGTTACCCCTATAGCTGCCCCCTTTTATTCTCATAGCATTAAATTCTGAAGTCTTGGTCCTCACATTTCTGGTTTTTTTTACTGTCTAAGCCACATGAAGTGGCACCTAGATCAGGGACATGTTCCTAGAAGCACAGGAAAGCCCTGCTGAAAATCAGGTCACTTATTCAAGTGACTTATTCAGATTTACATGTCCAGTATTTGAATCCCTTTCTTTGAAAACTGTGGCTTAAAAAATAACCCCTCTTACCTCATGCAGATCACTGGAGAGATTTTCTTCTGATTTTCACAAAGTACCTGTCCTCACACAGAAACTCAGGCTATGATTCCTCAGTTAGAAGGGCTAATTTAAGTGGAAGGTAATAGCGAGTCCACTCCATGCGTATTACCAGTGTTCCCTGACCTGGTTCAGGAAGGCAGACTGGTGCCTGCTGGGTGCAGAGAAACTGCTGGTCTGGCACTGCACTCACCAAGAGCCTTTTTATAGTTTTCAAGTCCCTTTTCACTGAGGCACCCAGATGATCTGTTTACCTTTGAAATCAGAGATAAAAAAGATTCAGGACAAAAGCTTGTGGGTGCTGAAATGAAAGTGTCATCAGAGCTAGTAGCTTATTGAAAATTCAGGTTGCTTTCTCCTGCAGACTGTCCAGTCATGCAGAATAGCTGTAGCATGGAGGCATGATACTGACTGCCTGATGGGACCTTCCCAAGGCTATGGTATTTGGCAAGCAGTTCTTGTGAAACAAAGAAACCAACTGAAACAACAACAACAACAACAAAAACCTCAGTCAAACAACCAAAAACCAACCAAACAACTCATGGTGTTAGTGTAACAATTGTTGCAAAAAATAGGGATAAAAGGAAACCAGGCAACTGCAGACAGTGGCACCACACGGGTAGTCACAACTGCAGCATGCTGTGTCAAATTGCTAGGGTGAAAGACATTACTTGAGTGAATGGGATTTGGAACTTCCAAATTCACAAGGGAGCAGCTCGTCCTCCCAGTGCTATACTAATTCTGACCTCAACTCTCTTGAAGAGCCCTGTCCATAAATTAAATAGGAGCTTGGTTGGGACTTTACTGTGCTCAGGGAAGCATTCTCCTCTTCCCAGTCCCTTCCCTTCCAGAGAGGTATCATGACTGTGGGGTCTCTTGAATGATCAAGCTTTGGTGTGCAGTTTTCAGGTGCACTGGAAATTATGTTTCAAACTGGTTAACAGTCAAAGATCTTAATTTTTCTGAAAACAGATTCATTCTGCAGTTCTTCAGCATAAAATCACTTCAATAGTCCTTGGCTTTTTCCCAGCATCTCTCATCTAAAGCCTTAAAAGTGTAGTTAGACCTCAATGAATCACAATGTCCACAGAAGGTAGGTTTGGTGCTCATTTCATTTTACAGATGAGCAAACTGGGACACAGAAAGGAAGTGATTTGCCATCCAAGGCCATATATGAAGGCTTAGAACAAATTCAAAGTCTGATCTGGTCACCTATCACTTGATTTTTTGAAGGCATTTTTAGGTAAATCCTGTGCCATAGCATCAGTGAGGTCCTAGCAGTTTTTTCTAGATCAAATGTAAATATTATCTAAGTCAAGGAAATCTCTTCTATTAAGCAACAGTTCAAAGCAGAGTCTTGTCTGTTAGATTATCCCATTTCCTGCCCTTTCCTTCTGAGTCACATAAACTACATTTTATGGCACACTGAGACTTGACTCAAATTTTATACTTGCATACACACTGGCCCATGTGCACCCTTGTGTGCTGATGCTCTCCTGCAGGGCCTTGCAGCACCCACAGCTGCTGCAGTGAAGGGGAAACTCTCTCCAAGCCCCTGTGCCGGCAGCCGGGCTGGTGGTGTGACCGCCAGCCACTGGGAGGCTGCTGGAATTTTGATGAGATAATCTCATCACTTTATCACAGGGCACTTACAGAAATTACAGGGAGCTGTGAGCTGTGAGCTGCTGGCAGCCAGCCCCAGGACCCATAAAAGAAATTGAGACACACACACACAAAAAAGAAGTCAGAGAACTTTGTTAAAGTTTTAGAGATGATAGTTTTTCTTGGATGAGTTCTGCTTGGGTAATGCTGATTGTGCCTTCCCTGGTGATGCCCGTTTCCTGCAGTAATGGCAGGTATTGCCCCCAGCTCCTAATCCATGCAGTGCAGAGCATGGTTTGGAGACCAGTATAAAACTCCATTTACTCTGTCAGCATTGTCTTGTGTGAAGAGGGTACAGTGGGCATCCCTCCTAAAGGCCCTACAGGCCTGTAGAGAGGGCTGTAACAAACTGTTGCTTTTCTTCCTTTAGACTGAGCACAGTGTGTGGAAGGGCTGCATGAGCCTTGTTCAAGGTGAAGGCAATAAGGTATGCTGAATGGGATGTCCCACCAGTGCTGGATGGATTTTTTTCACCTGTGCAAACCAGGTGCCAGCTGCACTACATGGTGGTAGAGCAGCAGGCTTTGCTGGCCAGGAAGGGGAGCTTGCCCAGGGCCCACCCTCCTCTACCTCTGCTCCTGTTAACAGTCATGGTAGGAGTACAGAAATGCCTTTGAGAACTGCTTATTCAAGCTGTACATACAGTGTGTATGTGGTAACCAGCATCTACTTTGACACTATCACATTTACTTGTAATGTAGGTTTTTCAGACCATTTCCAGTTCTTAGCCTTTCAAAGGGTCTATGTGCTGGAGGCATTGGGAAGCTGGGGGATCTGCTTGACACAGTGTAGAGGGACCTCAAGCTGCCAGATGAGGCTGCCACTGCCTGCCACTGCTGTAAGGGCTCAGTGCCCTTGATGTAGTGTCTCTGTGCTAAGGGGCAAATTTTTGGCCTTGGGACCACAAACATTGAATCTTGCATCCTTCCAGAACTCTGGTACTAGCTGTGATAGAAAAGGTGGGCATTGAAACTAGGGAAAAACCTCATAAAGTGAGACTGTATTTGAGTTTTGTCCCAGGTTTGTTCCTTCTCTGTTCCTTCCTATGTGGGGCACAGCAAGTATCTGATCATGAGGTCAGGGCCTCCATTCTCATGGGTCTCTAATATGCTGGAGCTCTGTGTCTAGAGTAGGAGTTTGTTTATTACCTTGAGATGAAGCCTGAATCTCAATTTCCAGCTCTCTGAGAATATTGATACATTGCTGGCTATTGAAATTCTAGTGCTGCACAATGACGAAATACAGTCTGAATACAACTTTGTGCAGCACACTCTGCTCCTGCAGACAAACTGCATTTGGGGGGCAGAAAAGCAGTGGTGAGGAATGGGGTGCCTGGGCTGGAGCTTAGGGGAAAGTTGCAAGGCTTTTGCCAAAACAAGAGCCAAGAGGTAGAAGGTTTATAACTAGCAGGCAGATCACCCTTAGTGTTTGGGCATTGTGTGCTCCTGAAGTTTCACCCAGTATGGGCCAAGCGTATCAAGATAAATCAAATCGTGGTTTCTTCCTTTTGAATTTGAACTCTGTCTTTCCACTCAGATTTCTGATGGGATTTCCAGCTGCTTAGTTAGCCTCAAGGTCTAATCACCACCCCTAAAGATTGATGTATATCAGATTGTTGGTCTTTATTTAGTGAAGGGAAGGGTCTTGCTAAAGATCATGGAAATCCATTGCAGAACAAAAATCAAGTCCTGACCCAGTGCTACTTAATTGTAAACTCTGCTTCTAATCTGATGGTATGCAAAGTCCATACTGTATGTTGTCTCAGCTCTTACCTATGCTCCTTCCTACAGCTCTGATTGAACTCTTGAATCTCAATTTCCTGCTCAAAACCACCAAACTAACTTTGTCATTCTTCTGAACTGACTCCAGAGCTTAGAAACCCTTTTTGGAGCTGCCTGATTTACCCAGTGGCTTGACTGCCTTAAATGTATTGTCATTGTCAATGCATCACTGTCAAGCTTAAGATTTCCAGTCCTGCTCCACAGCAAATGTTGAATAGCCTTCTTCAGAAACATTACCTCCAAAGTGAATGGCAGGATGGAGGCAGCTGTTTATGTTTGTTGTTTTCTAGGACTAAATAATAGTTGCATTACACTGTGATCCATCATAATTCCATCCTCACAGCAGATCCTCACATCCAGATTTCAGTTACATTCTTGGCTTATATTAAAATGCAATGTGACCAGAAATAAACTTGGGCTGCTTCTTTCTTTCTGTTTTTCCTTTGAGGCAGTGTTGTGAGGTGATCATAAATGAAAAGGAATGAGGAAGAAATGCTGGTTCTCTGTGCAGAGGGATGAGAGGCAGATGCACAAGGACTAATAAAGTAAAACTGGAAAGATTTGCATAGAGAACCTGTGTTCACTTTACGTGACATCTTACCCACCATTCTTAATCCAGACCTACTGCTTCCCTGCTAGCTGTAGTATACCGGCTGGCAGGAGGAAGCAAAGGAGGAAATACCATCTCTGAGCTCCCTGGTCCCCAAAGCAAGGCAAGAAAGTACAGTTGACATCCATCCCACAGACATGGAGCAAGACTGTCAGCAAGGGAAAAGCTGCTCATGCCTGTACTGCTCCCACTCTCAGCTGTGACTTCAAGGAACAGGCCAGATTATAACTGATACAGCACAAGGGATGATGGTTTTCCTGGAGCACACATGGTATTGGAAAGTACAGCATTACAGTCAGCCCCTTGGGTGGACAGGTTTATCCCAATACTTAGAGCAGTATTGCCTTTTTCAGCGATGTGTTCTAATAAGTAGTGCTGGGCCCTCTAAGAGCCATCAGGAGCTGGCTCTGGTCTCAGAGTATGTGTGTATGCAAATAAGCAAACATACAGCATATACAGACTGATGGTGGTGGGAGTATCTGGACAATACAACCTGTCCCTGCATCAGTGGGGAGAATGTGGTTCCTAGGTGACCATCTCTGTGTTTGATTGCAGGGAATATTGAATACAGCTGCCCGGCCACCAATGAATGTGAGATCACGAAACGGAGGCGCAAGTCCTGTCAGGCCTGTCGCTTCATGAAATGCCTCAAAGTGGGGATGCTAAAAGAAGGTAAGACAGAGTCAGACTGAGAATTGTGTTCTGTCCCAACAGCACCTGGGACTCCAGAACTTGATGAATCTCCTAGGCAAACTACACAGTTGCCCTCTCTGGCTTTCTGAAGGTATCTTTTTGCAGGCTTTCTAAGAGTCAGGATGGGCATTGAACAAAAGGTCAGTCCAGAGAGGAGAGTAGTTCTATTCAGGACCCTCATACTAGCTTATTACTTCTAGCACTTGCAAATCTGAAAGCTAACTGGAAACTGGCTGTGACACACTTTCTTTTCCCAGAGGAATACCAGGCTGGAAGGTGTTCCTCTTGCCTTCCAGGTCATTTTGCAGTGTTAGGGAGGAGAGGCTCTTGTGTGATTGTGACTGGATTGGCTGGGATTTGTAAGGAAAGGATGAAGTTAGTGCAGAGCTATGGCACAGTATGCAATCAAAGTCCACCTATATTCCTTCTCAGGACTCTTTCTGAAGATGATGGGAGCTGTGGATTCCTTGCCCTGCTTGCTCAACCTGGATTGTAAGAGAGGCAGCGAGGGGAGGAGGGGAAAATGTTGCATGTAACCCTCTGCATTGCTGTACCTGGCAGAGCATGGTCACCTCAGTTTAACTACAAGGAATAGCAGCTGGCTGTGGTCTGTGCAAGTCCTGTATGCTGGAGCCAAGATGCCAGCATGCAGCTTGCTTCCAAGTCATGCCATTGCAGCAGCTGCTGATGAACTGTACAATGTCACTGAGCATGTATTGCTTTGCACTAGGGCTTTCTCATTTCTTGAGAGGCAAGTTGATGGCAGCCAGTGTTAAGAATGTAGATTAGATGTTAAACCCTCTTCTGTTCTTTGATGGATGTGTAGTTTCTCTGGTTAAATATCTTCCTGCTAGAGCACACCAGTTGTTCAACACCAGTTACCAAGGGGAGGAAATGCAGCCTTGTGCATTCTGGCCCTCCTTGACCTAAGCTTAGGGGTGGTAGACTCAGAGGATCTTGATCCACTGCTGGGAGGGAGGCACCTACTTCTGGAGTTAGAGAGGTGCCTCTGGAAACCTACTTCTCTGCATATGATATTTCAGGGAGGAAATATATCACCTTACCAACATCCACACTAGTGACACTGGCTTTAGTGGGAGCAGAGATTGGTGATGCACTCTAGCCTGCTCATATGCATCACATAAAACAACCTTAGAACTCTGTTGTGGCTCCAGTCATTCTGCAGAGCAGCAGCATGTGTCCAGGCTCACTGGCTGCCTGTGCCTGTGCTGCCCCATATCCAAGCAGTTGAGCGTCTGGGACCTGGCACTTGGGGGAGCAGAGTCAGAGGAGCTGGTACTGGCATAAATTCTGCGAGTTCAGCACAGTGCAAAGCAGTGTCCTGTGGAGGCTTTTGTGGCTTAGGCTCCAAGTTGTGTGAAAACAGTTAACTCCCTCCAGACCTGAGTTAGGCTAGAAAGCAATGTCACTTCACTCAGGCTGCGCCTGAACTCCTGAACCCCATGGGATACTACTGGTGGCAAACTGAAATTTTACTCTAAGGCTGCTTTTGTACTGAAGTGTATTTAGTTATTCATATAGGGATTGATTCATCATCATTAAAGCCAGTGGGGAAGGGTCGTTTGCTATTGATCTTTGTGTATCTGTGGTCCTGCCCATAATATTTAGAGCTGTGGAATATACAGTATAAAGATTTATTGATAGTAAAGGGATGCAAGAACACATGACAATATCAAGAGGAGCAGAGAGGACTACACTAGCAGTCTGCAAATAGGTCTCCTGTGTCCTACCACAGAGTGGTAAAGTGACGTTGGGCAGGCACCTTTTTTTTCCTCTTTATTTTGCTCTGTTTCCTGAGCTGAGAAATAAGGGTCATACTGTTTTGCTTTGCAAATGGATTATGAAAACCAACTAGTTAACTTTACATGAAGCCTGGTAGAAGCACGATCAATACACTTCTTTAAAAGAAAAATCCAAAATGGGAGAAAAAATTGTTTTACAGACTTTAGTCTCAGTGGAGCCAGGAGTTTCTGGAAAGAAAAAATCCATAATTGTTTGACTTGCTCAAAAATGCAGAATTGACAAGGGATTTTTGGATTAGAAAAGGTTCATTGGTCTTTTCCGTCTCTGATCTGTCATCCTATTAGCCCACCCATCCCTTTTTTCTGTCATGGCAAGACTGTTCCCAGCTGTATACTGCTAGTAGTTTGTTTTTCAAAATCCCTAATGTTTTGGTTTCCCCAGAGAGCCTATCTGCAGTCTCCAAGCACTCATTAGGACAAGATTTGTCTTGATATTTGAGCTGTGATTTTTTTCCTTTCAATAGTTCCCTTTCCTGCTTTGCCTTGGTGTATCCCTCTCTTTTTCCGTGGATTTATCCATGGCAGAAGGTGGCTAAGCCAGCTTCTTTCTCCTGCTTGATTACCAGGAGCTTGGGGAAAAACAGTCTGGTTGTTCAAGTTGAGATCTATAAACTGATAGTTCTCTTGAAAAGTTTCTCCTTGATGTCTTTGGCACGGGGCTGGTAACTTAGTGGGGACATTTCTGGGTAAAGATACTATCCTTCCTCTGAAGAAGGGTTTAGGAGTATGATGTTTCACTAGAACCTAATTAAAGGCTTCATGATTTCTTCGTATGAAGGGAGGAAATATATTCCTGGTTCTTACTGTTGTGCATGATGTACATACTACCTTCCTGACCACTGGGCTTGTGTTGTGAGCCTTTTCTTCAGGCAGAAGGCCCCCAATATTCAAAGATGGCAAACCAGGAAAATATTACTTCAAGCTTCTGCCTGACACTTGAAATGCTCAGCTTGGTATAACGCAGGAGACACTTAGGCCCTCCCTTTAGGGAGTGCATATGAGGGTCACCAGGCATCTTCTCTCTTCCCTACACGGGCTGCAGCTTGGTGAACAGCTGTGGATGCAGTCCTTTAAGATCTGAGGAGACTGCCCCTAACACAGAAGTGCATGTTATTCAGGCAATGCCAAGTGAATGAGGATCAGGGCAGGAAGAGAGGCGATGGAGCAATCAATAGGTGTCTCAGATATCCAGGCCACTTTCTTTAAAAGAGCTCTGATCGATGCATTGCAACGAGGGAACTGCACAGACACCAGAGCTTTGCTGTCTCAGGTTCTCCTGGCGTGACGCTGCAGGGCAGGCGAGACTCGCAGGGGAGAGCAGCAGGCAGAGAGCTCTGCCCACATAGCCCAACTGGTTCAGATGTCTGAAGTGTTGGCCTGTCTGGCTGCCTGTCTCTCACTTTCCCCTTCCATCTGGAGTGCACCCCCAGAGAGCATTAATTAGCCCCTCACTAGCAGGCTCAGATAGGAAGCTGCTG
>NW_009952694.1:5561318-5580419 GCF_000747805.2 Chaetura pelagica
TGCTGAACCTGGAGTCCAGTATTGCAGCAGGCTCCAGTCCCGGTGCCCCTGTGAAGAGGCACCGTCCTCAGAAAACCTGCATGCTGCAGCTCTTGGCCTTGCTAAAGCACCAGGCTGCAAGCAGCAGGAGATGGGGCATCTTCACAGCTTTGTCAAGTAGAAGTGCAGGCCCCCCTGCTCTGTAAAAATCAGGGAAACATGAGCAACCTGTGTCCTGCTGTACCCAGATGGAAAAGATGATATCAACATACACACCTGGCCAGTGGGGATGGCCAGTGAAGGAAAGAATGCCCTGCAGCTTGCAGAGCAGAGGCATGGTTCAGAGCGGGGCATCCTTGTTTCTGGCTACCCCACTGCCTGTTTGCCCTCAGCACTATCTGGTTTGTGCCCACAATGACCAAAGTGTAGCTCTTTAACTCTGTGCTCTACAAAGTAGATCTAGATATCTCTGGCTCTCTAGAAAGATGGATGGAGAAATTTCAGTGGTTTGGCAGGTCTCTTTTAAAACCTCAGTACACCTTGTCAGTTTGGGGGTAAATATTCCCTTGCCATTCACACTCTAGCCACCCATGGCCCTTTTGTTCTACAGCAAATCTGTTGCTCTCCAAGAGGTAGATGTAACTTCAGATGACACACTGCTTGTATAAGTGGGCTCAGAGGTTTGATTTTGAACACTGGCTGGTTAAACATGACCTCACGGCCTCACCCTCCCTACCTCTGCTGTCTCTCTGAAATCACAGTCCTATGTATCACCTTGCAGAATGGCACCATGGCAAGGACAGTGACGTCAGCCCATCTCTGTGTGTCACTGTGGTGGGTTGACTTTGGCTGGCCACCAGGTGCCCACCAAGTTTCTCTCAATCCCACTCCTGAGCAGGACAGGGGGAGAAATTATGATGAAAAAGCTTGTGTGTCAAGATAATGACAGGGAGATCACTCAGCAATTACTGTCATGAGCAATACTCAACTTGGGGAAAATTAATTTAATTTATTGCCATTTAATCAGAGAGTAGGATATTGAGAAATAAAAAAATACACCTAAAAACACCTTCCTCCCACTTCTGCTTCTTCCCAGGCTCGATTCACTCATGACCTCTATCTTCTCTCCCCACTCCCTGCCAAACAGTACAGGTGCATAGGGTCTGGGGGTTTGTGGTCATAACCCTTCACCTCTGCTGCTCTTCGCTGTTGCTCTGCTCTACCATGGGGTCTCTCCCACAGGATACAGACTTCAAGAACTTTTCCAACATGACTCCTTCCCATACATTGCAGTTCTTCAAGAACCACTGCAGCATAGATCCTTTCCACGAGGTACAGTTTGTTAGGAACAAACTGTATGGGCTCCTCACGGGCCACAATGCTCCTGCGTGGGCTTCTCTCCATAGGCTGCAGCTGGGTCACTAATACTTCTAATGAAGTGCATGCTTATGCAATCATGTGTCACATCAGTCAGTGATAAAGCAAACAACTAAGAAAAGAACTGCCTAAAAAATCTAATCCAGGCATTGAGGTGTCATTTGTTATCCCACCAGCTTTTGAGTCTTGTTTTCCTTAATGTGTATTATGTTGCTGAAATCAGCTGTCTTCTACTCCCTGCCAGTGCTGAAACCTGTCTCCTCAAAATCATGTTCATGGCTGAGGCCTAAGAGTAACTTGCTGAGATATGTGAGTGCCTTCTGTTCAGTTTCTTGGAAACATTGCTGGTTTGCTTCCAAGAAAGAGGACAAAGACTGAAAAGGGCCCTGGGGATGTGTCCTGTGGTAGACCAGGTATACCTGATTTCAGAAAGGAGAACATATTTCTGGAGTCCCTGAAATCTACACACATTTCTTGTGATGAAAGCAGGAGCGGGAACTGCCAGGATAGGAAACCTGCCTTTTATGAGATGCTTTGCCCCGCTCTGAATGTCTTTGAAGGCAAGTACATTCAGCTCATTTTCCTCATAATTCTTCCCCTTACTCTTCTGTCCCCTGTGTCTTTGTGAATACTCTGTCTCCCAGGAACCTGCAACAACCTTCCAACCTGCAATTAACCCTTGTGCTGCCTAAGTGCTTGTATCTTGGTGAGTGCTGGAGGTGGTCCCCACTTCAGAGATGGTGAACCTATAATCTCCAGGTTTCAGAAGTGGCTGTCTCTTAAATCCATACTCCTCCTGTTCAAGACCTTGGCTAATTAGGAAACCCTATAGCCAGTGGAACTTTCCTAGTGTTTACTCCTAACTTTACTGTTTCCCTTACCAGCTGCAGCCAGTGTCTGCTGTCATAAATGTTTCCAAAGGAAACAAATCTATCACCCGGGGCAGGCCTGGCTCTGTGATGTTATGAATTGGGTGCAGTCATCTAGTATCAAAACAAGGGATTCCAAGCACTGGCAATCTCAGACTACTTCCACTGAGCAATTTTGCCTTCATCCTTCACTAAAATCCAGGTAACTGGATCAGCAGCAGAGCTCCTTTTCAGCAACATAACTAAATGGAGGGTGTTTAATTTCTGTCTTCAAGTGTAAGAATCTCTCAATGGAGCAGTGTTACCAGCAACCTCTCCCTCCTGCCCCTACCCCTTCTTTCAGACCATGTGTTCTCAAAAAGATATTTTATTTCAGTGGAAGCTCAGCTGACATCCCTGCAATATGCTCAGGTTCTTGCTTTGTGCTTCCTGGGAAGGATGAGGGCTCCTGCGGGGATTCTGGGTAATTGGGTTAGTGGCCAGCTCGTGTCAGGAAATTAAAAGGCAGCCCTGATCAGGTTGCTGCTGCATGTGATTTAATGGCTTTGTATTTATAGAGTATCCTGCCTCTAACCAGTGCCAGAAATATCACTATTGGAGCCATCCAAATGAAAAAAAGAGAATGAAAAATTATTTTTCTTTCTCTAAATTACCCCTGTGTTTAAAAACAGACAGGCATCCCCCTGTCCTTTGAAACAGGAGCTCCAGGTGCAGTGAGTGGCATCTTGATGTCTATATCATCCACATCCAAGTATTTTCCAAGGCATGAATTGAGCATTTGTGATGCAGCTGGAGCTGGGCCGGGTGATGGTGATGCTGTGACACCAAGCACATGCTGCCTGCAGCAGGCAATGGGAATTCTCCAAACCAAAGGCTTCCAATGGATCAGCTGTCCACGAAGTGCACATTGGGCTGATAGCATTTGGTATCTGCTTTCTGGCTGGTGCATCCAGGCCCCTTCCCATACCTTTTGCCATATCCAGCAGATTATGAATCTGTTTAGTTTGGTCTTCTCATGGATTTTGAATTATTAATCTGCCTAGGTTCTTGCCACACCTAACTAAATCTCTGTTCTACCAGACATGAAGTCCAGGCTCTATCAATGTTCATTCAAAATTCAGAGAGGCATCACCTCTACACAGGTTTATGATAAACACCTTGTGCATCCTGTCACCAGAAATTGTTCTTAGTGTTCTTTTATACAGAAAAGGGGAAGCTGATAAAAGCTGCACCCATCCAGGGATGTTTAGATGCCAGACATTGTGCTACAAGCTTCTAGTTCTGACAACACAGTAGGTAAGATCCTCTGAGGTGAGTGGGACTAGGGTGGGACCATGTATGTCCCATTGTTCTACAGTAATTTAAGGCATGTGCATCAACATTTCCACACCCTCTGGTGATCTGTGTTCTCAATCCCCTCCACTGATTCACCTCCAAAGACTGTGCCAGCCCTTGGGCTGCAGGGTATCCTGAGAGGGTCTTTACTCAGAATTGCCTGGCACAGCTGTTCTAATTTAAGAATTAAATAATTAGAGTACACTAGTTCTTAGTGTTGGAAAAGCCACTACTGAGGTGTGAACTTCAGGAGAGACTTCAAGGCTGAGAGGCCCAAGCAGAGTTGGTCTAAGGGTCTGGGCACAAGAGCAGCGTGCGGAGTGGGTGGGTCTAACTCTCTCAGCTCTGTGGGTTTCTATCACAAGCAGGCCTCTCTCCTTGCAGGGGTGGGGGCCTCTGCGCTGTGTCACGTATCTAAAAATTTGGTTCTTGGTCCATACTTATGCTCCTGTTCCTGTTCCAAAAGACTCATATGCTCTACCTAAATAGACAGAAAACTGGGCTAGAGAAAGCATTGGTTTGGCCCTGCAGGGGTTCCCTTGGCAGTCAATAGAGAGAAATATCTGTCATCACTCCTCCTCAGGTAAGCAGCCGGCCAGTGAGGTGAATGGACAGGTGCCTGCTTCTCTCTGTTGCCTGCCAAGGGAGCTCACATGCACAGAAGGGAGCTATCAAAGTCAAAAGTGAGTTAAATAACATGCAGGGCTGCAGGCTCCTCTAGACAGCAAACACCCCTTTGTGGATTTAGCTCTGAGCACTAGCTCTTGGAAAGTCTATGGGGCTAGGGTTTTGTCATCTTTTAGGTCCTCTTTTGAAAGGCATCCTTGGTGTTTTCCTGGCAGGCACCTGCCTGCATTTGTTCCTTTCACACAGTGCCCCTCACCCTGCTGTTGTGCAGACTTTGCTGCCGTGGATGACATAGCCAATAGACCTGCAATCCTGCTTCAGGCTGTTTACAGCTTTGGGAAGGGAGGCCATCAAAAGAGTATTTGCATGAATCATGAACACAAGGTGAGTGTGTGGGTGTGGTTACTACAGAGAGCTTTATTCCCATCTGCTCTTGAAGCTCTTGTTAATTCCTGACTTTCAGATTGATTGGGGGGCAAGATGAGAGGATCTCAGCATGGGAAAGAATCTGTACATTTCAGAGGCAACAATGGCTAATACTGCAAACACCTCTGCAGAGCTGGCAGCCACACAGCTGGCATCAGTGGAGGAGAAGGGTTGGTTTGCAAGCTGTGTGGGTTATGCCAGATCCTCTATGCTTTGGACCAACCACCTGGGACATGCTGCTTGTGTCTCTGTGTATGAGGAGCAAGAATGTCTTGTGTCATGCTCCAAGGCATGTGCCATCCTCTGGTACTAGGTATCATCAGGCATCACAGGGTTAATCTTTCTCTCTGAGTCCTGGGACTCTTCAGACAGACAGATAGCAAAGAAGCTTTCCTACCCAACATATTCCTGAAAACATCAAAGGTGGAGCAGGCTGCAACATCCTGCTTGAACTGGTCTAATCTCTCTGTGGGCCCTTGTAGCCCATTGCCCTTCCTCAAGCTAGTCCCCCACCCTCCCATTGTAAGTGTCACTCCCAGGCTTGTTGACCTGCACCATGCTAGTCGCTGAGATTTTCTGGCCATGCTGACCAGCAACCCTCAAGTCCCTTTCCCATGTTTCAAAATAGTTGGGTAATTGTACCAGTCATCTACCAGAAGATTTTCCTGGGGCTGGCCTCTTTTTACAGCAATGTAAGAGCCTAGTGGCATAAAGGGGTCTTTTCCCCTGTCATGCTGGAATCTCAGATTAACAAGAGAGCCTAGTCAGGTTGTAGCCTCTCTACTCTTGTTAGACAGAGATTATTTTCCCTGTAGTCCATTTCTTTCCCATCTTGACTGGTCTAACTGTTCAGGTCATTGCTGTTCTCCATTTCCTTCATAGGCTTCCTCCTGGCTCATCTACCCCATCACAACATGCTGTTTCTTCTTCTGAAGTTCAGAGGAAAAAAGGGAGAGGGGAAATTCTGTAGGAGACACCTTGGGTACAACTCTTCTCTCTTTCTTTCATCTCTGCTCTTATCCTACACTTTCTGGCTTGCTTGAGTAGTTCCAATCCATGTACTTCGGACTGCAGCTCCTGAGGACAGGGGCATCTCTGTTAGTTGCAAAGCACAATGCCAGCTCAACCCTGAGAGAGCAAGCAGGCTGCACTGATGCAGAAAGTGCAGCTCAAGGATTAGGCACGGGACCGGGCTAGTGTCTCAGGGAAGCTCAGCAAAAGCAGCCCTGTGGGCATTGCTCCCTGGCCAGCACTTGCCCTATATTCACTTTGGTCATGTCCTTCTTGGTCTAGACATATATTGCACCATGCAAAGCCTGTAGCTTGGCTCCTCCGTTAGCTCTTTTGGCAAGATAGATCTTTCTGTTCCTATCAATTCATGGGCATGTGATAGGACTCGATGGAAAGTGAGGTGAGGCTGGTAATTTGATGCGACAGCTGATATTGGGCCTAGACTGCATTTCCCACTGGCCAGGGCTTAGCTTCACAGAGCTTTTAAGAGTATTTTTAGTTCCCAGAAAAATAAAAGAGAAACTAAACCTGACTCTGTGTGCTGTCACCTCTGCACAGTCGGCTATTTTTACTTCCGACACTCGGCCTGGGTCCAGCTTTTAAAAAAAGCTGGAATTATTTTACTTCCATTAAGAAAAAAACCCCAAAGCCTGATGTTATCAAGTCAGCAAGGGGACATCTGATCCCAAAGTTGTCAGGCAGATGTCTCTCCGAGGGGCATGTCAGAGAAATGCAGGGAGCTTGAACAGATCAGCAGATCAGCTCTCCTACTGCAGAGGCTTGGTGCTGGCACAGACCTCTCTGTGAGAGCACTTGGAACACGAGTGGCACCCACAGGACACTTAGAAAACTGACATCCCGACCTCAGATGGCAGGTATGCTGAGGCAAAAAGTCCTACAGAGGTGCTGTCCCTGCCCTTCTCCGTGCTAGGTCAGAGGGTGCCCAGGCAAGCTGGGGAACTGAGACCAAGCGTTCATTTGTGAAGATGCAGCTGCCAGAAAGGTAGGTTATCAAAAGGTGATGCTTCCCAAACTTTGCTCTATACTGTTACATCTCACACTGAGTATGTAAACCTTCCATTCTTTGCTGCTCTAGCAGCCTCTTCTTGCTGATACTGTCAAGAGGGACAACCAGGAGTGCCTCAGGTGGTGACAGTATTGTGGGATGAGTGCTTTCTCTCCTGGGAACTGGCCAGTTGAGATCCATGGGAGAAATATATTTGTAGGGGAGCTGGAAGGCAACTGCTTTCTCTTGCTCTGACACCAATTCTTGTGTAAGAGTCTTCAATATTGACCAGCTGCATCTCATAAGTGGATGCTGCACCATCTAAAGCTCAGGTGGCTGCACGTTTGGTGGGAAATCCACACTTAGGTTTACAGTGTATGTACCACTCAGCCCATGCTCTTTCATCCATCTCCCTTCTTCTTACACATTCACATTCATATTCATATCTCAGTTAACATCCTGCTACATTTCTTTTCTGCTCAGGGCTTTCCTTCATGCGGCATTTCTGACCTCACCCACTGTACCTCCTTACTCCTTTTTAGTGTCCTTCAAAGTCCCTCTCAGAGCTGCATTGTAACACAGCCTATCTTAAAATCAGCCACGACGGAAATCAAAGTAGAACAGCAGGCATTAACAAGCCACCTGAATTCCACAGCTCAGTACCAGGTCCTGATTTTTGGCTATGTCCTTTCCTTCCATCTAGATAGGACCCATTAGGCTGTCAGATCTTTAGGGAAGGGAATTTGCCATGATGCTTATGTCTGGAGTTTCACAGCCAGGGACTTGGGAGTTGAAACGCTTTTGTTTGCTGTAGCACCCGCAGGTTGCTGCGCTCAGCGGCTGGCTCTGGGATGTGCCATGTCGGGAGCAGCCTGTTCCCCGGCTCTGCGGCTGGAGCGATGACGACAGGGTGGAACAGTGGCTCTGCAAATGCTGATTGAAAACATTTGCCTCAAGGAGTGTCACACAGGATGGGGAACGAGAGGAGGACAAGCACTTGTTCGAAATTAACAAGCCAAAGTCCTTGGGCAAAGAGACCTCTATCTGCTCAGTGAGGGAAGGAGGGATGGAGGGTAAATCTCTCTGCTTCTCTCTTATCTTTTTTTAATGCACTTAAGTCCTTTGTGTCCTTATAATCTGATTGAGGGTCCCTAATACTGTTGCAACCTGTGCAGCCATCCCTCTGCCAAACACTGGAGGATGGCATGCTTCTCCTTGGGAGAAAGAAAGGAGCTCTTTCCGTATTTTCTCCCTGCACCTCCCACTCTGCCTTCCCTGGTGCTTATCAGACTTCATGGTCAAAGCATCTTGCAGGGCTGTGTGTTGGTTTCTCCTGGGCTGGGAGTGGTGTCTCCCTGCACCAGTGACATTGTGCATACTGGCATGAGGGAATGGACATCATCCCCCAGCCCCTCATCACCCTTCTATTGGAAGGGATATCCCTAGATAAACTCAGGTTTAGAATTCCCTGCCTGGCCTTTCTGAAATCACTCTCTGGAAAACGTTGGTGCTCCCAGGAAGGAGTCTTGCCCACAGGCTAGTTGCTACTGGGAATGGAGGTAAAAGAAGCAATGGGCACCATTTTCAGCAACACTACCATGTAATGAGGAGAAAAGTGGTACTTATGCTTAGAGATCTCAGTGAATTCTCCACACAGAGTCTGAAACAGAAAAAAGGGCAGGGCAAGAAAACTACTCAGTTTTATCTGAGTTCACCTATTCAGCTTCATGTCTTTCCCTCCATCTTCCAGTGTCTGCCATCCTCACATAGCAGCCACTTGCAGCAGCAATTCCTTTGCTCTAGAGAGCTCCAGACCTGCTCAGTCCTGCTTCTCCTGCTCAGTGGAAGCAGCAGGACTCATAAAAGGAAGCAGCTATATGGCATTAATAACATAATGCTTATAAGCCTCTGTCCCCAGCATACCATGGCTCACAGGTAGTGCCACTCACATCTCACATCTCTGGTGTTGCTACTGCCAGAGAGATTTTGCTGTCAGACTGTATAACTGAGTGCTGTTGGCCTGGTTGTTGATTGTTCTTGCTGTCACAGGACTGTTGGTACTGTCAGGCAAGCTGATTTGGGTGCTCCAGCCATGAAGAGTATCAGAATCAAGATGTTATGGCAAGTAACGAACGGTTCCACGTGGTGCAAGTGGGGCTGGCAAGAGCATTACAGTAAAAGCTTTCTCTTTCCCATGACATAGTAAGCAAATGTGGCATTGAAACTCCTAGTGTGACAGACAGTGCCTCTTTCTAGGCTAGAATATTTATTAGCAGACTGCAGGTTTTTTCAGGTGTACAAGTGGTTCAAAGAGCATCACTTCGCAACTCATTTGGAGTGTTTGCTTTCAGCTGTTTGTGTTTATGCAATGGATTGATTGCAAAATATTAATAGCTCAATGTGATTAGTAAGTTTATCACATAATTGGTTCCTGTGATCACACTAAGTAAACTCATGTGTGTTTATGAGGAATAACTTGCAGGTTTTATTCTGTTTTAAAGCTCTTACATTTACACTGAAATATTTTTGTTTGGTTTTTTTTCCCTGCAAAATCTGTTTCTCCCAGCAACACTATGTTACCCCAGTTTCACAATAATTGATTACTAGGGACCATATAGCTGGCCAGAAATTGGACAAATATGGCTTTTTTCACTATTTGTTTGTAAGATTGTAATTTGTACTGATACAGCGCTTCTACTCTACCTGGTATGGGGTTTCTTGCATGGTGACAATCGCTAGTGTTTCCCAGTCACTGGGAACTGTTTCCAATATGCTATTTGGAGTTTGATTCACTATATTTCTTCAGTGCCTCCCTCCTTCAGCTTTATCATTGCTTTATTGTAGTAGAGGTTTTTCTGTTTATTTGAGTTCTGCTTTTATTACAATTGCCTTAATTGGTCGAGGCTGAAATATCTGTGTTGAATTCATAGTTCATCATCTATTTGCTATAGGTCACTTTTTTTCAAATATAAACAGTGACAGGTCACAGAACATTTAACTTCTAATTTTTAAGAGGAATCTAAAGCTTATTTTTATAACTGCAGGTTTGATTGACATGCAAAATCTTTCTTTTTAAAAGCAAGATCGTCTAGAGGGCATTTAGGTCTGAAGCTTTTTCATTTGCCAGTCAGATTGATGGTGATTCAAGAGTTTGAATGGGTTAATTTCTGTCTTCATTAATGTTTTGAATAAAAGCAAGGCTCACAGCAGCATGCCTAGAGCTGGAGGCAGTCTAGCTGGTATTGGGATTGCTGGGTTCAGCCGAGATCTCGTGTTTGGGAGAGTGAAGCTCCCTGGAGTGTGGGGAATGTCTTACTTAGCAAATTTTAGCATCTGCATCTCAAAGTTCCCTGTGGCACTAAGGAATCAGAAGGATTTATCTTGTCTTACCTGCAGGTGTTCGTCTGGATCGAGTCCGTGGAGGCCGACAGAAATACAAGAGGAGACTGGATTCTGAGAGTAGCACTTACCTGAGCCTGCAGATCCCTCCCCCAGCTAAAAAGCCACGTATGTATTAGTCTTGAATCATGGTCCTCTGAGCAACTCCTGTGTTTCTTTTTATTGGTCTCCCAAAATGTACAATGGAGCAGTCGTCACTTCTGATTCCTGTATCAGTCATCAGCACTAGGATTGTTTTATTATCATAGTGCAGAGGTAAATCAGGTATACCGAAGGTACAGCTCAGGTGCTGTATTCATTATGCCTAGGGCTAAATACCAGTAAGATTATGTAAATCAATTTAGTGATATTGTGATCTTTTCCTGTATCCAAGCTAGGTTAACAAAAGTGGTTCCACGCTGATTTCTCTCATCATACTACCTGTAGTTCTCTAAACTTTTTCACATCCCACTAACTGATTATTCATGCTTCTTCCTCCCCTTGTTGGACCTAGCTGAGACAATTGGCTGACAACCTTGCAGTAGCTTCCTGCTTTTGTCATCCCTGTATAGAGCTGGTTTGGTATAGTCAGATCACTACAGCTTGTGTAGCTGCAGTGTAGTCTTCTCCTGTTGTGACCAAAACCATTTCTGACATCCTGTGGCCTCTATAGTCATGTCTTATCCCAAGAAGGTCCTTCTAGGAAGGGCTGTTATGACTCTTTACTGTTACATGTCATAAGAGATACAACAGCAACTTCTCCTTTGAAATGTGCAGTGACTAAGATCGTCTCCCATTTGCTGGTGGCTGAGCCAGAGAAGATTTATGCCATGCCTGATCCAACCATGCCAGAGAGTGACATCAAAGCCCTGACAACCCTCTGTGACCTGGCAGACAGGGAACTGGTGGTGATCATTGGCTGGGCAAAGCACATCCCAGGTAAACAGGACGAGTTACAAAGATGTAAGCATGAACAGCAAACAGAACTATTATTTGTCACTGTGCTTATTGGTTTTGTCTTCAGTCAGGATATTACATATAGCAATGGGAGGAGAACATTGCTACAGAAAACTGCTTGTGGTAGGTTCTAATTGGTAACAAAATCCAATACAGCCTCTGGTGTAGGTGCCTAAATTGGTGACTGTACGTGTGTGTGCTCTGGGATTATACAAAAGGCTTCAAAATTATATGATAAAGTTCTCATACCTGGCACTGAGTGACACAGTGAAAGCACTTGGGAAACAGGCCTTGGGATGGTATGGTGACCTTTAGTGATTTTGCACTGCATCAACATAGTCTGTTGTGTGTATAGATAAATAAATAAATGTTATGGCAGGCCCTGGGCTTTTCCTGCCATTGACAAGACAGGTATCCACCCTGTCTGCAGTGGGCATTCTTGCCCAGACTCAGGAAAGCTTTTGTCATACTGGATTCATCACAGAACAGGCCCCATTTGGATGGAGAACATACTCAGTGGTTTCAGTCAATTCCCAGGCTTCTATGCTGACAAATAGTGAGGACACCTTACTGGCAGTGTGACTAGTGTCTGAAGGCTCACTGACTGTAACCAGTCAGTGAGCCTGTGCGATTGAATGACATAGCAAATGTCTCACACCTGCAGGCAGACTTAGGCTGAAGGAGCCGACATGGCCCTAAGGGGAGTTCTGGGAACAAAGATTTGGACTGGGAAGGGAAAATGTCCCCTCTCTCTAGTCCACTGCACTCCTCCTAAAAATGATAGGTGTGATTTGGGTGTGGGGGAAGTTGGCGTGGGAACTTAGGGAGTATCTTTGGAGTTTACATGGCTGCTTTTCAAAGACTGCTTCAGATGCCTACTATGAACACCGCTCTACAGGTCTCTCCTGCCTTCTGTCCCCCTTCCTTGTGTCAGGAGAATGTGAGGTCTAGCCACAGGATCGCAGTATTTAACCCATATTGCACATTGTGTCTTCCACTACATGGGTCTGTGTCCTCTTGCTTTGCTTCGTGGCTTTGAGTTCTTCCATGTTTGGTGAGGCATCTTAGCACAAATGATCAGTTTAGTTCTCCCATGTATTTTCCTTCTCTTTGTATCTCCTCTTCTGGCTTTTTGGTGGCTGCTTTTTTTCAGAGGGAGTGTTTCTTCTGTGACTCTAGAGTTAGTGGTTTCCTGGGCTGTATAGAATGTGGACTGATGTGGTGGGACTATAAAGTCTGGAGAAACATTCTCAGGACAACGTTTCTGAGAAGAGGTTTATCTCAGTGGTGCCCTTCTTACAAAAGATCTGCAGTACCTGCAGGGATTACACCCATCACTAGGGCTGGAATCCATCTGGGGCTGATTCATCATAACAAATGGGGTTACACCAGCGATTAGGGAACTCAGCCTGGATTGCTCTACTAACCCAATACTTGGGGTGTTAACAGGAATGATTTTAATGCAATGGCATTAGCTGCTACAGCTGCCCACTGAGGTACTGTTGTATGTTCTTCTGACCTTGGCTGTTTCTGTTCATGCAGGGTGCTCTGCTGTAGTTCTCTGGCTTGTGGCCTGGGATGCTCAGCTCCAAGTTCCTACAGAGTTTTCCAGCCTGCCGTGGTGATATTATCCCAGAACAGGGGTACAGTAGAGATTACTCTTACACTGTGAAAGGGGCTCTTCCTGTCCTTTCTGACAGGGCAAGACATACCTGCCATCATACCAAAGGCCCTGCAATGCAGTAACAGCCATCAGCCTGGCACAGCTCAGACCAGCAGCAGTATTATAACAGGGCTGTGCATACAGGAGAGAGCTCAGGAATTGTTACACAAGGGAGCAGTACCAAGAAACAAACATAACAAGTAGTTAATAAAAAGGGAACAAAATACCCTATAGTTCTGAAATAAGTGTGAAACATACTGAGTTAGGCAGCAAGGGGGCAGGGCAGGGCCAGGATGCTGTCAGGTGTCTAGATTATCCATGCCTTATATTTCTGCCTTCCACAGATTTTGAGCAAAACAAAACAGTTTTTCCTGTGTGCATGAACTCTTGGATGGAAAGAAGTGGAGAAAGGAATAAAAGTCACATGTCCCTGCCTTGTGTTTACACTGGAATCAGCAAAGAACAGTGTAACATTTAAAGTCATAACATACCTTCAGGATCCCAGGTGTCACCACAAACTTCTGTCCTACAGTGTTAGCAAATAAAATCAGTTAAGCTTAAATACACTCTCCTATGATAACAAGAAAGCATGATTTAATGGTGTTTAGCAAATGTTATTAGCTCAATAGCCTTATTAGCCATTAGCTCAAAAGCCACGCTTAGCCACTGTGCAATTGTCCCCTTTTGTATGAGGCCCCCTCCCCACTGCCCACCCTCCCCCCTGTGCTAATTGTCTTTGAACAACATCTACCTTTTCTGCATGTCTTGATGGAGGGAGACAAGACTTCTCTCGAGGGGTGACAACGAAGGCTCTCCCAGGGTGGCTGTTGTGCTGTTCTCACTAGGAAGGCGATAGTACTAGCACAGAATGAAATATGGCAAGTGGAGTGACAGCAGCTGTGTCTGGAGTGGCCTCAGATCCTATAATTACATCTCCCTTTATTACCTCTGCTAATGGCCCTCCAGGATGACAGAAATGATAATAAATTAACAGATTATGAACTCCACTTGCCACAAATTATGTGACTTTTTTTTTTTTTAATTCTGGGAGGTCCCACCGCCAAATCACTGAAAAAAAAAAAAAAAAATCACAAAAAATAGAAAACCTGAATGTCACATCAGCTATTGCAAATACAGCATTTTTTCCCAACCTGCACCTGGGAAGGAGGGAAACATGCATACAGCTCTAAGCTAGAGACATAGGCTTCTCTTTGGGGAGCCTAGGGTGGCAGTGAAGCATTCAGCACCTTCCAGGATAAGACCTAACAAGAACAGCAAGAAATAGATCACTAAGGGCACTTTCTGGACGCTGTGCCATCAGACAGCTCAGGAATGCAAAAGGGCTGGATCCTAGCAATTCCTGGGAGCTGTAAGATGGCAAGGCAGTTGAATTTCACACCTAGAGGTTCTCTAGTGTTACAAGCCTACAACAGAAAGCCTGTGATTTTGACCAGGTGAAACTAACATTTATCTTACCTGATCTCAAGTTTTATAGCATAGGAAGCCCCAGCTTTTATGATCTTCCCCTGTCTATGCAGACTGCAGTGATACAGGCACAATGCTCCAGCCCTTGCATTCTACACGTGTAAACAGTGGAGGAAAAGGGTCCCAATTCTGTCAGACATTTCAGGTGGAGGGTCAGCACACCCTCCCTCACACCCACCTGCCAGAGCTGGAGTCATTGGCTACCTTGGAGTGCTTCCAGCAGGGGGCTTTCCCAGGTGGGTAGGGCAACTACAGCTGGCTCTTCTGTTATCCTTGGCACAGGGTAAATGCATCTCTCCTGTGCGATTCCCACTCCCCCTCCCCACTGCCCACCCTCCCCCCTGTGCTAATTGTCTTTGAACAACATCTACCTTTTCTGCATGTCTTGATGGAGGGAGACAAGACTTCTCTCGAGGGGTGACAACGAAGGCTCTCCCAGGGTGGCTGTTGTGCTGTTCTCACTAGGAAGGCGATAGTACTAGCACAGAATGAAATATGGCAAGTGGAGTGACAGCAGCTGTGTCTGGAGTGGCCTCAGATCCTATAATTACATCTCCCTTTATTACCTCTGCTAATGGCCCTCCAGGATGACAGAAATGATAATAAATTAACAGATTATGAACTCCACTTGCCACAAATTATGTGACTTTTTTTTTTTTTTAAATTCGGGGGGGCCCCCCCGCAAAATCACTAAAAAAAAAAAAAAAAATCACAAAAAATAGAAAACCTGAATGTCACATCAGCTATTGCAAATACAGCATTTTTTCCCAACCTGCACCTGGGAAGGAGGGAAACATGCATACAGCTCTAAGCTAGAGACATAGGCTTCTCTTTGGGGAGCCTAGGGTGGCAGTGAAGCATTCAGCACCTTCCAGGATAAGACCTAACAAGAACAGCAAGAAATAGATCACTAAGGGCACTTTCTGGACGCTGTGCCATCAGACAGCTCAGGAATGCAAAAGGGCTGGATCCTAGCAATTCCTGGGAGCTGTAAGATGGCAAGGCAGTTGAATTTCACACCTAGAGGTTCTCTAGTGTTACAAGCCTACAACAGAAAGCCTGTGATTTTGACCAGGTGAAACTAACATTTATCTTACCTGATCTCAAGTTTTATAGCATAGGAAGCCCCAGCTTTTATGATCTTCCCCTGTCTATGCAGACTGCAGTGATACAGGCACAATGCTCCAGCCCTTGCATTCTACACGTGTAAACAGTGGAGGAAAAGGGTCCCAATTCTGTCAGACATTTCAGGTGGAGGGTCAGCACACCCTCCCTCACACCCACCTGCCAGAGCTGGAGTCATTGGCTACCTTGGAGTGCTTCCAGCAGGGGGCTTTCCCAGGTGGGTAGGGCAACTACAGCTGGCTCTTCTGTTATCCTTGGCACAGGGTAAATGCATCTCTCCTGTGCGATTCCCACTTGCCATTACTGCCTCTGGGAGAGAGTGATTAACAGAGGTACTGTATGTACAAGCTACTGCTAGGGTTATATCAATTTTTCTACTTTATTCTCTAGCAGTTAAGTGTGAGGCATGTCCATCCCGAATCCTCCCACTCTACTACATGACTCTTTCTCAATCTTTCACAAATTTTGTTAGCAGACTGTGATGAGGCAGTGATGGAACCCCTTTTCTAATCCAAGTGGGGAATGAAGATGCAAAAAGACCACGTGACTGACCCAGAAACTGGACGTAATGCTGGTCTGTTCTCCATGGTCAGAGCTAGGAGATGGATGACTATAGAAGAGATTACAGGTGCTAGAAACTGTCACACCACCATTAGTCCTGTCTCAGGGCTAATCTCATCAGTTCCCTCTGCATCAAGCAGGAGACATGGGGAGACAGGATCTCGAGCCTTTGAGCTGCATCAGCCTGCACTCGAGCTCAGTCAGGAGAGCTGCATTCCAGAGCAGCCCAGTTCTGACTGCAGAAGGTAAGGGGCAGAAGAGTGAGGCAAACAATGAGGCACCCCTGAGGTACTTACAGCTGATAAAGGGGTGGGATTCACCAGGTGCAGGGAGCACAGGCTGTGCTGTAGAGGAATCAATCTCACAATCATGGAGCTGGATTTGCAGCTCTTCTCTCCAGTAGCCTGGACTCTTCTTTAGCTGTTCCCTCTGGCACTCCTCCCCAATGGTTTATTGATTCTTCCCTCCCACCCGTTGCTCCCCTCAGACCTTGCACACACAACACGTGACAGCTGATTGGTATCTGTTAATTAATGTGGCCTGGGGCCTCTTTTCTATTCAGTGGCCTGATAAGGGAAATTGGATGTCCAAGGGCTGCCAGGCCATTATCACCCTTTGCTTCCCCTGGCAACACAAACACAAAACATGGCATAGTGATAAATAAATACCACTAACCCACCCTTCTGCCTTCCCTTCCCCAGCTGAGATAGTGCAGATAGAAAAAGAGAACCCACAATCAGTCAATATAGCAATCATCAGCTCTTTTGTTAATTGCCAACTTGATAAGAAGACAAATCAAATGATCATCATGGTGGCTTGCTACCCAGGCCCTGATGTGGGGCCAGCTACTATGAGCAGGGATAAAAGAGTCCCACTGAGCCTAGCACACAGCCAGTGGGCAAGGGAGGCTCCTGGACAGAGGCCTCTTGGTGAGCCCTGAGACTTACTAAAAGAGAAAACTGGCAGGAGAGACTGGTGGAGCTGGTGGAGGAGAGGTCTCCCAGCTGAGCGGTGTCTGTCCCATTGTATGTCCCATTCTCTCACAGCCCTGGAAACCTTTTGACTCGAGCTGCCAAAAAGCACAGTCCCTGCCTGTCGGTGGTGTGTAGGTCCACAGATAGGACCAGCACACTGTTCTTGGCATCCCTGTCTGTAATGGCTGTTGCACACTGCCCATCTCCCTGGGTCTTTCAAGGGTGCCTGGTATAGAGAACATGAACAGACAGCTTTTTCCCCCCAACCTTGGGACAGACGGTCCTTCTGTCTTTCAGCCTCTCCACTCTCTCAAGTGGGCTCTGAAGCTGTCAGGGGGCCCTATCATCCAGATGATGATTGCTCTTTCTGTATTTGAGGAGAATGAATTGGTTCACTGCTGGGAGCTAATTCTGTTGCTACTGGGTTTGGCTGTAATTTAGGTACTTGTATGACACCCTAAAGGTGGCTTTGACACTGGGAGGGATTGTTGGCCATGAGTTGCAGAAAGCTGATGGTGTGGAGCTCAAGGAGTGATGAGGACTAGAAGAGGATTCTGTTCATAAATGTATGCAGCTTTTGAATACCATTTTGGTGCTCTGTTGTGGCAGGACCTTTTCTGATGTTGCCAAAATGAGAGATGCAGTATGCTTGTTATCCAGACCTGTGTCATTCCCTCCTATCCCATCAAGAAGCCCTGATTTCTGCCATCTGGAGGTCTTCTCTGTTCTTTGGACAGCTGGAGCAGACTAAATAGGCTGCAGTTCAAAACTACATAGGAACAGCAAAGCAGGATGATGTGGTACAGAACATTCGCTGCTATAGAAGACGCAGAGGTCATTGAAAAGAGGTTATCATTAACCTTGGGTTGCAGTGAATGCAGTCAGAGTATCAGGCACCTGTTTGAGGCTGTGGGTGGGCATGGGAGCAAAGAGAAGGGTAAGGTGCAGAGACAGGGTCACTTTAGTAAGCTGCCTTTTTTTTCCCCCTTTTGTAAAGCAGCAGGTTGATGGGGGAGAGTGTTTGCAGTGAATCCCAGGGAAACTAAGGACCCCACAGCTTCTAGAGTCTTTGCTGCATGCCCATTTGACCCTGCTTCTCTTTTGACCCCTGTCAGGGTTCTCCAACCTCTCTCTTGGGGACCAGATGAGCCTCCTGCAGAGCGCCTGGATGGAAATCCTCATCCTGGGCATTGTGTACCGCTCCCTGCCATACGAGGACAAGCTTGTCTATGCTGAGGACTACATCATGGATGAAGAGCACTCTCGTCTGACGGGGCTGCTGGAGCTCTACCTGGCCATCCTACAGCTGGTGCGCCGCTACAAGAAGCTCAAGGTGGAAAAGGAGGAGTTTGTCACACTCAAAGCTCTGGCCCTCGCCAACTCAGGTACAGCCCTGGCCCAGCCAGCCTCACAATGAGAGAGTCAAGGCCCATTCTGTTATATGGCCTGGTAGGAAAACAGAGCCTACTGCCCAAGACTGTACTCTGCTTGTGTCATGAAACATCCTCAAAGCTCTTGTCTGTCCACAATGCAGGACCTAAGCTGGCTAGCAGGGAGAAATGAAGCTGATTGCTGCAAGAGTCCCAGCTGTGCTCTGGCCCTGTATTAGGGAGTGGAGTCAGACAGGCATGGGATGGCTGCTGGTTTCTGGCAGTAAAAGAAAGGCTGTGAAGCCCTTCTCCACTAGCAAGCTGACTCCGGTGCTGTGAGTTCAGAAAAGGGGATGTGAGCCATGCCTCCATCCAGCTCAGAAGTGTGGGTGAATTGCAGGAAACAGGGAAACCCTGGTTCCAATTAAAATCTCACAATTAGCTGGGGAACTGGGGCTGCATAATTCTGTCCTGGAGAATTTTAGTGACCACAGACAGAAAGAATTCCCTCTTTAACTGGGAGACAGTGTAGATCTGGATAGTAGTGAGTAAGACATGCTGGTAGAGGTCTGATGTTGCCTCTTCTGTTTCTTCTTGTGAAGAGGGCCCTTAGCCCATTGCCTTCTGTCTCAGGCGGTGGGAAAAACAAGAGGTGCTGTGTGCTGCACTGAGGTTGCACAAAAGCCAGATACCCATTAATCCCTCCTAAATGGGGAATCGCTGAAGCAACTGTGTGGCGAGGGCTCCCTCTACATCCCTTGAGTCTCACTGTCTCACATCACATCTCCTTGCTGATCCACCTCGTGCAAATCAGAGAATTCACCCTTGCAGCCCAGCAGTGAGTCCAGTATCTGTGTTTGGCTGTGTTTGTATCTAATAATTAATCACTCTCTCACACACACACAAAAAAAAAAAAAAAAAAAAAAAAAAAAAAAAACAAAATTTTTTTAAAATCAGT
>NW_009952694.1:5580625-5588316 GCF_000747805.2 Chaetura pelagica
CCCCCTCCCAACCAAAAAAAAAAAAAAAAAAAAAAAAAAAAAAAAAAAAAGACAGCATATCTTTAACATCAGTTTTCTTCAGTTCTTCCTCCAGATACTGGTCTTTGTTGAGCTGTGTCTTGTTACCCCAGATCTTTTTATACCTGACAGCTTGACATGATAAAGTTCCTGTTCAGTATTTGCATCCCTTGGCTATAGATAAATTACTTAAAGTGTAAGCAAGTGGCCCAGAGTGCTGTGAGGCTGCCCTGTGCTCACCATTTTACACTATTCTGTTCCTCTTTGCCAGCCATATTTCTTAGCAGCAGCACTTTAAAAGAAAAAAAGAAGGAAATTACTTACACCTCATTGATAAGAATGTTGAGTAGCATCTGGGTTTTTACTGATCCCTGTAGATTTCCACTAGAAAACTCCTCCTTCAGGGATGATTCACCACTGATAGCTACTCTGAGATCTGTCATCTAGCCAGTTACTAATCAATTGAAAATGTGCTTTATTGATATTGCTTAGTGCTAATTTTTTAATGAGAATGTCCTGTGGTGCTAAGCCAAGTGCCTTATAAAAGCCTAAGTCTATTATATCTATGCAGTTAACTTTATCAACCAAACTTGTAATCTCATCAGAGAATGAAATAAGGTTTGTTTGACAAGACCTCTGTTCCAAAGTATCGTGTTGACTGGCATTAGTTGTAATATCATCTTCTAAGTCTTAATTGAACATCACATAATTTTTTCCATTTATTGTGCCCTGGTTCACACCAGACTAGCATGGCAGTTATCAGATGAGACCTAGAAAAATATCATTAAAACTTTTCCAGTCATCTTGAATTTCTCAAAATACCAAGACTTGTCAATCTTTAATCTGCCCTAGCTGGGCCTGAGCCAGCAATTTTAGAAGTCTTCAAACCAAGTGATCTAGCTCTTCTGATGTCTGTAAAGTTTGTCCCTAACAGATGTCTAGCATATTCTTGCATAAAAAACAGACTAAATTCTTCATCATCTTCATATAGCACAGGTACATAGTGCTTTTTTCTAAACAGGACAGAAACACTCACTGAGGACAGCTGGCTCTTCTGCACTGCTATTAACAGTTTAATTAACTCCAGGTGAAAAGAGCCCCCCTACAAATGGTCATTTTTCTTTTAGTTCTTAAATATTTGTATTTGTCCTTAGCCCTTACAGCCATGGATTTTCCTCCAATGTCCTTCACTTCCCGTATTGATTTTCTACACTTCATAACTTCTGATTCATATAAATTGCTATCTAGTTCCCTTTTTCAATTTCTCATATATTGCTTTTTTAGCTTTAATTGCTGCCTTCACTTTGCCACTGAACCAGGATGGGCAGATGGCCAAGGCTGGCCTCTCTCGATTGTGGGACGGTGGCTTTGGCAATGTAATCAACTCTTGTTAAAGAACCTGCCTCCCATCTACCAGGAAGGTCACAGGATTAAACAGGGAGAAGGGCTCCTCAGAGAGGCTGAGGTGTAAAGGTAATGGTTGTGACAGGGTGACAGGATAAGTGCCACACTGGGACATGCTCTGAGCAGACACACAGCAGGACCTGAGCCTTGGTGCTGTCAAGTTCTTCACAGTGCAACAGAAGCGCTCTCTGCTGATGTTGCTCACTGTGCTGCCAGGACTAAGCCATTCTGACTTCACTGGTTTCTCCTAAGGCAGCTGGAAGTGCAGCTATATAGGAGCAGAATCCACAAGAATCCTTCTTGGCTATTCATATTGAAACACAGTAAAGCATGAGATCTCATTTTTTGTGTAGTAAAAGCCTCCCACAATACACACATAAGGCAGCCAGAATAGGGCAAATGTCTTTTTCTAACATAACCTTCACAGTCAACCTTCACGTTCTTTTAATATATTAAGTTTCTTAGTGTATTTTTTAGACATGGAGTAAACTTGCAGGGCCTGCATGAATGTGCTTGTATGCAAACAGCTGATCCCTAAAGCAGGCTACCTCAGGGCCAGACCTCAGCTCCCTTGGGTCAGAGACAGAGTTTAAAGCTGAGCACACCTACTTGCACCTGTCTGCTTAGACCTGCTTTCTGCCCTGACTCCCATAGAAATTCCTAAAGTTCTCCTATGCCTTCTGGGTGTAATTGCTCATGCAGCATGGCTTCTAGGGACCTTCCTCTCTCCCATGCAGCCCTGTGTATGTTGACCCTTTGTTTCTAGGAATTTGAACAAGTGAAAACAGAAGTGGGAGCTCGCTGACTCCTCACTAGAGGGGAAGCTGACAGTAGGCTGACCTTGCCAGAGCTGTGGCTGATCTCTGAGTCCTCAGTGTAACGCACCAAGGACACACCTGCTGGGACTGGCAAAGATAATCCAAGCGAACTCTGTCTTTAGTAAGTGCATTTTAGAGAGCTGAGAAATGAATTCTTAATGACCAGAGCAGCGGGCAAGTCCCAGCAATATAATCACCATTTTTTTGACAGAGTAGGAGTGCTGTCAACTTACCTTGTTACCCTTCTGAGCTAGCAGTTGCTTCTTAGGCATTCCTAAATCTTTTTTCCTCAGGAATACAAATTGATCAACCTGTGTATTGAAAAGCCCTCCCAGTTAGCATACAGCACGTACTCAGATAAGGACATCCCAGACTGGCCAAATCTTATTTCCCCTTTTCCCCCCAGTGCGTTTTAGTACTGAGATGGAGTGAACAAGGTCCAGATCTAGCAAGGGAGTGTGTAGCAAATTCTGTACTAATGGTCCTGTGAGGTCCCTGCACCTCCTAACAGAAGGTGTAAGAAAAGAGTTAGGCGAGGAGGCAGTGAGCCTGGTTCATTCTCACACCTCCCTGTACCCCATGCCAGCAGTGCTGGAGAAAGGCTTTTGACATGAAGCTTGACTTCTAGGCCAGCTGATTCCTCAGGGACTTGGTCAGGCAGCATCCCTCCACCACAGTGCTCTGACAGCTGTAAAAATTCATAGCTATTGATTTTGTAATTAACAGTTTATCAATGCCATTGACACCAGCTCACTGATGGATTGCAAGGAAATTAATCCTGAAATGTTATTTTATTTTTTGCAGTCAGCTGCCAATTTTGAGCTTCTTTCAGCAGAGGGGGATGGATGGGTCAGGCTTTGATCTTTATTTCTGCAGTTCCTCCACCTGTTCATGTCTAGTTGCTTAGTGCTGTTAAGTCTCATCACTGTACAGAATCAGGTGTGGCAGAAGCACACAGCTTTGGCATTTTGTCTACTGTACAGCAGCATCAGTACCCAAAAGAAAGAGCACCCACTTTGACCTGAAGCTTATTGCCTGGTGCTTCTAGCACCTGTTGGGATCTGCAAACTCTGATGGGCTGTGATTCCTTCTCGCCCTTGTCACCCTGGCCAGAAGGACATTAGAAATGTCCTTGGAGGATATTTCTCTCCAAGCTCCATCTCTTGTTTTAAGTCTCCAAAATGACCTCTGCAACTTGGCAGGAAAGAGTTCCTATTCACTTCTCCTGGGTGGAGCATGGAAATTTTCCAGAGGTGCTACCTGGCTGGGAGAAGTTGCCAGAATGACTTGGCAACATGCTTCTGCCTCCTACTCTTCAGAATCAACCTCTGTGGCTAGCTCAGGTGACCGTGTTGACCCTCCTCTGAGTTTCTTTGCCTGGTCTCTTGGATACAAAAAGCAAATGCAGCAAGAACAATCCACCCTCAGTAGGCTTCTTGGAAATACAACCCTTTCATATCCTTTAATTAGTGCATTCTTTCTAAACAGCTTCTTAATCAGCTTTCTCACTATACATAATGTGTCCCCAACTATTATTGTAATACTTTAGAAATCATGCATCATAAGTAACATTTACTGTCCATGTATCTTATGAAATTCACAGTCTCTGATTTGTGTTGTACTCTCCATAGAGATGATACAGATTTCTAGAGAGATTTTGATGCTTCAGCCAGCTTTCCTCCATTGTTGTCACACTGAGGAACTCATGTCCTCACATTCATGTTGTATTGTGTATGGGCTGAGCCAGAGCACTGCCACACTGCAAAGCCCAGCTACAGTGATAGATGGTGCAACTACATGTGTGCTTTCTGTAGTGTCCCTTTGCTGCTGCTTCTGGATCCCTTGCCATGTGGCAGGAATCTTTATCAATGAGTTCAGTATTGATTAAAAGTCTCTAAATAATGAACGGATCAGTGTATCCAGTTCTGTCAGGGTTGTAAGGAAGAAGCAAGTATCAGCAAGATGAAAGGTAGAAAAACCTTCAGTGATGCTGTGCCTGGTTAGTCTCTCTAACTTCTCTGCTCCTTGGTGCTGCTCTCTGTCACTGTGACTCACCCACAAGTTTAGCAACCTGTGTTCAACTCAGGTTTCCCTGGACTGGGTGACTGTCTTTGCCTCAGAGACACCAAAGACCTATACTAACCTCACAAACCCTGCTAGCCCCTCTGGCAACTTGTTGAAATCTACCTGGCAGCCTATGGGAAGAGGCCTTGTAGGAGGTGCAGATTTCCTTTACTGAAGCAGGAGGCTTCCTGAGCAGCTCCTGGCAGTCTCTGGAAACAGGGGCATATGCACAAAGGTGGGGCTAGCAACACCCGTGGGCACACTGGTTGTGACCTACTGAGGCTTTTCTGTCTTGCTGACACCCTGAGCAGCTGCATGGCAATTAGGCAGTTTAGACAGATGAAGCGCTATAGCAGTGTTAATTATCCTTAATGAGATTGCTCCCAAGAGGCAGCACAGCAGCTGCTACCTCTTGCAGGGTGACTCTCCCCATAAAGGAGCATGGAGGGCAAGTGAATGTGCAAGTCACAAAGGCCCCCAGCTGACCCCTGCACAGCCTTGGTGTGATGTTGAAATGGGCACCACACAGGACACACTGTGTCACTTATCTTTGGCAACTTTACTGTCCCTGCTATGCTAGGGCCAACTCATTGGGCTGATGCCGAATTTCACAGCAGCAGCACCAACACTTGCCAGCAAGGTGGTGTGGTTTTATTTCTCCTTAAGAAACAAAACAAAACAACTGCAAACCCATTCCGTCCAAAAAAAACCAAAGCAAAACAAAAACCAAACCACAACAACATAAAAAAACCAAACAAAAAACAGAAAAGAAGGAAAAGGAAAGAAAGCATCTTTATCTTCAGGACCATAAAGGATTTCCTTCCTCTGGTCTGACTTGTCTGCTGTTTTTTCTCCCTCCCCCCAGACTCTATGCACATAGAGGACATGGATGCAGTGCAGAAACTCCAGGACCTTCTCCATGAAGCCCTGCAGGACTACGAGCTGAGTCAGCGCAACGAGGAGCCCCGGCGAGCGGGCAAGCTGCTCCTGACCTTGCCACTCCTGCGGCAGACAGCTGCCAAAGCTGTGCAGCACTTCTACAGCATCAAACTGCAGGGCAAGGTTCCCATGCATAAACTCTTCCTAGAAATGCTAGAGGCAAAGGTCTGACAGCCCCAGCGCCAGCCGACAGTGGCCGGGGAACAAACTAGAAACAAAGATGCAGACAACGGAGCAATCCAAACAGCAGTAGCAGCCGCCACCGCCGGCTTTTATCTCCAATCATTTATTATGGAAGACTTAATGTCTATCTGTCGGCGTGACTGCAGAATCTCATGTACAGGAGGGGGGAAACTCTTTTAATCAGTCACCTGTTTCTCTTTCTTTCGTTTGTTTTCTCTGTGGGAAATACCAGAATATGCTCTTGCACTTGTTGAGGCAGTCGCTGGGGCTCAGCCCCTCTGAGCAGTGATGCTCTCAGCACTGTCCAGGCTGCCTGCTCCCCAGCTCCCTCTGCCAGTGCTGGAGGGGGAGTGGGGACAGAAGCAGGAAGAGAGGAAGAATAGAATCAATATAAACTTTATCTGCTGGTATTGTGAGGGGTCAGATAGAAAGGGAAGCAGCCTGGGGGAAGGGAAGCAGCATCTTCTTTTTGTCACCTTTCTGGCTCTAACCATAGAGCAGATGCTCCTTTGGAGAAGAGCACTGCTGGACCTCTCTTGATCAAAACAGCTGCCTCTCAGGCTCCTCTTGTGACAGCTAACACTTGTACATACAGGCCCCACTTCTTACCGGGAAAGATGCTCCTAACTGTGTAAGATATTTTGCGACCTTGTACAGTGTGTCATTACACCTGGCTAGTCCCTCCCATGTACAATCCCCACAGGCCCCCAAAGAGGTAGGATGTATGACCCGGAAAGAATGCAATCTCCTTTTACAGATGGCAAGAAAAATAGAAAAGAACCTGATGTTCTGCTTCAGTGCTGGATTAAGGTGATAATCTCTGCATCCTCTCCTATGTGGTGCTAACTACAGTCCTTCCACACTTTTCACCCTATAGTATATCAAACCAGCTCAGCTGAGTGCCGTTCCCCACTTGTTCCTCGTGGCAGAGAAGACAAGGCTTTGTCTGCATGGTTACTGCCCAAATATAAATACACCCCAAACCAGGGCTTTCCTAGACTTCATTAAAGTGATAGCTCTTTGCCTCCACAGAGATTTAGGCTTATTGCCAAATGCTAGTTAGGAATCAAGGGCACTGCTTTTTTGAGGAGGCAGCTCTTGAGCCTGAGAGATTGCTTTTTTGTGGCAGCCTAGGGAAATAAATTAGAGGGTGTCATGAAACCCCCAAGACCCCCAACTACTGTCTTCCCCTGCCTCATCCCATTATCCTCAACAGCAGCAAAAGAGCTACCATAGCTTATATCTGGGCCTGGTAAGAGGTTCTGTTGCTGATGGGAAAGCAAGTACCTGACCTTGAGGTGGCAGGAGAAGTGGGGGAAGGTTTATTTACTCCTCTCATGTAATGTTTCTGCTGTCTCCAGGTCTTGGTTCAGATCTGCTGCCTAGAACACAACTTGCTGTATTCCCAGTAGCCAGAGAAGAATGTAGATGACTGACAAAAGTGGCTGTAGGCATTCTCTGAGATTTTATTTTCTAGGTCACATAGTTTTAAGCCAGCCTGAGGTAATGAAACCTGATTGTGTTGTCTGTTTTGTGGTCGTTGGTCACCTGTGGCAGTAGAGGTGAGAAAAAGCCTCTGATTTACATTTGAGATGCAGTAGCTATACTGCCTCTGTTCCCCTCAAGCTTCTATCCCTTCCTGGCCAGCCCAGGAGAAATGTCGTGTGGCAGAGGAGTAACTTGTCCCCTGGAATAAGTCTTGCAAACTAGAGTTGGGGTGTCTGATCAGGGAGACATCGGGTGCTTGTTTTCTACTGGAGCAGAACATGTTACAGCAGGGCAGTCAGTGCTGCAGAACAATGTCCAGGCTGGCTCAGAGACTGGGGGCTGTAACTGATGCTGACCTCTCAGCTCTTGCAGCCAGCCCACTCCTAATACTTGAGTTAATTCATTTTCATCTCCTTTGAGTTTCCCCTACACTACACAGCCATAGCTACTCTCATTCATTTTGTACTCACTTGATAAAGGAATTTAGTCCTGCTTCAGGCACAAGAGTAAACCAACAGAGACCTAAGGGGCAGAAGGCACATGGGAGCTGAGACTGCTTCCATGCTCACAGCAGTAGCAATTACTCAGTGGCTTTGAATGGATACTTGTTCTTCCCTTCCCAGCTGCTTCCCTAAGGCAGCTGGGGAGAAATGAGAGGCTTCTGGTTGCACTTACAATCCCTGTACTCATCTGTGACTGAGCAGGACCAAAGTGAAATTCATGCTGCCACGTACAGGCCCAGCTTGCCATGTGCTGCACCCTGGCAACTCTTTCTGT
>NW_009952694.1:5588328-5592596 GCF_000747805.2 Chaetura pelagica
GATAGTGCTGGCTTGCACTAGTGCCTGAAAATTTGGCTAATTTGACCACTGTTGCTCCCCTGCCAAGTTCCACCAAGCTCAGCTACAGCACATTGAGTCCTGATCTGCTGTGCAAAGGTAGCTGACCCAAAATGGGCTGAAAACATGCTAAGAAGAAATTCTTGCTCTGTCAGGCCCTGCTGGAAAGGTCACTTAAAAAAAAAAAAAAAAAAGGCTTTTCCAGCTTTGTTGTATTTGAACTCCTGCCTTCTTTCCAGAGCAGAAGGGAAGAACTACCTATAAAATGTGACTATGGAGAGGTGCTGAGTTAATTTCTAGCCCACAGACTGCTGGCTATTTAGAGTAGTGCTATGGTATGGAGGCAACTTCTGCCTTGGCAACAATATAAAGATACCAAATGTATTTATTTTCAGAACCTTATTTCTGCATTACAGCTGCATAACCTTGGACCCCATCTGGGTATCTCCCATTGCTTGAAGATAATATGCCTGGAAATGTTTGCATTGCTTCTGAAATAGAATGGGAACTGAACCAGACAGTAATTAGCATATATTAATCTCTTTAAGCAAGGAACTCAAATTATTCCCCAGGAACTGGGACAGAAACACCTGTCTAGGTTTAACCCTGAAAAGGTTTGCACCATCTTAAATTGAGAACCAGGTCAGGTCTCTTGGGCCCTTCAGACCAGTGCAAGAATCACACACATCTCTTTCCAGTTATTCTGATCTGCTTTGCATCACTAGTACTGTCACACGGCCACAGCTGAGGAACTTGTCCAACTACACAGTGAGCTGGGCTTGCAGAAAAGGGTCACATCTCTCAGTGCTCTCTGAAGTAGGAAGTGGGGCTTCAGCAACTGCTTAGGTCTTTGAATGCTCAGTCTCTTACAAAAAGGTCTGGGGATGTGGAAGCTGAGACATGAACTAAGAAATGGTGCTGGGTCAGTACTCTTCACACCATTCATTTGTAATGTAGGAGTCAGAGTCAGCACCTTACAACTGTCCTTCTACATGGGGCAAAAGATGGTGGAGCTTGAGCCTTGGGACACAAATGGGCTCTGTAAATTAAAGAAAAGCAAAGCTGTAGAGGTAAGTGTTTCAGTGAGAGTGAATAAGCATGAAGCCCACATCCAGCAACTGATACCAGCAGCTTCAGCCCCTGATTTGCATGTGCAGGTAACAGAAACTACATACCTGTCAGCTACTACAGAAGTAGTCCCAAGTGACCAATGTTTCTCTTTTGGGCACATTCTTCTCTGGGAACAGCGGTGTCAGGCCTGTAATGCAAAATAAATTTCAGGGGGATCAATTAAAAGAAAAGGTAAAATACAACACAGAGTTAGGTTTCTGGGGAAACTTGGGCATTACACCTTGCAGCAAAACTGTGAAGCTCTAAGAAATTCCCCCACAATAATCAGAACCTTGCAGTATTGCACATGCTAAGGGGCTATTGTTTTTCTCTTTGTAAGCTAAGTCATCTCTTCTTAAAAAAAAATATTACAAACTTATAAAATAAAACATGCTTCACCAGAAACATGTAAGCAGCTATTAGAGGGGAAAGTGATTGAGAAAGACCCTAGAGTGTAACTTGTTGAGATTTTATTACCAGAGCTGAGAAAAAGAGCTTCTACTTTGTATCCACAAGCTATAATCAATCATATGGCCAAAGGCCACTCTGTTGTTCTTGTGGCTGCATTATGTGGAGAAGCCAGAGAGACAGAGGCTGTGAGAGTGATGCAGGGAGTTATAGACAGTCAGTGAAATAAACAGTATCTACTTAACTATTATCTGCTCCTAAAACAAAATAAATAAATAAATAAATAAAAAGAAAAAAAATGTTAAATAAATTGTATTCTTGTGGTACAGGTCATTTCAGACAAAACAAGAAATAAAAAACAGAAATGTAAAAACTAACCCAGACAGAGTAATGTTTATTGTGTCAAGGAGCTGCTCTGTCTGTCGGGATGCACATAGCCCCACGGGAGATGCTGGGGTGGGGGAAGGCAGGATTTGTTCGTGCTATGGAAGAGGAGAAGAGCCCCAGCCCTCTCACCTGGAAACACTCATTTGGTGTGTTTCCATACCCAGAAACAAAACTCTCAGCAAGTTTCTGAGTTTCTGTGAGAAAACCTTGCTGAGGACTGATTAGACAGCCACTGTTGTCAGTCCCTGCCATGGGCTGCTCTGCTTCTTCCACTCACCCATTTTATCCCCACATTCTGCACTTCCCTGGTGCAAGGAATAAATATAAGCTGGCAATGAAAAAGCCTTGAAGTTGTTCCAGTGAAAAACAAAATCTCTAATCATAAAATAGACCACTGGCTTAAGCCCAACAGTGACATCATGAGTGTTGCAAGCATTACGGCAGCTGTCCAGTGCTTATGAAGTGGGTGCAAGGGCTGAAGTCATGGCATTTACATTGATCTGGTGGTCAGGCAGTGCAGAAGGGCAAGCTCACGTCTGCTTGAGAAAGCAGAAGGAAATGTGCTGTGGTAATAGGGGCAGAGATGTGAGAAACCAAGTCCCCAGGTTTTTATTCTACCTCTGACTGCTGGGCACAGGCAGCATCACACCTGTGGACGTGCTGCCATCTCCAGACACCTCACTTTCCCAATACTGCTATGTCCTTCCAGGCAGTGACACCCACTGGGATAATGCATCCAAACCAGGCAACCAAGAGACCTCTCAGCTTGCCCTCAGGAGAAGTGGTGGCCAGTAGGAAAGGCCATGGGCTAGAAATGGGCTTGAACCGAAAAAAAACCTAGAAGAGTGCAGATCTGGAGAGGGAGGTGAAGCACAACAAGCTTTCTCTACACTTTAAACAGCTACCCCCAGCCCCACAGTAGGACTTTAAAATGGACTTTAGGCTAAATATAGCACAGAGATGGTCAGTCTATGACTTTCTGAAAGGCAGTAGCTTTGAGGGTTCTGAAAATCTATCTCTTGACACCTGGAGCTGCCGGAGTCAAGAGATTGTTTATGGTAGCCAGAGGACTATGGAGAGACCTGGGCCTCCCTGGTCTCTTCAAACTCATTCAAAGGACATAAGCTTTCTTCAGTCCCTTACCTCTAAAGTGGCAACTGTCTTCCTTACAGTTCCTAGGCACCTCTTTGTTTTGTCCAGTTTTTTATAGGCTTTCCTTTCTCTCCTTACTATTATTCAATCCATTGGAATTAAAAAAAAAAAAAAAAAAGAGGGCCCATTGTGTTTATAGTAAGCACACTGAGCATTGGGAGAAACTGAGGACAACCTGAAATTTCCTCTTATAGAAGAACTTCATAGGAAATACAAGAAAAATACTCAATTTTCTTTGATTAGCTGGGGAGGGAATGAAGTTTCCTTACTTATTAATGGTGAGTTCTGTAAACACATTTCTCTCCACCAGGTTAAAGGCATGTTTAAATGCTTAAGCTAAAAATGTTAAAACATTATTGCTGTAGTAGTTTGTGGCTACCTGCACACAAAATAAAATTAAAACCAACAATACTTTGCCTTTCAGGCAAAGGTATCACACAGGGAATCAAAGCAAACATGAGCTCATGTACAGAAAACTTCAGTGTTCAACTTTCCAGTACCAGAAAGCTGGAGAGGTTGTGCTGTGTTCCCAGCTTTCTTTACAAAGGTATTCTCTCCCATTGCAACGAGTTTGAAATGACAACATGGTGAAACCTGAGTATCTGCCTCTGGGGAGCAGGAGGACTAGCCTAGCAGTGTGCTGGGGTGGCTGGAAGAGTCAGAGGCTGATAAGCAACTATTGAGAGTTTGGTTTAGAAAGTGTAAGGATGGTTCAGCAAAACACAGCAGCCCTGAATCAAAATGTTGCTGCCAGCCAGCCAAAAACAAAAACCTTGCTCCAAAATAACTGCAGCCAGCAAGTCTTTTTACAGTAGTGCTAATCAGCTTTGAGAGGTCCAGCATGCTTCTGGTCTTTGCTGCCTTCCACAGGGCTTGGGTGAGACTAGAGAAGTCCTCAGCTCTGGGAGTTACTATTATTATAATTATTTTGAGTAGGAGTGAAGTCACAGGCAACATTAGAATTGGCCAGAGGCACAAGTTTCTTTTGTGAGAAGAACTGAGAAGCAGACACCTGCTACCACTGACACATCACAGACTTACTTGCTAAAGACTTTGGTGCTTCACCAAGCCCTTTGTAAATCCAACCAGTCTCACTGACTGCGCCCGTCTCCCGGCAGCACACACAGCACATGCAGAAACACCCCCACTGGCTCAGACCACAGGCCCAGCAAGGCCAGGGCCCCCTTCCTGAT
>NW_009952694.1:5592756-5624033 GCF_000747805.2 Chaetura pelagica
CTGAAATGGCCAGCAGCCAATGACCAAAGAACACAGAAACAGGACAAGGAGGTATAATTAATCTCCTAGTGATTGAAGTATCAAAAACCACCTGAGCTAGAGATTATGTCTTTGCATTTAACAATCCCAGTGATGTTTCTTACATTAATTTCTCCAGTCCCATTCTCAACCAACAAGTAGCGTTCGGCCCCACAGCACCCTACGGCAATGAGTTTCATGGACCAATGCTCAAAGTTGTTCTTCCTTTGCGTGTTCTGAACATGCCATCATGCTCCTGCAGCATGTATTAGAATACAAAATAGTCCCCTGCTCACTTTTCCTTACCATTCACAGTCTTGAAGGTCTCTCGGTTTTGCCCACAGTCATTCCTTTTCAGGGCACAAGCAGAGCTGCCAGCCTTACCCCTTCACTGGGTACACACTGCATCAGTTAAGAAAATGTGATCATGAGAAAGGCAAATTGCTGCCTTCCACCACTTGATCTTGATGCTTTTAAGACAAGTACAAAAACCTAGTCCCTATCTGAGATACAAAGACAGATACAGACCTCTCTCTCTGCAGCTATCTACACACACACACACACACACACACCACTCATTGCCTCTCTCGGTTATGCTTTCATTCACAGCATTACTGGTGTTCACATATACCCTCAGAATGGCTTAGAAATAAGATTAGCCTATCTAAACAGTATTTGCATAAAGATAATAAAAATAATAGCTTGAATCCTTCCTCCTTTACATCAATTTGGCCTTTTCCCCAGTAGATCTTTTTTTCCTCTTTTTCATCCATCTGAAACAGAGGAAACTAAAAAGGCACATTGACCTTTCTCTATTTCTTTTATAACACAAAATAATGTTTTTAAAACAGATTCTTTTAAGGCATTCATTGATACGTTGAATAAGATATTTCTTTTTTAATGAATCCCTTCTTATTAGCAATAGTAAGACAGTAAGAAGCTGATTTCTGTTTAGAAATCCCACCTTGCTTAATTCTGAAATACCAAACTCTTGTTTTTCCAAATGCTTGAAATCAGCACAACTAACCACTTTATAAGAAGTCTCTATATCAAGTGGTTTAATTTTGATGAGTGAAATTGTTACACGTTTTGTTCTCTGTTTTCAAGAAAATGGCATTACATTTTCAACAAGCTTTATCACACATCATCAACGTAACTGCAATTGTTGAATAATAAAAGGCAGGGCAGTGATCAGATAAGGAGAAGCCAGGACAGAGCAAACCAAAATAACTTTGCCTAAATTGGCAAGAGTTAACACAAAAAAAAGGCTGCATTTAGAACAAAGTACATAAATCATGTTTTTGAGAGGGGTTAATTTACACCATATGCCAATTAAGTCAAGTGCAGTACTTAAATTATGAATAAATTCACTTGAGTGAAGAGTGTTGTATTTGGAAGGAAAACAATTTCACTGAAGCCAAAATTATAATCACCTTCAATAATTACAAGTCCAGCATTGTAAATTTTTTTCCATTTTAACACCACAAGCCACCAATGCTACAAGTAGTATTTTATTACCATTTACATTATTAAACTGAAACACACTGAGCAAACTCTTGCTTATATTTTTTTGTCAGTGGCTAATGCTACTACACACACATCAATGATCCTTTGGATCAGTCTTATGAAGTACAATTTCATCAGATATTTTTCAGTCTAATGAACCCTTGTAACCAAGCCTGGGACAATCAGTTATTTCCCCCATTGTTTCTGTCATTTTACCCATTGTTTTTATCACCACATCATAAAAATTCAGTAATGTCCTAAGGCAGTGATGGTTACGGGAACAGCATCAGCACAGGCATCACCTTTTCAAGGTCTCATCCCCAGCTCTGCCACCGCCTTGAGCCTTTCTACCTCAGACTACCTTTCCTTGGCTACAGAAATCCAAGTTGCAAGTGAGATACCATGCTAAGAAAAACACTGTCACCATCTTGGTACCAGGTTCCATACTCTGCTGGTTACATTTAGTCTCACACACGTCATCATAGCAAATGCTTTTTTCCATGAGTTTGGGCCTGCACCCTCAGCAACATGAACTGTTCATCTGGCAGATAAGCATTATGCTTTTCAAAGATCAAAAGAGTCAAAAAACAGAAACTGCAACAGAAAACTGTCAGGGGCCTGTCTATGAGTAGCTGCAATTCAGCTGTGATATGCAAAGGGAGAGGGACTAACCTGTGCTGGGACAATGCTTCACTAGGTGAAGCTGGCTAGGTGAGCATAGCTACTCCATGAAAGTATCCTGGTGAGTTTCCAGCTGTGATTGAGACATGAGATAATAATGTCTTCCATGAGCACTGATCAGGTATCTGCTGCCCAGCAAGTCAGCAACATGTAGTACCTACAAAACAAAAAGGAGAGGAAAAGACACAATATCATAAGACAGAAAGAACATTAACCAGCATCTCAGCATCTTTGTGCTTCAGACTTGGCTGAGAAGTCAAACACCCTTCACAGTTAGCTTTATGTTTCAACAGTTGCTGCTGCTAAGCAGGTTAAAAAATAATCTCTCTTCTGTTACTCCTCTCCCTTCACAGTCCCCAATCTCCACTTCTTAATGGGAGGGGGAGTTGTGAACATAATATTAATTCCCTGCCAGTCCACACCATAGGTACCACTCATTTCTCATTACCTCCCCTGCTCACACCTCTGTGCTCAGATGTATTTTGAGCTCTCAAGAAGAAAAGGATGAGGGAAGCAGGACAAAGACAAGAAAACCTGATACAGTTTGCCCCTTAACCAGCTGGCATAACTAGCTTTACTGCCTGTTTCCCATTCATCAGCCTGACAGGAGACCATGACATAGACATGAAGATTTTTGCCCTGCTTTCACCATCAAACTTTGCATCAGCACAAGTGCAGTGTGCAAATGGGAGGCCAACATGCTCCAAGCAAAGAAGAAGAGAAGAAACTCTGAGCCATAGAAAACACTGATGTCACCTTGTTCCTCACCCTTGTCCTCAATACGACTGCTCTGCTCCTTCTCTTCTGAGAGTGAATTTCTCCTCATCCACATGTAGATGCAAAAAAGGGAAGAAAAAAATACATAGCAAAAGGGAAAATATGTCAATTCAGGGCTTCAGCATCAATGAAGCTGAAGACTTCCAGAAGACATCAATGAAACTTAATCAGATTCCCAGATACAGGAGAGGTGACAGGCAGCTGATATGTGTTGTTTACTGCATATTCCGTATTTCCAGATGGGACAGTAATATTGAGATTGAAATACATTTTTACCATCACCAAGAGATTTCCCCAGATCCTCACCATATGGTCTGTTCTCTGGGAATCATCATCTCTTTGGCTGAGAAGCAGCATTCAATATATTGCCCGAAATCTGGGTCTTGATAGCCAGGAGTAAAAGAATCCACAGCAGAGGGAATGACGAGTGTTAGATGCAGAGTGAGGAAGTTCTGGGACTGCTTTCCAGAAGGAGACAGAGTAGCAAAATTTGTGGTTACCTCTGAAATGCAGCTCAACCTGTATACATTTGTGTGAGCCACAGGGGTCCCTCCTGCTCCCGCGTTCCTAGTATTCTTTATGGAGAAGGGATGGCTGTAAGTGTCGCTGCATCACACAAGGAAGTCTCTCTTGGAGAAGCAGGCTGTAAAGGCAAGTACTTACCCAGACTCGAAGAGATGGTGCTTCTCTGTGCCAGACTGCACCAGAGAGAGACCTCCTGGAGAGATCCCTCTCCTAGAATTGCCCTTTCCAAGACCTGAAGATGAGACAACTTCTGAGACTAAAGTGTCAGGAGAGCAGGTGCTGGAACGAACTGCTAAAGAATAACAAATCACCAGCACAGTGTACCATGTACATCCAAGAGAGCTGAAGGCATTTGTGATGGAAGTGACTAAGCTGCTAGAAACATGAACTCTCTCATTAATATCAGCTGTTCTACTGGAGTAATGAAGGGTAGCAAATGCTGTAAGTTGTTCTAAAAAAAGCATATGGGGTGATCAGGGAAGTCACAGACCACTGAACTTTACTTTGAATCAGGTAAATTGGTTGAATTATCAAGTAAAATTAGAATCACAGGAAAGGACTGGCACTAAGGATTCATTTACTTTCCTGCAGTGTCCTTGCCCTCTTTCCACTGCTCCTCAGTACCTTAAAAGTCCTGTTGATTCTTCTGAAGTCTCCTGCTTAGATAATTCCTCATTACTTTTTGTGCATTTGGCTATGTCCTACAGAAAAAAAACCAAACACTTTTCACCCTCCCCCATTCCACCTAATTCTGTCCTGGGAAAAATGCATAAGCAAAATATTTGTATTCATTCATGCAATAATTGTATTGCTACTGTGGGTACTACAGAAGAAAGCAGCAACAGCAGAAATAATGCCTGATGTCCTAGTGATCCAGCATTGGTCCCTCACTTGTCCCAGTCTTAGCAGAAGAGAACTATATATCCTAGGAGGCTAATTACTTAAACTACTGCAAATTGGGCTTTACAATGTGAGGACCATGCAACAGCCTACAAGAACATTTTAGCAAAGAGTTTTCTACATGAAACCTTATATGATGTCTGATCCAGATGGAGCTTTAGGATAGAACAAAAGTCTGGATGATCTCTTCGGTTTCCTTGGCAAGATACACAGAAAAGAATGATACAGTAGGTGTCTTGTTTCTGTGGCTGGAAATAAGCATTCCTACCCCAACCCCCCCACTGATTTGGGATTTTCTTTGATATCACAGCACAACATTTTCTGAGCAAATAGTGGGCAAGAAGCAGTGACCTATGGAAGTTGTGGGCCAAGGTATGTCCAGGCTATTGAGGACACAGCCAGGATATGTTAAGCCAGGGGCAGAACAGGTGATAAAAACAGAGTAAGCACCACTGAAAAAAGCATGGATGTCTTCTGGGACAGTCAGGCAATGTGTCTAGGTTCTTACCTGTGGGAAAACATCAGAGGCTAAAGGCAGGGGATCCCAATCTGAAAACCTGGAAACTTTGGTATGTGTCCTGAAAAAAACTATGCTGGAAGCACAAAAACAACCAGCCTGCAGCTGACATGCCCCAAAGGTGCACAGACAACACCATTCCAGTCTCACTTCTGCTTAGATCATTGCGCCATAAGTATTTGCAAACCTTCCCTTTCTTGTCTAGTAATTATTGACTTAGATTAGTTTAAGATTACATGGAGCCTAATTAACACTCATTACTTCATCAGTTTTGCTTCTGGTACTGTAATTACTACAGAAAATGATGTTTACTTAAGTTGAAAACAGGTTACCAGTTTTTATTGCTCAAGCAGAGCAGATAGGATTTTACCTAATACCTCTTCATGCAGCCTGGTGTCTGGAAACATCACCCTGAAGAAGTCACCAAAGACTCATGCTGATCCTGTACTACTTTATCTATTTTGCATATTCATTTCTAAGTACTTAATGCTTCTAACACCTAATTCCGTAAGCACTAAATGACACAAAGTAGTGACATTAATGAGCACATTAGACTGTAATTCTTACTAATTACCCAAAACACTATGATCAAACTAGCTTCAGTGTTAACTTGGACACCACCATAGTTAAATTGTTATAATAATTTCACTCCACATTTTGTAAAGTATTTTGAATTAACAACTTTCATAACTATCATGACTTTGTTTTCCTTTCTGAAAAACTAGGGTCCCAGAATTTTTCTCAGTAGACATTAGTTTCCATGCATCCACACGATGGCAATGCAATTCATTTTTAAACTCCTGAAGCCTAAATTTCCCTGTTTGGATTTCTGGAAAATTAGAATGCCCTCTGCAAGGTCACTGCAATGCTTCCTTCTCACTTTAGTCCCAAGTCCAAGTGGATATTAGGATTTATAATGTTTAAGGCCTTTATGGCTTGGGAACTAGAGCATCTCTGTTTGTACCTCTGAGTCACCATGCACCTAGTGCCTCACTAATCCCCCAGAGGTTTGGTGTACCATAGCACTGAACAGCTATAATTACTTCTGGAAGCCAGCTGCCCATCAAGTGACAAAGAAGTCTGCAGAGCCATTTCCCTCAGCCCATGTCATTGAGCACTTGGACTATTTGAATACCATATTAAATAGAACAAGACATGGGCAATATGTTATTTTTGCAAAGCTGAGCTTGTCACATTTGCAAAATTAATATGGTGTGGCAGGAGATGAAAGGGCCACCTTCTCCATGGAGCTCCCACATCTGTGGAGCCAGACAGCATGAGCCCAATAACAAAGTTCCTGACTTTGCAAAACCAGAACGTTTTCAGACATGAAATGGACAACCAGCAAGGACATTGCAAGTCCTCTAAGATAAGCAAAAACATGATAAAGTAATGACAGGGATGGGTGAAAACAGGTATTTCTCACTAAGCCTAAGCATGTCTTGTCTGAGTCTCACTGGAGCACAGGGCCAACAGGCCTCTGAAGTTTGTTGAAAGTGTTAAGCTCTCACAGTGTGGCGAGCCAGGAGCACCTGGAAGGCAAAGAGCACTGGCAGCCTCTAGGAGATGTTGTTACTGGGGCCTCTGGACACTGTTATGCAAATAGGTTTTATTTATTTAGCCTTCTCAGTGATCCCTGCACTCCATGGTCGAAGGACTGAGTGCCTGCTCCAACGAACCCTGCAGCATAAATTACACAGAAGTCCCTGCTGCTGTTCAAAGACAGTGACTTTTTGGACAAATTTCCTTTTGGTTTGAAAGAAAGAGAGCACTTAGGATATAATAAAGAAGAAAAAACAACTGCTGCCTTTGGAAAGCAATCTGTGTTTGCTTGGTAAATACCAGCAGTATCACCACAGATTTAATTTTCTTCCTTTTGCCCTTCCTTCAAACAGAAGTCCAACTCTCCCATTTCCAATCTTGCAGAGAAAGATGTGGCTCTGCACACCACCTCCAAATCAGAACTTGGGCACACTAGAAACTGGAAGAAAGCATGGCATCTTTTCATTCTTTGAACACTTCTCATGGTGGATTATTTTTTTTAAATATACATATATATGTGTGTAGGCACACCAAATATATACATATAACCCATATATATATAATATATAGTGTACATATGCATCATACACGTGGGTAGTACACAGATATATTTAGTGCTGCATGGCTGATGTCTAGCTCATGTGCCCTGAAGACAGAGAGACACTGGTGAATGTGGGGAGGACCTACCCTGAGCCTGAGACCTGACCAGGAGAGACTGTTAGAAGGAAACATGGGACGCTCCAGTCCATGTGTCCCATTCAAGCCTGACCTTCTTGCTGGAAAGCCCACTGACCATGGGGCACTGCCCAAACAGCTCAGAACTGTCCACAAGCAACTTCACAAGTGAAGACACATAGCAGGCTTTTGTTTCTTTTCCTCCAAACATAAGGCAGAGCCAGTGACCTTCTCTTGATCCCGCTTGAGGGTCCTCTTTGGGAAAGAGAGAGGCCATTTTAACAAAGGGAAGGGATGTCCTATGCTGGCACTAGGAATCCCACTGAGTGACAGGGAGCTGTTCTACAGTAATTGCTTTGTTTAGAATGCAAAATGTGGATGTGTTTAGAGGACATATCAGCATCAATCACTGCATGCAAATACTGCTTGTGGAGAAGAGCTTCCCCTGTAAGTCACTCCTCAGTGCCCTAATCGAGTTAACGCTGCAGACTGAGGGCATGTTGAATGCTGATGGGCCCTTGATAGTGCTGTCCCAGGAGAAGATTAATAAAAGGCAGTAAAAGTGCTTAGCCCCAAGCAGGGCACAGAGACACAGGGGGAAGCGAGGGGGGAGGACAAGGGTGTCTTTCTGTCTAGCAGTTGTTGCCTATTAGCACAGACACTAAAAAAAGCAAAGCCTTGCAGCCCTCTTCCACACTCACCAGTGTGGTTGTGGAGGAAGGACAGCACAGCTGACTTGCACTGCCTTGGACAGGGGACATTGCTGACTTGCAGTCTGTAACTCCTTCACAGGGGAACATGGATCCATAAAAGAGAGGTTAAAAAACCCCAAAACAACAAATCAACAACTCTGCTGCTGTTAAGCTCAGATATACCTAAACAGAGATCTGCATCCAGCCTAGAGACCCACAAGCTGATGCTGGAAATGAGAGTTGCAAGGAGAAGCAGTGCAAGGATTCACATAGCATGTCATGAAGGCGGAGAAAGACACATTACACAGAGACCCCAGCAGTCACCAAGAGGAAACCCACAACAATTCTTATGCCAGCCCTGCAAGGCTGGTGGTGGCAGCCCTGCAACGCCCATAGCCAGTGTCTGGTGAGGTGACAGCACGAACCTCTGACTGCACAGGAATGGTTTTCAGGTGCTGCTGGTCTCTTTCTAAGCCAAGAAGGCAAGGCCCCAGCTGGAGTGAGTAGTACCAACCTCAGGTGAACTCCTCTGCAAATGCAGCCCTTGTGTCTTCCTGGCAGATGAACTGTGAGTACTGTGGGTGACAGTCACTAACATCATTCCCTCTCTTTCTCAGCAGACAGAGCAGTAGGAGAGTGGGGAGGGTTCCGATAGTCTCAATTCTCTGTCCTGGGAGAGAAAAGAAGCGGAGCACAGCTACTTAGGTTGCTTTTCATTCATCTAGTGACAGCAGTTATATTGCCTACATTTTCCCTTTCTCTTCCTAGACAACTTCTAAGCCTTCTACCTTGACACCTTCTCTTAGCTTCTCCCATCATAGAATCATAGAATCTTAGGGGCTGGAAGGGACCTCAGAAGATCACCTAGTCCAACCCCCCTGCCAGAGCAGAGTCACCTAGAGTACATCACACAGGAACGCATCCAGGTGGGTTTTGAATGTCTCCAGTGAAGGAGACTCCACAACCTCCCTGGGCAGCCTGTTCCAGGGCTCTGTCACTCTTACAGTAAAAAAATGTTTCTGGATATTCACCTTGAACCTCCTGTGCTCCAATTTACACCCATTACCCCTTGTCCTATCACTGGTCATCACTGAGAAAAGCCTAACTCCGTCCCCCTGACACTCACCCCTTACATATTTGTAAACATTGATGAGGTCACCCCTCAGTCTCCTTTTCTCCAAGCTAAAGAGACCCAGCTCCCTCAGCCTTTCCTCATAAGGGAGATGTTCCACTCCCTTCATCATCTTTGTAGCTCTGCGCTGGACTCTTTCAAGCACTTCCCTGTCCTTCTTGAACTGAGGGGCCCAGAACTGGACACAATACTCCAGATGCGGCCTCACCAATGCAGAATAAAGGGGGAGGAGAACCTCTCTTGACTTACTAACCACACCCTTTCTAATGCACCCCAGGATGCCATTGGCCTTCTTGGCCACAAGGGCACATTGCTGGCTCATGGTCATCCTCCTGTCTACCAGGACCCCCAGGTCTCTTTCACCTACACTACTCTCCAGCAGGTCAGCCCCCAACCTGTACTGGGACATGGTGTTTCTCTTCCCCAAATGCAGAACTCTACACTTCCCCTTGTTGAATTTCATCATGTTTCTCCCCGCCCAACTCTCCAGCCTATCTAAGTCTCTCTGAATGGCAGCACAGCCTTCTGGTGTGTCAGCCACTCCTCCCAGCTTAGTGTCATCAGCAAACTTGCTGAGGGTACATTCTATACCCTCATCCAGGTCGTTGATGAAGATATTGAATAGTACCGGTCCCAGTACTGACCCCTGAGGGACTCCACTAGTCACACACCTCCAACCAGATTCTGCCCCATTGACTACTACTCTCTGACTCCTTCCTTTCAACAAGTTCCTGATCCACCTCACTACCTGATCACCAAACCCATACTTGATCAACTTTTCTACAAAGATGCTGTGGGAGACAATCATCACCCTTGCCAGCTCACCCACACCTACTTCCTGCACCAAATTGTTGCAAATAGCTTTCTTCTTCTCACAGCCTCCTGTTGCAAATACTTCTGCCCTGAGCTGCTCTTCTACTGTGTCTGCCTTCCTCAGAACTTTAGTTATTGTCTCATGACTCTGGCACATCTGAGTTACTGTCAGCTCCTTTCAGAGTGGGAATCTTCTCTTTTATCCATCTGTAAACTGCTCAGAATATTTATATTGCTCTATAAATAAAGACAGTAAGAGTCTAATGCTGGTGACTCCTGCATATGCATAGGAAAAGGATGATGGTCTGCTTAAAATCAGAGATGGTACCACCAACCCAACTGCAGATTTGTAACCATAGTATCATAGAAGGGTGTAAGATGGAAGGGACCTTAAAGATCATAGGGACACCTCCTACTAGACCAGATTGCTCAAAGCCCCATCCAGTCTGGCCTTGAACACTTCCAGGGAGGGGGCACCCACAACTTCTCTGGGCAACCTGTTCCAGTATCTCACCACCCTCACACTAAATAATTTCTTCCTAATGTCTAACCTAAATCTCCCCTCTTCCAGTTTTAAGCCATTACCTCTTGTCCTATCCCTACATGTCTTTGTAAAAAGTCCCTCCCATCTTTCCTGTAGCCCCTTCAGGTGCTGAAAGGCTGCTACAAGGTCACCCCAGAGCCTTCTTTTCTCTAGACTGAACAACCTCAACTCTCTCTGCCTTTCTTCACAGGAGAGGTGCTCCAGTTCTCTGATCATCTTCATGGCTCACCTCTGGACTTGCTCCAACAGCTCCATGTCCTTCCTGTGTTGGAAGCTCCAGAATTGGACACAATGCTCCAGGTGGGGTGTCATGAGAGCAGAGTAGAAGGGGAGTATCACTTCCCTTGACCTGCTGGCCACACTTCTTTTGATGCAGCTCAGGGTACAGTTGGCTTTCTGGGATGCAAGCATACATTGCTGGCTCATGTTGAGTTTTTCATCAACCAACACCACCAAGTCCTTTTCCTCAGGACTATTCTCAATCCATTCTCTGCTCAGCCTGTATTTGTGCTTGGGATTGCCCCCACACAGGTGCAGGACCTTGCACTTTTCTATTGCATGTGCTTCTGAAGGGTAGGGGTTTTACACAATGCATCCCTTTCTCCATCTATGTCATTTGAATGCTTACCTCCCTCCACAGGCATCAACTATATGAGTTCCCCAGATTCAGGACTAGCTACCATCTCTACGGAATACTATCAGCTCTTCACTCCATGATTGGAGTTGCTTCTCCAAAGCCCAAGAGCTGAAGCCTAGTGGGACCATAAACCCTGGTCACAGCAGTTGCTTCAGGGAGCAGAAAGGATGCTGTGCCTTTTCTAGTAATCAGTGGAAAGACGGTTTGTCTCTGGCACACAAGCTGTTTCCCTACCAGGACAGGAGTGGAGGGGGAGTAGAAAACCTGGCATAGAGGGAGGGCGGGTGAGCTGCAGGTTCTGGCTTTACAAGAGGATGATAAATGATAACAGCATCAGGAACAAAACCAAACATCTTTCATGCTGTCAGAGCAATGAAGCCAGCACATAACAAGACATGGGCACACGGCAATGTGGTTGCTTTCTAGAGAAGTGCACAACAACTAAGTTACTTCTGCTCTGAGTGAACAGACCAATTCATCTTCCCTGGGTTCCTGCAAAACAGGGCAGGGGACAAGAGGGTAGTCATAGCTCTCCAGCTAGCTGAAAGAGCTTCAGCTGCTCCACAGTGCATTGAATTCAATAAAGAGGGCCAGGTCAGCACTGGATGCCAGTGCAGAAGAGATGTAAGAGGATGTGGATTGGAGAGCTCTAGACAATTATGGATTTCTTCCCACACTGCCCTAGTAGTTACCAAAGGGCACTGTGGAACACTGCCTTAACACAGAAGAGAAAGAGCAGTCCAGAAGATAAGTACCGCAGCATCAAATACACAGTGTTCCCTCAGATTCAGACTCCACAGAAAGCTTTGCCATCCTGCAGATGAGCATAATAATTCCTTCCCAGGGTTTACCTCATCTTCACAGGAGGAGATCACCAGGGCAATGGCTGTAGCTGGTGAAGGCAGGGCTGCAAAAGCAATCACCTCTGTCAGACTTTGTGAGGAGCAGGTTCAATGAATTAGTGTTCTGCCCAGTGCAGCTGCCTTCCTGCCTTTGTTGTAGTCTAAGGCTTGGCTTTGAGGAAAAGATTAACAGCCAGCATAAAAGAATGGGATGAGGTGTCATGCCTGGTTCGGCTTTTACCAGCTCCCTATCATCTCCTTCTATGCCCAAAGTTTGCCCTGATCCCATGTTGAAACAAAGTGAAAACATGACACTCAGTGAATACATGCACGTTGCCAGGAGGGACTTCCAAGCACTACCAGCCTGACAGATCATTCCTCTCAATATTAGGTGGTGCTGGAGAGTAATTCCTGCTAAACTCTAGTACTCTTTAACAGAACAGTATCAATATTTGTTGATTCTCCCCTGTCAACCATGTCTCATCTTCCTCCACTAATGGCAATAGACACAAATAGCTAGTACTGTTCTTAGCTTGCATCTGAAGAAACACTGCAAGGGAAGTGAGGTTCCAAGGTCAAACACAGCGAGGGTTCATAGGCTTTCACAGCTCTTTGTTTTGCCAATGTTTTCTCTCAAGATGATCTAAAACCTCTAGCAACCTACATACTTAACCACCAGACTGCCCATGAACGAGGAAGGCATCCTCCTTGTGTCACTGCAGACAGCAGTTCTAAGGTCCCATCAAGCAAGAAGGCTCTGCAACACCAGCTTAGCCTTCTTTCTTTTGGCTCCAAGTACTACTGGCTGCTTTTTCTCCTGCTACCATGGAGCACAGAATCTTAAACAGAATCAATTGCTTTGCTTAAGACACCCTATGCTCAAGAACACGAGCAAAATGGAAAAAAGTGTGTCTATTCAGTGGGAATAGACACTGGAGTGAAGCATGAACCAGATGTGTCGTGTGACAAAATGCAAAAGAAAATGCAAATCCAGTCTGAGAGAAGGCAATAGAAAGAATGTACAAATTCACACACCAGGTAGAACTGACCATGTCTGGGCAATCCTGAAACTGTCTAAAGAAGCCATTAAAAGTAGCTTTGTGAGTAGTGGGATGTATCAATTCCAGCTTTCTATGGATTTGTGTCTCATGCTGACTTTACAGTGCTGCATATGAAAAAGGTGAACTCCAATCAGAGTTTTCCCCACAACTAGGACATTCATGTACCCCTTTGCTGGACTCTCTTTTGTCTAACAAGGGTTGTGGTTAGGAAACTTGCACTCTGTGCAGACACTGAAAAAATGTCTTCTCTGTCCAGGGAAATTGCTTGGACCTAGCATATTTAAGATCTCTGCATCTATTTTAGGTAAATTAACTTGGGAGTGAGAGGCTAAATTCACAAATTATTGTGAGGAATGAGTGAAAAAATGTCACAGACAAACAGTGGGATCACTTAAGCCTTGTTTCATTTGGAAATGAAGCTTGAAGGAATAAAAATCTTATCTGTATCTACTGGAAATAGAAAGTTTACCAGAAAATAGGTGGAGTTTTGAACCTTGAGAAGATTTGCATTATAAGAGGGAGATAAAGACAATGACGCTGTAAGAAAACAGCACCATTTTTTTGGCACCAAAAATTCTGAGCAGAAATTGAATTTCGAATTATTCTTTTCCAAGGACAAGATGAAGCTTGGAAATAGCAAGACTTACAGTAGGAAGAACTGGAAAAAATAATAAATTGAAAAGCAAAAATCTCCCAGGATTTTATGTCATTTATTTGGAACCCCTGAAGAAAATAAAGAAAAGAGCAGCCTTGCTGCTGAGACAAAGCAAATTACAGAAACCAAATTTGCTGCTCTACAGGGAGAATTCCAGCCACCTACCCAGCCTCTACAGCACAGCAAAATAGATGAGGTTGCTGGAATTAGTGAGGGCAAAAGCAGACCTGCCCGAAAAGAGAGGAGCTTCCTTTGGCAACATAGCTGGTGATGTTCAGCATGCCTGTGCATTCCCTTGCTGTTGCATATGTGCCTGTTTCCCGAACAACTCCTGGCCTTGTTATTCCAAATAGAGTGATGAACAATTACAATATCTTCTCTGCCAGAGACCTGAAGCTTTGAGTTGTTTTTGCTGTGCTGGATTGAGCCCTTTTTTCCTTCACACACCAGCTGTCCTTTCTGCATCTTGCATGGTTTTGTCTAGCTCCCATTCTGGGTCCATGCTTCCTCCCCAGCTCAAAGTTGGTGATTTGAGCCCTGTTCCTGACATGAAGAGCCATGGTAAGTGTTAGTTCCCATTAAGAGTGTACACTGAAGAGCTTAACAAGTTCCTCAAATGGAAAAAGGGGAGCAACAGAGGAACTGGAGAGTAAGGAATACAGATTGGAGTATGAGGTGACCCACTGGTGACTGTAAGTAAAACCACATCTGCAATGGGAGTCAAAATCTGAGGTGAAACAGTTGATTGGGATAGTAAGAAAAATCATCCAGCTATGTCTGGGCAAAGTCTAGGATGCACAAAAGCCTAAGCCATCAGCCAGAAGCCTGTGCACTAGTGCTCCTTCACAGGGATGTATTCAGTCTTGGTCCACTGTCCCCACTGCTATTCCTATGTCATCCCAGCCTAGATGGCTGTGCAATATCCCATCCATTCTGTGGCCAAGCATTCAGATCCTCCAGTACCTGCCTACTTCTCTGTCCAATTCTGGACCTTTCTTGTCACAGAAAATGGATTTTTTAAGCGCATATTTAACTTCATAGAATTTATATGCCACTGAGGAGAAATTCACACCCTCCCCCCAAAAGAAAGAAATAAAATCCTGTCCTTGACTTAACCTGCTACATGCACTGTTTCAGCAAGGATGGAATTCAGCAGCAGTTCATTGTAGCTTTATTTCTAAGTCACAAGTGACCAGTGCCTGACTCACAGGCCAGTTATAGCCTCCAGAACTGCACAACAGTATGGGGTAGCCTGGTGACTCTTTTATCACTCAGTGTCCCGTGATTCTTCCTAGAGGTCCCAATGTACAATGCTCAACTCAGACCACTTGAGTTCTGTCGAGCATCACGTGGTTTGCTACATAGTTTTCCTGGGTTGCACCTCTTGGACCAGACACAGAAGACCTCTAAATTGTTGCACTGAATGCTATCATCAATGTTTTCAAAAGGAAAGATGAGGGTTACAGTTCCAGCTGTCTGCAAGGTCTACAAGGCAAGTTTTCTCCACTGAACAAGTCTCCATTAAGTGCTGTCCCCACAGGAGGTGCTGTGTACCCCACAGGAGCACACACAGGGTTAACATGCTTGAATTTCTTCCCAGAGACAAATGGTTTGTGCTGAGGAACTGCTGCTAGGGAAAAAAAAAAAAAAAAAAAGTAAATAAATAAAAAGGGAAAAAAAAAAAACCAGCAGTCCCTTTTTTATTATTCCGAGGTGCATTTTAATTTGCACAAGCGACATTGTGTCTGTGATGGATTACACAAAGGGAAACATTACAGTCCAGCAAGCTTGGCAAGAAAAAAAATAAGGGTGATATGGGGAGGATTAAAACCAACCAATTGCAATGCAGAATTCTGATAAGGGGTCTACGGTACCTTCAAAGTGGGAGCAGGTGGTACTCAGAGTACGACAAAAGAGAAGGGGCATGGTTTAAGGTGAGGAGAGGGGAGTGGGGTGGGAGCACAGACTTCCTGGAAGTCATGTAGTCCACACTCTACAGCACCACTGCAGAAGCTCTTTCATAATGGATCAGGCTCCATCTTAAAATTAATTCTGTTTCTTTTCACTTGGAAGAATGTTACAGAATCTCACTTCTCTTTCCAATGGTTAGAAAGTTTTGTGTCATTTCCAGACTAATTTATCCTCTGCCAGTTTATATCCATTTATTCTTGTGCCAACATTGTCCTTAAGCTTAAATAGCTGTTCTCTCTCTTGAGGGTTTTGTATTCATAGGCAGAAATCTTATCCCCTCTTTCCTCATTTTGCCTTACTGTACTAGAAAAGTTCTTAATATTCTGTAAAACAGATTCCCCATATCTTTGGTCATCCTAGTACCTCGCTGTGCTCTGTTCCACTTCATACCTATCCTTATGAGATATTGGTGACTGGAATTGAACATGCTATTTCAAGAGTGGTCATAACAGGCTCTTGAACAATTGCTCAACAGTTCCATTTCTCTACTGGAAGCATCTCTATGCTGAAAATGCTCCCTAACTTTGGACCTTTCATCAGCATCATGCTGATCATTTGGCCAAGGCCATTAATGGTCAAGACAAGGTCAGTCCTGATAAAAGCCTCCTTTCAACACAATACTTTGACTTTCAGCACTACTTCTTGTTGCCTTCTCCCTTCAGTCACCCTTATGATTTCTCCACTAATCACCATGCAGCACTTTATCTAATGATTTTCTGAACTCATGATAAGCTCTAGCCAGTTCTCTTATCAAAGTCAGCTACCTCATTGTTTTTTATCCCATATTTTATTTTTGCTCTTGTGCAAGCTCTTTTCCTTTAAGAGTACAAAACTACTGTACAAGCTAGAGAAAAATCCCTATTGCCTGCTAATGGAACATGGTTTATAGCACAAAGGTAAGTAATTTTGTCCCCTTGTTGGAAGGAGCAATGGTAATATGCAGTGGTCTCTTTTCTATAATCTTGTATTTTCTCACACACCCTTCAAGGTCTCAGCAGCAAAACTAGACTCTTTGTACTCCTCCATCTTTTTTAACCAGCCTCTTCTTTTTTTGAACTAATATTAAGAAAGCATTTCTCCAGAGATATTAGTGACTGGAATTAAATAAGACGGATTTCTAGCACTCAGGGATTGAGATATTTAATAACAATAAAAATGAATCTTGGTAGGTGGTCTGAGAAATGCCCAAGCACAGCAGGAGAGATTCAAGAAAGCAAGCTGAATTAGGCAGCCTGTTGGTAAACTAAAGCACCACATTTTTGTACTGTGAATCACGGGGAGTGACCACAATAAAAATGTATTGTTAATTTATAGGCTGCATCTTACTATAAAAATCCAGGCACATCCATAAAAAGAATGAAAAAACACCATCCAGAACATCCTCATTTATAAGCAGAAAAATAAAAAGAGCCAGGCTACTCCAAAACCTGGCTAAGACCCAGTTCAGAATAGTACTGAGCACCTGGAAACACCAGATACTTCCCTGGAAGATACCCAGGCTCAAGAACATTCCTGTTGCCAGAGCCCATGGAAGCTTTTTCTGCAGAAGAAATAGATGAGCCCTGCAGGATCCCTAAGGTCACAGCTGGGCTCTGATGCACCACAGGAATGGTTTCTGTTGAAAATATTTGGCCGTCAGAGTAGGTGTACAAGTGCATACACATAAACACACATCTAATAATCTCTCCTGTACTTCCATAAATGAAACTGTGGCTAAAACCATTATGGAAGGTATGAGTACTAAAAATCTAATTATCCCAAACCTAATACGCTTGTCATAAGCAAACTCACCCAGATCTTACAAAATCATGCGCATTCTGGTTTGTTTTGCCTTGTCAGTCTACTGCTTAAATATTGACTGGCTCTGACTAATGCTATAGGCACAATGCAACTGCACCCTGCGTCTCTCTACAAGTCTTCTGGGAAGTCAGAGTTGGACTCATTCAATTGGTAAGGGATTCCTTCCTTCCAGCCCTGCTGCCTCAATCAAACTACAAAGTGAAAGATTACAAATGCTTGTTTTCGATTCCACCTTCTTGTTAACTGTTATGTACAGGTAATATATTCAAAGGTAGTTTTCAGAGAAGTATTCTCCATTTTCCAGGGTATCCCAATACTTAACGAGAAGTTGACTGTGATTACTTTTCAGAGCACAGCTAAGCTCTGCTACTCTTAAGGTTCCAGAAAGGTCAGTGTTACACTTGCACCTGTCGTGTCAGAGAAGTGAGAAAACCCTGAAACAACTTGGAAAAATGTTAAGTGAAAAAATTTTAATAAAATAGAGTATTACTTCTGAAATCCACTTGTCCCTCTGTTGTGGCTAAACCTTTTGCAAGGAGGCAGTTTGCTCTATGCTTGAAGAAACAGTGCATCTCTTCTCAGAATGCAAAAAACTCCACTTTCTCCTCTGGGAAATTTAAATAAATTCATTGCAGAAAGTGAAGAAGTTTACAGCATTATTTGGAAACTTCAATGTCAGCTAATTTGTAACTGGCAAATAAGTGTTGCGGTAGAAGAGACAAAGTGCATCAGGTGAGTCATTCACTCTGAATGCTTTAGGCAGCTCAAGTGTTAAGTCCTGTTTATTCCTTTACACTACTGTTATTGTCACTGAAAAACAACAGACCTAAAAAGGGCAACAGTGACAACTTCAAGACAGGAATTCTGAAATACAGCCATTTCCCTCTGTCCCAGTGCATTCCTAATCCTGCCAGCTCCTTTCTCTTCAAGGCAAGCAGGCAGAACAGCCTAATTGGTTTCTTCAGTGTGATGGACATATGAGGGGATTGGTTCAAGAGCTCAACGATAATCTTCCTCTCAGAGATTTGTTTTCAAGACACAGTGGATGTGGGCAGGTAGCATTAGTACAACCTGAAGATGTCTAGATATGGGAAGAATCCTTTCTCACAATTATAGTATCATAAACATCCAGTCACCTAAGCAAGGCCCAGCATTCTTCTGTGGAAAAAATAGGCAGTTCTCAGCTCCATTCCTGCATGCACCCAGCTGGGGTGGAATGAACAATCCTTCTCTCCAGACTCCTGAGCAAGGTACTCTCAAGGACAGGGTAACAATCCTGAGAAGAGGCAGCAGGGAGAAGAGCTGATGACCATTGCTCCTGCCATAGTTGCTCTGCAGAGAAAGCCTCAGGTAAGTCCATTGCCCCAAACCAAAAGAGGGTTTAAAAAAAAATAAAATTATTCTACCTCCAATTCAATGGTCTTCTACCACTGAAGCTCTCAGATTTGTTCTTGGTGCCAGCTCCCTGCGAGGAATGGATGTTTGGTTGAGGGTTGGGAGGTAGTAAAGAGAATGCAAGGATCTTGCTTCTTTTATGTGGGGGCCCTGAGGAAGCTACCTAACAGATTCAAAGGAAGAGAAGATAGGATGAGAGGCAGTTCAGGTAAACCCAGAAGTCTCTGCTCACAATTGTACACAACTCTGCCAACTTTCAGACTACTCAGCAGAAGTGTCTGCCTCTGTCTAGACACAGAGCCTGCATGTTTCCTTACTGCCTTGATACTACACCAGCACTTTTCCAGATAAACGCAAGCTGCAGGAAGGAAACAGTCATTTCTAGAAGCCAAAACCTAGGGGGGAAACAAACAAACTAATTAACTAACTAAAAACAACAACAACACAAGCGAACAGAGAAGTTCCTTTTAAAAGAAGTTATTTCCCTGACAAATTTCATACTGCCATGAAACAGTGGAGCTGTCAGAGCATCTAAAATGTAAATTTTAAAATGTTTGATTCATGACAAACTAAGGACACCACCTCTTTCTCTAGAATGAGACTGCTGTGAAATTGTAGAAATTTCTAGGGAAAACTCTGAACATTAAATCACTTGCGCAGACTTTTTCAACTATGAGACAGCTGAGCAAAGCAGTGGACCTATCATGTCAGTATTTCATATACACCAGGTCTCTGGGAGGAGCCAGCTGGTAGATTAATCTACTATCAAATGGACTTTTAAAAATTAAGTTCAAAAAATATAGATCAAGTTTCAAGGATCTTTACCTAAAAAAGACAGTCAGTGTCACCAGCCTGCTGGTATATCAGATGCTAACCCAGTGCCCGTATGTTTGGGTACAGAGTTAATCTCAGTTCCCCTAAAAATCATGAGTTTTGAGTTAATTCCACATATAATGGATGACTTTGCCAAGGTTCAGTCAAATCCTTTACATTATTAAAAACAACACCATCAGGTTACAATTACTAAAGAAGTCTCATGTCACACAAGGCTTTAGAGATTATACTCAGAACTTTGATGGCACAGAGTATCCATGGACTACTGTCCTCCTGAAAAACATTAGTTCAAAGATATTCTCTCTCTAACTTCCAGCGGGGGCTCCTAGTCCATCATCATCCCCCCACCCCAGCCTTCTAGAGAGCTGCAAAAACTCTACTTTTGCTGCACACTTCAGGAAATATGACATGTTGGAAACACCTTGCACAAGCACCATTCGCATAGCTTCCCCTTCTGATACCTTGCTGGCAACTTCCCTTCACAGCTCTGACAAAAGGGGATCACCATTGTCATCTTCTTGCCTACACAGGCAGTGGGGACTGAGATAATCCCAAGTCAGGAATCATTCATCTTAGTTTATTGCATAGTTTCCACTGTGATGTCAGTTCACTGCTGGACATCTGAAAACAAGGTGTCCCTCTTTATGGCACAGATTCTTCTCTTTTCAGCAAAGATGGATTTATATACAGTATCAAGAATGACTTTCTCTGTTATGCTTTTAATGTAATAAAGTGACAAGAAAACAGAACACACTTCATCCTGACCAGTCTTGCCTTTGAGCCAGTAGCTCTCCTTGCATACCAGAAGCATGGCTCTCTTTTTAGCCACTATTTTCACGTGCACAGTTAATAGCAGATTTCAGAACTACCTTGTATTGCTCCTCATGGAAAAAAAGATTTTGAATACAGAGTGCACCACCGTGCACTTTTTTAATACACTTAGCAGTGCCCAACGTAAGATTTTTTGGCCTACAGGAGGATGCTGTAGGATGAAGCCAAATTTCTACCATCTCCGGGTGTCTCTTAAACCTGGATTGCCCAGCCCAGAGTACACTTACCTCAGAGTATATTTGGTCTGTAGGGTGATGTGGAGTAGTATTATTGATTACTGAGCTATATAGTGAGTGCCAGCAACCATTCTTTGTCTGACAGGATGGAGGGAGCATATATGAATCACGTGGAATAAGAATCACTTGAGTCATGCTCAGTTAGCTCCTCTGTTTCTTTATTGAAAAATGCCTGTGATACTCCTTGGCTAGAAAATAACACTAAGGGCTTTAAAGTACAAGAACAAAGAGAAAATGAGAATTAAAAGGGAAAATGAGAACACAGAGGATTTCCCCTACTTTTTCCTCTAATGAGAAAAAAAAAATACACAGTCAGATAAACATGAACTGGTGTGTTCCCTTGGCCAGCTTTGTTTTGCTGTAAAGGACTTAGATCAAGAATCTGCACTACAATTAACTCCTGTTTTGTTCTAATGTTTATGCATAAAGACTACTTCTCCTCAGCTCAGCTGGAGGTGGCAATACCCACTGCAAAGCATGCCAGCTACCTTCTTGCTCATGGGTTCTGGCACCAGCCAATTCCTTTGCATGATTTATCGCCTGGTAATCCATCTCCTCCGTTCATTATCCTGCATAAAAAGCAGCTCTGGAGAGCTGCTTTCTCTGCAGCACAGCGGGCAGAGCTGTCAATTGGCCTGCCCTGTCTTCAGCAGAGAAAGGGAATTTTGTCTTGAGATTCTAGTGTGCCCCTGCCCATGCAGTGAAGTTGGAACTAGATGATCTTTAAGGCCACTTCCAACTAAACCTCTCTATGATTCTGTGGTTCTGTGATTCAGTAAGTCTCATGGTCCAGTAAGCAATTTCATTGAATGTCTTATAGGTGGAAGTAAAAGCTCTGGGCACGTTAGGCCAGACTGATGACGTGCATGAACATTTCTCTTCAGTTGGGATGGCTCTTCCAACTTAAGACTTGCCAGCATCTACAAGTATAGTGAAATTTAGTCCCCATAACTCATTTGTATTTTCCATGTGCTATTTGTGCTTCAATTAATGAAGCCTCCAAAAACTATTTTACTGGAATCAAACAGATCTGTTACCTCTATGCTGATCTGACAAGCATGAGATAAAGTGATTTCAAATGCTCTCATTGTAGGTTGTGCAAACATTCAGTAGGCAATAATTTGTGTTGTGAAACAATATGTATAAGCAAAACAGTGCATTATTGCATGTCAATTCGTTGACATTTGAAATCTGTTCCTAGGATTTTTATGCATGCAGTCCATGTGTATATCCATCCAGCATCTAAATAATGCACAAGACTTATGATACAGAAGAATACCATTCATAAGCAGTATCAAAGGTTTTTATATTAAAAAGTTATTACTATATCAATAAATTCAACACATTCTCCAAAAGTAGACATTTGCTTATTAGTAGGAGCTTGATTTACATTGATTTCATGTACGGAATCAATGAAGCCAACAGGTGTTTCTTGTGTGGACCTAGTCTAAATTATCAGGGTTTGGCTCCAGATCAGTAACTCCATATTTGCAGGACAGCTAGTTAGGGACTACTCCAATGCAAATATTAGCACTGCTGAAGCATATGCAGAAAAATAACACACTGCGATAAAAAATAAAATTCTCCTGCCTGCAGCTCATAAAATATCTCTATTCTGCAAAAAGCTGTGTACAATAAAGGAAAAGGAAAAAAAGGGGGAAAGCTATGTTTTCCTTCAAAGGCTCCACAAAAAGCTACAGATCCTTTCAAGAACAAGACTTTCACATTTGATATAGCTGTACTGGATCTAGAATTTGTTGTGTGCTTAGGACTCCCAAACCCAAAGAGAGTTCAGGTTGGGGAAAATAATTAATTTCTATTCCTCTCCTTCAGCTCAGTCAACCTCATGGGGGGAGGTGCCAGAAAACATGACTGCCCTCCCTTTCTTCAAATTAAAAAAAAAAAGAGAAGGGAAAGGGGAAACAAAGATGCAGAAAGAAACCAGGGAGGGGAGGAGTAGGGAGGGGAAGCTGAGAAGCAAGATGGAAAAAGCATTTGTAAAATTAAAAGGCAGGGCCCCATCAGATTGTGTCGGGCAGGGGAAAGCGTGTCATAGGCAGGAGTAATTGGTAATCGGAGCAGAAGTGAAGAAGGGGATGATTTATGGGAGCATGGAGACAGGGGTGGAATAATTTTTGGAGCAGAACGGGGAACTTACTGAACGCCTGAAACTCAGCTACTTATCCACTCGTTCTTGTGATAAATTAGCTCTTGTTTAAAGTAACTGGAGCTCCATTTTTCATTCTGATTACTACACTTGATATCTCTCTCTCTCCTTCTGTTTCTCTCTGACCACTGCCCCTTAGCAGGTTCTCTGAGCCGAAGCAATGGGTTTATGGAAACTCGTCACCCCTCCATTACACTGTTCCCCCCCCTCACCTTCCAATTACTGTAGGTTAACTCTTTAAGTTGCTGTGTGTTTCTCTGAGCTCCTTAAACTCTTTCTCAGGGTTGATCTGAGACCATATGGAACTTGATAATCCATTTATGGGATGGTGGGGGGCAGGTGGGTGTGGGGGTGTGTAGGGGGTTGTAAGCGCATGCAATGCCTCCGTGCAGATGGTGTGAGCCCAGTGGTATGTCATGGCTTCCAGCATTTGTGTGTGTGCTTGCCCCGTTTGAAAAGCAGCAACATGTCTGTCCTCAAGCACATCAGGTTATTACTAGGTACTAGTAATAACCCAAAGCCATTGCACCTCCCTCAGGCTCAAGGTCTCACCGTGCAGTTTACCACCTAAATCCATATCAGGTCTCAGGTGAGACACAAAAGGCAAAACAGAAACAAGTGGCAGAAAGGAGTTGACATACAGTGACAGACTTGCCACAAGCAAGAGAAGATGATTTTAAGACAAATTCATTTAAAAATATGCTTTTAGTAAAAAATTGTAAGACAAATAAATACTAATAAATATCAAGTTCCTTACTAACTTGAGAACCATTTTTTTCCTAAAAGCATCAAAAGAATGAAGCGGATGAGAAGGAAAGATTTGAAGGATGAAGAGGTTTTGCCAGTCAGTCCAGGAAACACAAAAGTCAGGGTATAAAGGGTACTGTAGGAAACAGACCAGCTAGGTTGCTGCTACCTTCCCTTATGAGTGAGAAAGACATGAAGATCAAATTGCTGAGAACACTAAGGAATAAAGTACAAGAACAGACAGGCCAGAAGTTGGCTTATTATTGCCATTAGTACAGAGCTAGGATATAAAAAGAAGGGGTGATTCACTGAAATTAAAATAAGACAAAGTAATTTTTTCATACACAAAAATTAGCTGGTGCATATTCACCTCACCTTAGCACAATTGGAAAGGATTAGGCTGGTGTAAGGACAAAGGTATCTAGGCCTATGTTGGTTTTTGTGGACATCAACAGTGGAGCCAATTTTTACATACAGTCTCAAAGGATGTGACCCCACAGCCCAGCTGCTCCTAACTGTTCCCTGCCTGCAGTCCTTGCGCCTTCGCAACTCATTTTGTGTCAGTAACAGCAAAATACAAGGTATCAGGTTAGCAAAGGACACCAGATCTGACACATCACAGCAGTACCTGACAAGTACAGCCATAAAGCCTTGCTGAAGCAACAGGCTGCCTGCCAACATGGCTTACACTCAGTGAAGACTCTATCACATGTGACAGGACACAACACTGGTTAAACAGCACATTTAGTCCTAGCTCTTGTGAAGGAAACATACTGGGATGAGTCTTGTTTGTCTGATTTGCTTCTACTGCCTGCCCTGTGACACCTCCTGCACGTCCAGCCTGAACACACTGAATAAAGCCTGGACATAGTTTGGTTAAATCAAACTGAACCACATTTAAAATGGAGCTAATTCTAGTAAAGCTACTATAAACTTACCTCAGCTTTCTCTTGTATTTCTGTAGCCAGCACGGAGTGTAGCCACAGGTCATCATCTTTATGCCAGAAGAGATAAACAATATGGATAGGTACTTTTCCAAATGAGAGGATGCACCTCAGCAAAATATAGTCATACTGCTGTCTCTCAATACAGGCCTGTTTCTTATGGGCTTTCAATGGTTATTCTAAAACCACAACAATCTTCAAGCAGAGTAACTCCATCTCCATTGCCTCCACAGAACTGTGTGTTACATGAACAACCTGGAAGCACTGAATTCCTGTTGTTACCTAAGTTAGAGTGAGAGGAATAATTTGATAAGGTAATTATGGCCTGAGTTAGGAGATATATAGAAGGGAAGTCTAGGTAAAGTAAAAAAATAGGAAAAAAAAAAAAAAAGAAAAAAAAAGCAAGCTATAAGTATTGTCATTGCTAAAACCAGAAAGCAGGCAGGTTGCTTGGAAACAATGATGGGGTCTCTACCATGAAGGAGAGTCATCAACACTTTAAGAGCCCAGCCCTCCTGAACAGTCTTACAAATTCACAGCCTAATGACGTTCTCACAAAACTCACCTGAAAGGTATCTTTGGAAGATAAATGGGATCACCAAGTATTACACCATTAGTGTAGTGACCACCAGTGATGTCAACACAGCTATGCTGTACAGGCAGAGACTGCAGACCAAGGTCCAGAGTAAAAAGCAGCTGCAAGAGAGGCAACAGGCAAGGACAAGGTGTACAATAAAAGGGTGAAGATAATGAACATGCCTTTTTTTTTGAGGTGAATATACTGCACATCCTCTAACCTTGGAGGATCCCAAGGGTTTCGAAAAGGGGATGAAGGTGGTTCACAGTTGTTAATACATTTTTATTATATATTTTATTATATTAAGTAGAGGGCAGACTGATCACTATGACCAGACAAGGACAGGGAGATGAGCCTTACTGCAGTGATGGGCAGTTTCTTACTTGGAGTCCAGACAGCTAAACCCACCACGTTTCAGACAGCACTCACTTTATCTGTGCATGGGAGCCCAATCCCATCTCTCCTTCTCATACCTTTGGTAGCAAGCAGCTAGATTTTCAGACATTTCAGAAAGTCAAAATGCATGAAGCAAATGAAGACTCTAAAAGTTTTACTTTTACACACAGTAATTTCAGTGCAAGAGCATTTAGCACAGTCTCAGAGAGGAACAGTCACACCCTGCAATCCAAACCATACACTTTAAAAAAATAAAAATTAAAAAAACAACTCCTTGGTTTGAGGCAAAGAAGTAGAAATCTGCTTCTTAAAAGTGAGATTCCTCAAAGCTGTAGGATAGGAAATGCAGCTGACTTACATAAATAAATAATACTAATAGTTTAAAAACAGGGATCTATCAGAATTAGCCCAAAACTGGAACTGTTAGGTGTCGTAGGAAAATACAAAAATCAGAGAAACAAAATGTCTGCTCCTGAAACTCCAGCATAAGGCACTAATCAAGGGAACAGAATTGATTGGTTTCTAAGAACAGTACTGTTTTCCCTTACTCTGTTCATTGCTGCTGCACAGGAGCATGTTTTACACCAAAAGAATAGAGATATTTGTCCAACGACTTTAACAAGTTTTGGAATACTTGAAGTTGAAAAGCATGAAGAAAACATGTACAAATTTTCTCTGGGAAATTCTCTGGGTTGCTGCAGAAATACCAGGAAGTAATCTTGCATCCCTTACCATAGACAAGAAGACAACTAGGAATATAACCTCTTTCATAATCCCAGAAGAGATCTAGTGGTTTACTCTTTGATCTGAGCTGATAGACTTGACATTTGAGAAATGAAAATGAAATTCAAAAATGCAAGCAGAACAAAAGCAGAAGCTTCATTTTATGGAAAATTTCAAAAGTAACAGACCACAATACTGAAGTAATAGTCATATACTTTCTTCAAGCAAGTGAAGTAGACGGAGCCTAAATGAGCTCTATATTCCAAAGCCAACCTGAATGAAATTTGGCACAGCTGTAGTTTTAAACTGTCATCTAGAGCATCTTGGATTTTGAAAAGCCAAAACACATTTTTTTCCTGAAGGACTCTCAATTGGTGAAAACTTACTAGGCAGGTCTTGCTATAGACCACATGAAGAGAATTATTCCTTTGTTAGACTGTGATATTTTCCCTCATGATTATTTTCTGAATGACCACTGACATGGTGGCTGACAGCAGTGGCTTCCTTCTTCTAGAACTACCCAACCAATACACTGCTAAGATAGCATATGGACAAACCAGAATCAGCTTAGGGCACTAGTTACCCCTGGTATCCAACTGTCTTTTACTGCATGGGCTCCATCCTAGTCAACAAACTGCAGAATTAGAGTCAGACTGTCATTTGCACCTCAGCCTTCCTAATGAGGCTGCCAACTCTTGATTATTTTCTCAGCAAAAAGGCATGATTCCAGCTGGGACACTAACTCATAGTACACGGCCATGAGGTAGTACTGGCTGGCTGTGTTACTGCAAGGTGTATGCTACAGACAGAAGGGCTACTCAAACCACAGCCAGTCAGCTGAGCAACTTTTCTGTATTTTACCTCAATATATCTGATACTGTAACCAGAGGTTCACATATAGCAGCTGTCTCCAGCAGTAACCACGACTACCAGGATGCAAATATGACACAGTCCCTCATGTGTTGTCAAATTCATCCTCTTTAGCGTAGGAGCTCAAATGAGCAAGCAAGCAAACATTATCTTTGCAGCCATCACCTTCCTGCCTCTGCCCTGCAAAACCAGCTAGCCTTCAGGGGACCAACCAGCACTCAGCAGAAAGGAACAGATGAAATATTCAGAGGATGTGAGGATATCCCTTCCATACAAAGAAAGCATTCATTTATGGGACAGAATCAAAATTTTGTGCCTTTGCTTTTTGGTCCTCTCAAGAGTTAGAGAAGTCACTGTTACCAGCAGACAGTGAACATTTTTTCCCCATTTATCTCCAATGCCAAGCCAATGGAGAAAAACTTCCATGGAAACTTTCTTTGAACAAAACCTAAAGTTCTTAGCTGTTCTTCCATTTCTGTTGGCCTTCTAGGCCATACTGGGATTCAGATAACCTTTCTGATTTATTTGGAGAGCTGTAAAGTACCACAGGTACATGGGAGAGGAAGGTAGAGAGAAGAATCCTAAAGTACAATGGATATATTTATTTTTTTAAGAACTATCGTTGCTCTCTTCTGTGCCCCCTCCCCTGGCAAAGGTGAACTGCATATCTTTAGTTAATAATTAACTTGTCATGAGCTCCATCAATATCCCATCATCTAAGTGACAGAGGGAAGGGAGGCGATGGGGGAGGTGATCAGCACGACGTGCCAGCTCTGCCCGCAGCCTGTGATCTCGTCTCGGCCATAATAAATAGGATGAAATGCGCTCCTGATAAATGCCCATGTCATGGAGAGATTTTACCTTCACTCAGAAACAATGTAATATCTCAGCTATTACCCAAAATAATTTATCAATGTGTAATAGCTTTGTGCAGAGCTCAGATAGGAGGGGAGCAGCGCTGCCCGAGATGGATGGATCCTACCTTCTGCTTTTAATTTTTAATGCTCGTAGGCAGCTTCACATTAAAGGCCAGGTGTCATATATAGACTTAATGTAAGAATGGAGTTCATGAATTCTAATCAGTAGAGAATCTCCCTCTCTCTTCTCTTGCTTTAGTCACTTCTCTTTTTTTTATTTATCAATTTTCCTCTCTTTCTGTTCTCCCATCTTTTTTACCTCTCTCTTTTAGCCCGTTTCTTCCCTCCTATTCTTCATATACATTTTGCTCCCTGTCTCTAATAAAACCACTTCCAAAAACTGTACCATCACTTAAGGACAAAACAAAAGACCCAATCTACTTATGCCTTGGCCCTGGTGATATAATTAGCACCTAGAAGAACAAACTTAAACCAGATACCAGGCCAGAAAATTAACATTTTGTGTCCATGCAAATACCTCCAGCACAGTAGCAATCAAGAGCAGAAAAATCTGGATTGTGGCCTTCAAAATTCAGAATGGAATTGCACTACTGAAAAGATCTTGGCTGTAAAGAGACTGTACAGAAGTCCCATCCCATATCCTAGCCAAGTCAAAAAAAAAAAAAAAAAAGCAAAAAAAGCAAAGCTATATCCCAAGGTCTCATTTTCTAAAGATTTCTGTTCTTCTTATAGCCATGTCAGCCACAGAAATGTTCTTATCTTCATTTCCAACATTATGCATGAAAACCCACTTGGGGCCCATCACATCTGCTGACCCACATCAGAGGAACTTATTCAAGGACCTCTGTAGCAGTATGTAAAATCTCCAGTATGCACAACAGCACAATGCCAGGAAGTTGCATCATTAAAAACACACCAGTAAGTCTCACATTAGAAATACCAATATTTTATTAATACACTATGTCACAGTATGACATACTGTCTGGGTGAGATACCTGAAAGCAATGGCACCTCTTAGCTCTGTGCAAAGACCTGTAGGAAGGAAGCAGGGAGCACCACTTACTGGCCAGAATGTGCAGCAAGGGACAACAGGACAGTTAATACAAGCAGCAGACACAAAAATCAAGGAAGAGTCACAGGCTGCCAGAAAGGAAAAAATTGCTTGTTTGGACAACAGCACTTTTTTCCATGCCAATGTGAAGGAAAATAAGAGCCCACCAAAGCAACACTGTCCACAGGAGGAGCACTGCCAGAGTTGCAAACCCTTTGACAACCACTTTGCTGACTTGCAAGTTATGAGGACTCCAGTGCTGAGAGCAGCTTGGGCTTGATTTCCTGCTTTCTGCTAACATAGGTAGCAGTGACTGTTCCATTTATTGGTTGACAGTGTAGGGGCCACACACTGAATGACTCTTGGGAATTCCTTTGAAAGGAAAGACTACTCTTATGCCTAAAGTCCAGAATGGCAGAAAAAGGCATTGCTGGTGCTGCTCACTAAGTTCCCTTTTAGCAGATACACGGACAATCAACTTTAGGGGTTGTCCTCACCATTCAGACATCTTTCTTTCCAGAATGTAAAGAACTTAAGACACAGACCATTTATTCCCATGTAGTATTTATCATATTCCTCAGCCTACCAGAACAACACAGCAGAGTTCTCTTCTCAAGCACCAAATTCACTACAGAAACAATCCATAGGAAATTTTCCTTTCTTGTTTCTTACCTTCTGCAGAGATTGCTCTGAGAACATTCCTGTGTTTTCACCTTACTTTTCCAAGCTCTGCATGCCACACAGTTTGGGAAATCAGATCTGTCCCAGCTAAAACAAGTAGCACTCTCAAAAGTTTATTTACTTTGTACTACTTGTCACTGGATGGCTGATCAAGGGAAGAAAAAAGCCTGGTGTACCACTGAGACAAATCCACTCTGCACACTAAGCCATCTCTACAGAATATGTTATAAACAAGTTTTAAGGAAAAGTCACTGCATAATCAATAAAAGACAAGACCTAGCTTAGTGCTCAGCTTTGTGAATGTCAGAATAAGAGACTGCAAACCATTGGACAGCAGTCCTGAAAAACTGGAGGGTGGAAAGGCAAAGTTGTACTGCTGAGCCACAGTGTGTGGTAACAGGGTACAGGGAATACATGGCTGTTTGTGAACAGGCTGTCTATAAAGATTCCCAGTTTTTCTAGGAATGTTTTATGAAGACTGCCTGCATGCTCATGCCTTGACAACCACATTTTGTTCCTCTGTGTCTGTGTATAAATGTAGCACTGCAAAGGCAAGACACTAGCATCCCCTGGTGCAGCAGCCTTAGAATACCCTCTGTGATACACAGTTATCTGAACTAATAAGAAAGAAATGTTGTTTGAAGATAGACAGCAAGATGGCCTTGCTGAATACCACTCACTGAGTGGTTTTGTCCTGGCTCCAAGCCAGGACAGCAGCACACCCTTGTCTGCATTGAAGGAAAGCTGTTGCCAGCTGCCCAACAGCCTTGCGGCTAACAGTGACTCCAAGGACCAACCAAAGAGCTCCACAATCGTTCACTCATGATCCAAGATCCTTCCTAACCCTAGGAGGTTGTGATAGGAAAAAAAAAAAAAGAAATGTCCCCTAGGTAGCAGTCTCTTGCATCACACAGCCTGAGCCTAATAAGGGTCTGTTGCTGTCTCGTTCCATTGCTAACACTGTGACTCTAACTGCCGTGTACTACAAATTAATTCATTCCTTCAGGCCTTGCTGTTCAGTAACTGGCTGTCACAGCAATCTCCCGAGGAGCTAATTGAGAGTTGTGATCCGTGCAGTATTTCCATTAGTGCTGTAATGACAGGCAGCCAGATACACACACATGCATGCTCGCACACACACAGCACAGGGTCCTCTGTCCCCACAAAGAGAAGCAGATAACAAGCCAGAGTAATCTTAAGTGTTAAGCAGCAGCTGGAAGAAAGGGAAAGGAGGAGGAACAATTACCATGCTTCAGATTTAAACTTTGCCTGAACGAGTGCAACTTGCTGGGAGCTCAAGACAAGATCCTAATTCACCTTAGTGGAGTAAAATCTTTGCCAAACTCCTCTTCTGTAGAGTGGCACTGATCCCAGAGACTACAGATCCCACCCAACAAGTCACTTCTCTTTGACTGGCATTCCTCATTGCATGGTGGGACCTGTAGTCTCCATAAATATGTTTTTTGAATACGGATTATTACAGTTGTAGTTGTGTGTAGCACTGCAGAAGCTACCACTATTAGAGTCTTATAGGACTCCTTAGCTATGATGTTGCTCATTCAAGAATCTGGACAACTCAGGGATGAAGCCTGATTACAAATTTAGTCTCTTTTTCAGTTGTTATTCTTCTCATGCCTAGTTTCTAGGGCATCAGCAGGA